>NC_134691.1:290121836-290469336 GCF_050947455.1 Rhinoderma darwinii | reverse complement strand
ATCGTTTCACCTTTGTGTCCCAGTTTATTCATGTATCTAGTAGGTGACCTCGCCAGCAGATGCAAAGTACGGTATGAGAACAAAGCATAACCTTATTGGTCAGGCCAGGTTCTGCTATAGTTCCTTGCCCATGTCACATCTGTGTTTTTGAAGGGAAATGTCATAACATTGCTAATCAATGGTGATAGTGACAGGATCATTTGTCAAGGACAAGCCAGCCTGACAGCTGTTGCAGAAAACGTCTTTCATTTTCACTTGTTTTTTTTGGATTAGCAACACAGGGCCGACAGTTCTGCCTCAGTCATGCCTGTTCCTCTAAGGACAACTATCTTGTTTAAAAGAAGCTCAAACCTGAAGAACAGACCTTACTGGTAAATGTCACGGAGAAAACAGGCCGATTTGTTGTCAAATAACTTCAGGAGGGCATTGGCCATACACAAGACAGAATAGTGGTTCAGCAATCTGACAAGTGTGAAGCTCCCGGGCCCCAATGCAAAAGCTGTAACAGGGCCCAACCTACCATGTCCATTTATAATACTAATATCTTATTATGTGGCAGAGGGAATATTGTGCCGCAGTGGGCCCTGGGTCCAACTGGTACCTCTGCACCCCCTTTTGTTTCACACCTTGGTACTTAAAAGGATTCTTTTTTTATTCAACCCTCTTATTTTTGAACAAAAAGAGGGATACATGTAAAATTATGCCCTTCCTCCGTATGCAGCCCACTGAACTGAACACCATTACATGTAAACATTGAAGCGGTGCTCAACTCCGTAAATGGGCCCCCTACTTTATTATTTTATTACTTTATTTTAACCCCTTAAACACACGGCCGCCTTCCAAGAGCCTTAACTCTTTTATTTTTCTGTCAATAGAGTGGTGTGAAGGCTTATTCTTTTGCGGGAGATGTTGTAGTTTCTACTGGTAACATTTAAAGTACCATATAATGTACTGGGAAAGTAAAAAAAAATTGGAAAAAACTGCATTTCCGCCATTGTTTTCCTTTTAGTTAGTTTTTACGGATTTCACCGTGCTTTAAAACTACCACTTAACTTTATTCTCTGGCTCAATATGATTACAGTGATACCAAATTTACATAGGCTTTTTTTTTATATTATTACTAATTTTTGAATGTATGTATCTTTATTTTTCCAAACATTACAAACATGCGAACAAAAAATTAAACAATATGTCCCATGGCAATAGCATCTCTGAACACATATCATTATTTTGCATATTATATAATCTACAATTTGTATGCATTACTTCAAATGATCCTAGTTGGAGCGAAGACAGAATTAGAGATTTTACCCAAAGACAAATTGAAAAAGTGTCAATATTCATGGGACATGAAACACACTAAATAAACCATAAAGAAGGGGAAGGGAAGGATAGAGTGGGAGTGGGGAAGAGGATGGACACGTGTATCCCCTATCGTTACCGCGATTCCACACAGATATTTAAAGGAACAGTGTCATCACAAATTATTTTTTTATATGTTAAAGATGTTAGTGCTTTATTAAAAACGTTTATATTCATTTGTGTGTTTGTGTTTTACTTTTTCTTATTTTTACACTTTTTCTTCCCTATGGGGGCTGCCATTTTTTGTTCCATTTCTGTATGTGTCGATTAACGACACATACAGACATGGAATATGGCAGCCACAGTCCCATAGGGACTGCGAACGGCTCCCGTCCCATTGACTTCAGTGTACGGCGTCTGTGTGGGAACTGCGCATGCGCCGCTCCCACACAGTCCAATTCGAAATTGGCGCCGTCCGGCGCCATTTTCCTGTGGACCGGAAGTCGCGGCCGGACAGTAATATTACTACTTGCGGTCGCGGCTTCCGGATTTGTGCACTTGGACCAGCGGCAGCAAACGGAGCGGACGGGCCGGAGGGAGCCGCGGCGGCAGGAGCAGGTAAGAGATTTCAATGTATGTTCGTGTTTGTGTGTGTTTACTACTGTATGTAAACCTACTACACTGTGTGTTAGCTCAAAAAATGGCGACACACAGTGTAGGAGGTTACACCGTTCAAACCCCTCGTTTATCCCGCCACTAGCCAGGATAAAGGAGGGGGGGATGCTGAGAGCTCACTAGAGCGAGGGCTTTTTACCCAATTTTGCAAAGCTGCAATTTTGGGAATAGCTCCATCTAGTGACCAAAAATGGGTAGTATTATAAATTAGAATTAATTTATAATATTTCCTGACTCGTGAAAAAAATAAAAAAAATTTGAACAAAGTTTAATCACCCACACACTAAATGTTTAATTTAAAAAAAAACAACATGTTTTTCTGGCAACACATTGCCTTTAAGGAATCATATTGATTGGTGTCACACCAGACAGCTGATGTTCCAGATACCAGGTTGTGGAGCCAAAGCATGCAATTCGTTTTTGTTTTATATGAAGTGGTAAGAGATGTATAAAGTTCTCCCACAACTTAAAAAAAGCTTCCGTTTTGTGCTCTTTTTGAAGGGAGGTTTCCACCCAATCCATTCGGAAAAGATAAGATATTTTTTCTAGGAAAATACGATGTGTGGGGGGTGTATTAATTATCCAAACCTGGAGAATCGCCTTCCTAGCAGCCGCAGGGACATAGTATAACAGTTTTTTGGGATGTTTCGGGATAAAGAGCATGGAAGGTGGCAGTATCCCAAAGAGACCCCACTTTTGGGTTGAGGGGCATTGTATGGACAGGGTGTTCGACACAAAATATTGCATCTTTCGCCAAAAGTCAACAATAGTTGGGCATAACCAGAGACAATGTAATAAGTCTGCATGCGGTGATCCACACTTTAAACACGAATGGTCAGAGGAGTTACCCATGAAAAAGCCCCTATAAGGGGACACGTAAGCCCAATGAGCTATTTTAAAAGACATCTCCCAGTACATGGCTGATGGGAGGTATTTGGCAGCTGTAGTTACAGATGATAGAATATCGTCATGAGTTATTTGATCTAAGTGGTCAACCCAGTAAGATACACCCGATCTCGACTTAGTGTAGTCCGAAGGTTGGCTTAAAACGTTATAGTAGGTAGTGATTAGTCTTTTTCGGCATTGATGAGATGGAGTTAAGTGACAGAAGAAGTCATCCCAGTCTTGATCTTGTAAGTGTCTAATGACCTTGTGAGCATAGCTACAGGCCTGCATGTAATAAAATGGGTGTTGGCCCAAAAAATCGCATTGTATACGTAGTTCATTAAATGAGTATGGACGACGAGTGAGCATGTTAATTATCTGATTAATACATGTCAACCCCCTCCATGCCCATCCACGAAAAACCACATGGGGATTGGCATTTTGGAAGTCAAAATTATGGATCCAAGGAAGGAGTAGGGGAAATCTAGGGTTTAAACCTAAATGTTGTCTGACCTTGGTCCATGTCTTCCAAGAGGACATCACTAGGGGGTTAGCTCCTTGATCAGGTGACAGAGCCAAGTAGGGAGTGTGTAAGAGGCATGTTAAGGAAATGGGTCTTGAAAAGTGTTGGTCTAATATAGAATCAGTAAAGCAAGAGCTACCAGTTATCCAATCTCCAATCACTCGCAGTTGAGCTGCCATATTATATAAGTGAAGCTGTGGAAAATTAATCCCTCCATGTTCACAATGTTGCTGCAAGATGCATAGGCTCACTCTTGGTCTCTTTTGGTTACAAATGAAGCCTCGAAAGAGAGTATTCAGCAGCCTAAGGGCAGATTCAGACGAACGTTGCGTTTTTTACGCGCGCAAACAACACGGCGTTTTGCGCACGCAAAAACCACTTGACAGCTGCATGTGTCATCTGTGTACGATGCACGGCTGCGTGATTTTCGCGCAGCCGCCATCATAGAGATGAGGCTAGTACGCCCGTCACTGTCCAAGGTGCTGAAAGAGCTAACTGATCGGCAGTAACTCTTTCAGCACCCTCGACAGTGAATGCCAAACACAATATCGAGAAACCTGTTAAAAAAAAAGAAAAAGTTCGTACTTACCGAGAACTTCCCTCCCGGTCGTTGCCTTGGTGACGCGTCCTTGGTGACGCGCCTCTCTTGACATCGGGCCCCACCTCCCTGGATGACGCGGCAGTCCATGTGACCGCTGCAGCCTGTGCTTGGCCTGTGATTGGCTGGAGCTGTCACTTGGACTGAATTGTCATCCCGGGAGGTCAGACTGGAGGAAGAAGCCGGGAGTTATCGGTAAGTCAGAACTTCGTTTTTTTTTTACAGGTTCATGTATATTGGGATCGGAAGTCACTGTCCATGGTGCTGAAACAGTTTAACTCTTTCAGCACCCTGGACAGTGACTATCTCCTGACGTCGCGTACCGGAAATTTTTTTGCCGGGTTCGGCCAAAACGAGTTCGGCAGAACCCGGTGAAGTTCGGTTCGGTTGTCCGGGTTCGCTCATCTCAAAGACACTCCGTTTGGATGTTTGGAAACAGAAAAGCACGTTGTGCTTTTCTGTTTACATTCATCCTTTTGACAGCTGGTGCGCTGTTTCAGTCGGTTCGCACGGAAGTGCTTCCGTGCGACCTGCGTGGTTTTCACGCACCCATTGATTTCAATGGGTGCGTGATGCGGAAATACGCGGAGATATTGAGCATGTCGCGCTTTTTGCGCAGCTGACAAACGCTGCGCAAAAAGCACGGACTGTCTGTACTGCCCCATAGACTTGTATTGGTCTGTGCGTGGCGCGTGAAAACCACGCGGCCCGCAGGGACCCAATACACGTTCATGTGAATCCCCCCTAACATCCACTGGTCTCAAGGATATAGGCAAGGATTGTAGTAAATATAACAATTTAGGGAAGACAACCATTTTTAATAGATTAGCCCTACCTAAAAATGATAGAGTAAAGTACCTCCAAGCCATGAGTTGGGATTCCAAGCATGCAATAAAGGGATTATGGTTTCATTGATATAAACGTGATGGTTGTCTCGCGATTTTACTACTTTTAAAAATCAACAACTTTTTGTTAAAAAAAAATAATTTTTTGTTTCACCACATTCTGAGAGCCATAACTTTTTTATTTTTCCGTGGATTGAGCGGCTTATTTTTTGAGGGACGACCTGTAGTCTTTATCAGTATAATTTTTCGGTACTAACAACTTTTTGATCACGTTTCATAATTTTTTTTTTAGAGCTAAGGTGACAAAAAAACAGCGATTTTGGCTTTTTAAATGATTTCTTTTTTATGTGGTTCAGCGTGCGCATTAAATAATTATATATTGTAATAGTTCAAACTTTTAGGGATGCAGCGATACCAATTTTGTTAGCTTTTTTTATTTTTTACATTACTTTAGAGAAAAAAATGGGAAAAGGGTGTTTTATGAACTTTTCATATTTTATTATTTTTTTCACTACTAAAAACTTTATTTCACTTTTTTTTTTACACATTCTATTAGATTACTGGTACAATACGCTGCAATATTAATGAATTGTAGTGTATAGTTATATTTACAGGCTTCTGTTAAGCCCTGCCACAGGCAGAGTGAAGGCAGACCTGGGGGCCTTCATTAGGCCCCCGGGCCGATGAGCTGTTGGAGGGGGCCGCCCCCTCTTTTCAACGCTTCAGATGCTGCGGTCGCGATTGACCACGGCATTTGAGGGATTAAACGGCTAGGAACAGCGCAATCGATTTTCCTGGCCGTTTGTCACGGGTGTCAGCTGTGATACACAGCTGACACTAGCACCTAATGGAACGTGCTCAGCACGTGAGTGCGCTCCTTACTCCCTGCAATATGAAGGGCTGTACATGAAAAAAGACAACTCAGAATCACAGAAAAAAGCCATACTTACTAATAAATGGACAGCTTAATTAAATACCAGTTCCCAGCAGGATGCAGACAAGCCATCTAAGTGTATCACACACAATACTGACACCCCATTCTCCCCCAACATCAAAAGGCCAAACAGTATTCTGCAAAATGATCAACATGGGGTGTTAGTTGATATTTTGGCCAAAATAAGCAAGCTCGCAACCCGCATCAAGAGTCCTCACCAATGCTTGCAGCCATAGCTGTAGAAGCTATAGCAGTTTCTATGGGGTCCAAAGATTGAGGGGGCCCACTCGGGTGCAAGTACTGTTTCTTTTTTGTAAGGAATAACAAGTTTGTGTCTTTATGCTATCTAGCACTATTATGTGGGTTCTCTGATATATGTCGCTACTATGCATGCAATTATTGCTACTTATGCTGCTGTTTCAGTTACCTGTTACTAGGTGGTGGGGACCCACCTCATTTTAATATGGGGCCCTATGAATTCTAGTTACACCCCTGGTTGTCATCAGTCTTTCCGAATCCCTATAGCAGGGGTACTCAACTAGTGAAGGTCCTTTTTCCTAGGTCTGCCATCAGGTAAAGGTCTGAGCTGAACACCAACAGTAAGGCTATATTCATACAGGTCGGATTTGCCATAGGCAATTCTGACTTGTGGATCTGCAGCAGAAATCAGAGTCATATCTTCCCCCTGTATATAGTACCAAACGATGCCCCTTATGGAGTATGCCAGACAGATCCCCTTGTAGATAGTGACACACATAGTGCCCTTTGTAGATAGTTGCCATGCAGTGCCCCCTGTAGACAATGCCACACAATGCTCCTTTTAGATAGTGCCACAGTGGCCTGTGTAGATAGTGCCAGGCAATGGCCCTAGTAGATAGTGCCCTGCAGTTTCACATTGCCCCCTGTAGATAATGCCACACTGCTCTTTGTAGATAGTGCCACCCCCCCTGTAGATAGTGCCACACACACCCCCTGTAGGTAGTGCTACAAACCCGCTGTAAATAGTGCAACACCCCCCTGTACATAGTGACACACCACTCTGTAGCTAGTGCCCCCCAAACAAATAAAACAAACGCACTTACCTTGCCCCGTTCCCACGATAAACGAAACTGTTCTGCAGGCCTTCTCTGCCACGTTATGTCGGCAGCCTATGAGATGCTGAGACGAGAACCTTGCATAGGCCGGAGTGATGCAGTGACATCATCACGCCGGCCTGTGCAGGTATCCTTTCCCAGCATTTTATAGGGTGCAGGCCTAACATCCCCTGTTACTTGCTGAATGGTGGAGCAGGGAGCTGATAGCTCCCTGCTCTGCCATAGTATCCAGTTGTATCCGCGTCCTGAGGACAATACAATTGAATGTGGCAGTCGCCCAGGGAGCCGGGGCACGGGGCCAAAAATACGGGCTTCTATCACGGATGCTCGATGCTAGAAATACCACTGGTCCACGGTATGGGTCGCCAATTGAGGACCCCTGCTATATACTAACATTAAAAACAAATCACAGAGAATGGGCTCAAATCTACTGCAAATCATAGAAAGATGCCATACTTACTGATACAAGGGCAGGTTTAAACACCTGTTCAAAGCAGGATGCAGATAAGGGTCAAGGGTCCACATCGTCTTACGAGTCCCTACACCAGCCTTTTATACCTTGAGAGTCACATTTAATTTTGAGTTATTGCTGCAGCCAAATTTAAGTAAAAATTTTTAACATATTAAAATGTAGAGGAACACAAAATCATGAAATGTAAATTTACAGGTAAATATTTCAGTTTGAAATTTAACACACTGGTATTCCAGCACCCAAATTGGCACTTTCCTGGGGATAGCATAGGTCTGTAATATTGTTAATATGGATGTCAAATTGTATGGTTATAACTCAGGGTTCCTATGGCGAACCACACAGCAGCGGCTTGCGAGCCAAATGTGGCAACCGAGCCACCAGTTGGGGACCACTGCCCTACACTAACACTAAAGTCAGTAATGAAAACAGGGAGAGAACCTCCAGCTCACCGGTCTGCGTCTCCTGGTAGCGTCAGTCGGATCCCCGCAACGGCCCGCGGTGTGAAATATCAAATGAGGAGAAAGAATTGATCCAGCGCTGATGATGGTATTAAAAGGGAGATGAGAGTCCCATGTTTATTGGAGAAAAGTAGTAAAAAGTAGTAAAATCGAACGGGAGACGCAGTCCCAAGATGCAAGTAGTCAGGGTTTGAACCTGAGCCTACGCGTTTCGAACGCGAGCTGCGTTCTTAATCATGGCAAGTAAGGTGATGATTGCCATGATTAAGAACGCAGCTCGCGTTCGAAACGCGTAGGCTCAGGTTCAAACCCTGACTACTTGCATCTTGGGACTGCGTCTCCCGTTCGATTTTACTACTTTTCTCCAATAAACATGGGACTCTCATCTCCCTTTTAATACCATCATCAGCGCTGGATCAATTCTTTCTCCTCATTTGATACTAAAGTCAGTATTTTGTACCTGTGCTACCTCCCCTATATAGCACTGTGGCTCGTTCACATGATGCTGGGAACTGGTTTATATCCTGCCCTTGTATCAATAAGTATGGTTTTTTTTTTATTATTTTGATTTCATTCTCTGTGACATATGAAAAAAAGGTTTAAGCACATCACTGTCAGTACAATGTACAGGCCACCCATACGTCGCTCAGAGAGGCTTTCGCCGCTGCGGCAGAGGCCATAATGTACATTACACAGTCTAGTTATAGATAGGTGCTAGTCATAAGGCCAATCAGGCTAGAATAAGAGAAAATGCAGTAAGGATATTATTTGTAGGGCCAAGAAATAGCACTTTAGCTTTAAGAAAGTAGTCACTTGGCTCATGCAGCTGCATTTACTACACAAGCAATGCCGGGTTTTCATAAACTCCAGTAGGTCAGCGATGGTTGCAACACTTTCTAAACAGAGCCTCCATTCTCGCCGGCATGAAAACACTTTATTTATGGGAGCGTTCCAGTTTTACAGATATAAACTTAATCTAAAAATTAGGCTTGCAGCAAACACAAAGCTGCCATTTATCATGGTCTCATGGCTCCAAACCAGGGTCATAAATGATGCAAAACACTGAGTGTGATTTACCAGTCAACAAACTCAGGAGGTTGTAGTTGGAAAGTCTTTTCAGGGTTGAACTGAACTCTTTTATTTCGTGTTTTAGATGTAAAGATTAGGACAAATCCGCTAAGACTTGAACACATGAAGACTGTCGTACAAGTTGAAATGCAGACGCGTTAGGGGAAAACATGCATGAAGACTGTTGTAGTTGGTTATTCAGAGATGCCGAACTTTAGACATTTTTATGGAAATGTCTCCTTGACCATTTGAAATATCTTGTAACTTAAATTGTTTTTGAATATTTAAAGAAATATATACTAGCATATAAGGGAATTGTTTATCTAGCAATTTCTCAAGGTATATGTACTGTTGCAATTGTTCTCTTTACAAGTGATCTGATTATGGGGAAAGGAAGATGTGGAGAATTTGGATTCCAAGTGATGTACCAATTTATTTTTTGTTTTAGTGCCAACATATTCTGCAGTGCTGAACAGAGATTATCATCACTCACTTCAGTCCTTGTCCCCATTTGAAATAAAAAAATAATTTCCATATTTCCTAAAAACACACTGGGACCATATTTGCTGGAAACCAGTTCACCTATCACCCTATGAGTAGACATTGGCTGTTTTATGACAGCCTGCACCTGTATAGCAAAATTCAGGGATCGCTAAACAGACATATGTAATGCATTGTGTAGAATCCATGAGAACAGTTCAGGCTATAGGGATGTACAATCATATATAAGTTACCCTTTTTTATAATATATTTGAATCATTTTCCAAATTGGGCAAGAGATTTTGATTGATAAGTCTGATTGATGATGATGATGATGATGATGATTATAGTAATAAAATTTTAATATTCAGTTACTTTATATAGTCATTGTACCTGATGAGATGCATTTTATATTCAGTATATTCTATGATCCTATCTACTAATAGACCAACACAGTGGCACATCTGATTTGAGGTTACTTGTGGTCTAGACAGACACTTAAATGTTCAATGTGAAGTATAATTAAATCAATATATTATTTAGAATAAATTAGACAGCTCCTGGTGGGAGTATGGATAAGATTAAATATAATGTTTCTCAGAAATACATAATATCCATTGTCATTTAGATATAGGTTTTCCTCCTGCTTTGGTATTTAGTAACGCGTACCATTGATCGGATAAATAATTTATTCAGAATATAGGGAATGATTAAATTATATAAAGGTTACTGATCTCCAGGCCCAGACTGGCTAGTTTAGAAACTCTATCTATCTATCTATCTATCTATCTATCTATCTATCTATCTATCTATCTATCTATCTATCTATCTATCTATCTATCTATCTATCTATCTATCTATCTATCTATCCATCCATCCATCCATCCATCCATCCATCCATCCATCCATCCATCCATCCATCCATCCATCCATCGAAAACAACTTGGCATGCAAGGCAAATTGTAATTTTCAAAGTGCTTTTTTTATTAGTGGGTTTCAAAGTGTTCTGACTCCCCCCTGCTCCTAAATGATAAGCTAAACAAGCTTATGGTGTATTGGTAGGGACCCTGCAGGAGTTCCAAGGAAAAAGATATAACAAAGTAGGAAGTTAGCAAAACGGATTTAAATATTACTTTCAGATTAACAATATGTACAGTTCGTTTGCTGTTGCTGATGGGGAACTCGGGCCATAAATATTATATACATTCCTTCTGATGTGGGAGTTACAGTGCATAGTTACCACTATATACAGGTGGAGCAGGCTGAGCAAGGGTCAGGGGCACTCTGCAAGGGGTTGTCTGCATAGGCCTAGTAGGCCACAAAATGGTAGCTGCATCTGTGTCGTTCGGGCCTATCACCCCTAATGTAGTTGGTGGTGACTGGCTGCTAACCAAGAAGGCACCTATAGGCCTATTGTATTACAAATGCCTATTTTTAAGTCATTTTCATTTGACTGGACATTTCAGGCTCAATCTTTGTTTTGACTATCCAAAATGTCTCCTTTAGATTCCTCCTCTAACTGCCTAGACAGCTCTCTATACAGTGCGGGCTACCTCTCCAAACACTGCTTGCTCTCTGGGACCCTGCAGATACAGTACAGCCCGTTTCTCACCAATCCACGTATGAAGCCTCAGTTCCAGCTCTCTTTCCTCAGACTCAGCGCTTCTGTAGTCCGGTCCACCGCAGCAACGGAAATGGCAAGAAGCTCACTGCCTCAAAAGCTACCACACTCTCCTCTCTTCTCTTCATAGAAAGCAGTTATAGTCACTCCTGCTCTCTTCCAACACTGAACACTATATGGCGGGCTCACCACTGTTTTATACACACAGCACCACCCAGGCGCTATTATCCTGTTATATAGCAAAGAAAGGGCAGCCTAAGAGGGCGTCCGGGCTGTACATCCCGAATGTTTAAGTAACAACAAGCCAGCATCTGCCTCACTTTAGTTTATATCAATGCCACAGCACTCTTTGCTCAAAGCCGTCTTCGTTGTCAGACAGACACCCTTCTTCTCCATGTAGCTTGTTCTTTCCCATATTGCCAGATTTTGGTGAATCCAAGGCACAAATATCTATATCTATCTATCTATCTATCTATCTATCTATCTATCTATCTATCTATCTATCTATCTATCTATCTATCTATCTATCTATCTATCTATCTATCTATCTATCTATCTATCTATCTATCTATCTATCTATCTTTTATCCATTGAAACAATTTATCCATATGCAGCTACAGACTATTGTTACATCACTACAATTTAAACAACTTAATTCCAGTGTTAAAAGTCATGTATGGTGCAGGATGTCTTCTCAGTGACAGATTGCTAACATAATACACCATGTCTGTAGCGTATTTGACATAATTGCTGACATGCTGGCTTGCTGGTGAGCCCTGTCATTTTTCTTCTGACAGCCGCCTCTTTTCTTTCTTCTGCGACCATATGACAAGCTCATGAACGGCGTGTATGTAAATGACGTTGTCTTCAAGTGTTTTCCCGTCTGACATACTAGGTTTCATTAGTTTGGTTAATGGTCTAGTGATAATGTTGGAATATATATGTAGAGGAATAGTCCCATCAGTAAAGGCTCATAAAGCAAGTGAAATATGGAGTCATTAAATCTATGCTCTGTCTATGATAATTGTCTGCATCTTATCATTTTTGGGTTAAACTTTCAAGTGTATTTTTAGACAACTACTTTTTTAATTTTTAATCACATAAATATATCTTACTGTATATAATATACTCTGTATTATAGTTTTATAATAAGTACTGTAAGCCAATGGTGATGCTGATGTGCTGCACCCCCACGCCAATAGAAGAAGAGGGCAGAGGGGAGCCTTTAAAAAGGAACTGTTTTGGTGCTTTTTGGATAAGAGCAGGTAAACCTTGTGAGGAACTAAACATGGCTGCTGTCGGCTACAGCAGGGGAACCTGGTTATCAGAGCATGCTTGTCTCCCTGCAGTGGGGCAGGGAAATACTGGAGGCTGCTGCTACTGGTGAAGCGAGCCGGAGGATTTGCGCAGACACTACAGTGAATGGACCCCTGGAGGGGAGCAGTGTGGCTGATTTGCCAAGTAGAGTCAATAGTAGGTGTCACAGAGTCAATGGTAAGCTATTGAGCTATTTGGGTCTGGGCTGATAAGAGCAGGCAGTGGATGGGAGTAGCTTGTCAGGCTTCTGTGCGGGCCATAACTGAAGCGGTGATTGCAGCAGATTATTATTAGCCAGAGTGGTAGCTCTGGAGAGTCTTCTGGGGCTTTAGCGATAGTCAGTCTGGGAGTGGGAACCAGTGGGCGCGTGAAAAGTACTGAGCTCAAACCCGAGGGAGGCTATAGTAGGGCTTGGCAGCCCCAGAAGCCTGAGAAGTGGCCTAGTGATTGCATCCCTGTGGAAGTCTGGACTATTGTAGTAGCCATTGGGAGAGGTAGCGCTTGGTAGCCCTTGAGATTCAGGGCCCTAATGAGAAGGCTACCTCCTGTGTTGACTTGTAGTATAGGAGGCGACCTGAGACAGGGTCTGGAAACCTCCTTGTAGTAGTACCTGTTGGGAGTGAATTGTGGTAGAATGTTTGGAGGTAAGGAAGTACTTAAACTTTGAAATTCATGGAGTGGTGATAAGGGGGAAAAACTACATTCTGAAGGCGGAACCCTTGAGATTCAGGAAAATTTGACATGAAGACTTTTTCATGTAGACTGAAACTTTTTAGATGCAAGGACAATGCCAGAGAGTCAGAGACAAGGCCCCGATAAACCGGGTTAGAATGGAGAAAAAGGACGCCCTAGATATAGGATGGAAGAGAAACACACGTCAGATGAAAAAGGCGGGAAATCTGTGCAGAGGTGTGGCCCTCTGGGAAGCAACACAGTCTGGGTGTAGTCTCAAAAGACAAGTAGAAACTGTAGAGGGAGATACTGCTAATTGGTAGGAGGTTTATCCAGTTAAAGGTAATGTGTCGCTAGAAAAAAATATTTTTATTTTATTTAGTTAAACAGTTAGTGTATAAGTGATTAAACATTGTTCTATTTTTTTTTATTTTTTCACAAGTCAGGAAATATTATAAATTAGATTCTAATTTATAACATTTCCCAGTGCTGGTCACTAGATGGAGCAATTCCCAAAATTGCAGCATTGGCATGTGGTAAAGCAACCACATTGCTTTATTCTGCCAAATTTGAGAAAACTCACTTGCTCTAGTGAGCTCTCAGAATCCCCCCTCCTTTATCCTGGCTAGTGCCGGGAGAAAGGAGGGGATTGAACGGTCAAACCTCCTACACTGTGTGCCGCCATTTTTTGAGCTAACACACAGTGTAGTAGGTTTATATACAGTAGTAAACACACACTAAAACACGTACATACAGAGAAATATCTTACCTGGTCCTGCCGCCGCTGCTCCCTCCGGTCCGTCCGCTCCGTCTGCTCCCTCCGCTTCAAGTGCACAAGTCCAGAAGCCGCAACCGGAAGTAGTAATCTTACTGTCCGGCCGTGGCTTCCGGTCCACAAGAAAATGGCGCCGGACGTCGCTCGGCCGAAGACCTTCAATTTGGACTGTGTGGGAGCGGCGCACAGACGGCGTACAGCATAGTGGATGGAACGGGCCCTGTTCGCATTCACTATGGGGCTGTAGTTGCCGTATTCCATGTCTGTATATGTTGTTAATCAACACATACAGAGATGGAAAAAAAAAATGGCAGCCCCCATAGACAAGAAAAAGGGAAAAAATAAAAAAAAGTAAAACACAAACACACAAATAATTTTTTTTTTTTCATAAAACACTAAAAGCAAATTTATATAAAAAAATGTTTTCGCGACACTCGTCCTTTAAGCTTATTGGTAAAATTTAAGAGACTGTGCCACTCATGTCTTGTAACGCTAAGCTTATTGTACTTCATAAAGAGAAAGTAACCATATTATATGTGTGACACTGTAAAATCAGTTGTGTTTAGTAAAAATGTTCTGTTCAACATTCATTTGGTAAGCAATTGTGTTTCCTAATGGGGAACCATTCGAGAATACCCCATATTACAAACTGGTGGGCACCTCACCAATGAGGCCCACCTAACAGTTTGAGAAGCACTGCTCCATACCAATATTTTATTTAATATATAATGGCAGATATTTATCAGGTTCATTCACAAATGTTTTCCTTACCAATAATTAGCAATGGTAGACAATGTTATATATAAAGTAGATTTGTTTGGAAATCATACCAGTTGCAACTTGGCACTTGTATACTTCTTTAAAACATGGCAATAGTTATTGATTCAACTGGTGGTATGGGTATACAGCCATGAAGCAAGAAAATAAATATTATTATTATAAAGTTCAAATTTGTCATTTGCATTTAACAAACTTTATGGAGCTCTACTGTTTAATCATGAGCTGAGCCCGCTCCATACTACACATGGGTTGGCTATATAAGGCGTCCAACACTTTAATGTAGTGAATGGGATCTCGCTCTTTTAACACCTTAGATGCCGTGGTATATTGTTAGCACGGCATCTAAGCCATTAGAAAGAGGGAAGCAGCCCCCTCTGGCGCACCATCACCCCCACCATGACACTGTTCCGAAGATTGTCAAGGTCTGCCATTTTTGCGGTACTATTAACTCAGGGCTTAATAGGAGCATGTCTGAAACACGATATACTTCAATACATTCGGGTTGAAGTATATTGTGCAAGTGATCCAATGCCACAAGTCCCCTAGGGGGACAAATAAAAAAAATAAAAAAGTTAAATAAAGTTTTTTGATTTATAAAAAAAATTATATTAAAATGAAAAAGAACCCTTTTCCAATTTTCCCCCTGAAGCAATGTTAAAACAATAAATAAATAAACATAATTTGTATTGCCACGTCCGCAAATGTCTGAACTATTAAAATATAACATTATTTGACTCGCACGGTGAGCGCCATAAAAAATAATTTTTAAAACTCCAGAATCGCTGTTTTTTGGTAACCTCACCTCCCTAAAAAGTTAGGGCTTTTGGAAGGTGGAGAGAAAAATTTGAAAATGAAAATCCGAAATATGACTGCGGTGGGAAGGGGTTAAAGTCAATGGACTTAGTCCATGACTGTGATTGTTGCTTAAGCTAAATGTAAAATATATCTTAAAATGGAAAATGTCTTGCGGCTTCCACTACCTGTGGACCTGAGGGGGCCTCCACCATCCCCCATTCAAAACAATCTTTCAAACAATTTTATTCCAAATGCGAGCCTCTGCCTGAATACAGCACCAAGTGTTTAACCTCATCATGACTACTCTCTGTCTCTGTTCTGTCTGTAATAGGGACAGCGTGCCCCCAGCACCAGTTATATACCAAGATTTATTGTAGATACTTTTTATATTTTTATAAATCCCAATATTTTACCCATTGGCCTCCAACAATGTTGATCTGGCCTGTGTACATCCTAATAATATGGTGGTATGGTACATCCTATACGTGTATAGAATAACTGAATTTTCATACAGGAATGTGGACTCACCAAGATTTTTGACCATTGTCCCCAAAGCTTTTGGTCAGCCATTGCATTGCATATGTCATAGAGACATTTATTGCCAGGGACTAAGATCCAGGATGAGTTTGACATTGGCCTATTCTCTAGTCAGCTGATTGGAAGTAATGGCATGAATGAGATCACACCATTACGGCACTTTAGTGAGAGCCAGTCGGCCTCTTTTAATGTGCTCTTTACAGTGCTGTAAAACGTACGAAGCATTAATCTGTCTTCACACCTCATCAAAACTGTTTAACTTGGCAGTAGAACATCCTGAGTCAGGGGAAGGCATCTGGGTTGTTCCTGTCAAAAAAATCTATGGTATCCTGAGAAGACAGCAATACACAGCCAACATCCTCAACCCGGGTTCCATTTAAATTGGAAATTTATCTCAAATATCAACCATTACTATATAGTCGGAATTGTTGCCATTGTGAGCTCAATTATTGAATTGCACTCAAGATTTACTAGCCTGGTATGTGTAATACTGAGTTGATTTAGACACTGAGTATGTGAAGTAACAGAATAATCCAATTTAACTGACAAAAATATAACTTTTGTATATTTCATCACACTGACCTATGAGATCACATCCAACCTTTTTAAAAATTTACACAAGACTTCTCTCTCGAGAACGAAACCTGTTGAAATAAAGCTTCTAAGAATCTTCTTGTATTTCAGTCTTATTCTGGAGCATGATAATTTGTAATGATGTTATTACTGGGATTAAGGTGAATATGACAAAAATTATGTTCTTCATAAAACAACACATATGCATAATTGTGGAAATAATTTTATTTTTGTGCATTTCAGTACAACATCTGTTAGATTTTTGTTGTGTTGGTTATTCAAGTATGTCACTTACAGCCAGGCATCCCTTGGTTTACTTAGGCATGGTTCTAGCACAATTATAAACCCATTGTTTATATAACGCCAAATATTCCATCTCCCAGTGGGGCTCTCAATAAAATTTTCTTCTTACATTAAGAGAAAAAATTCAGAGGAAGACATTTAGCCTATCAATATGTTTTTGGAGTGGTGGGAGGGGGGGCTATGGAAAAATGATTGATTACTAAGATCTCCTATTAAAATTTTATATACCTATGTTTTATTAGTAAAGATGTTGTTGCCATGTAGTCTCAGTCTAGTGTACTGGGCCAAATGTTTCTTTCTAACACTAAATGGGAACGTCCAAACGGGTCTGATTTGTTGTGGAAAATTTTACAGATAATTGACTCGGAATCCGCATGTGAACCCACCCAAAAATTTGCACTACATTATGCTTATTTTGGTGCATATTTTTGGCCGGTTTTTCGCTGTGGAAAAAACCCCACTATACTTACCTCCCCTGGTGTTGCCGCAGCAATGCGTCCCTGGTCCCCCCGGCTGATCAGCAAGGGTATTAACCCCTTTACTGAACTAGACTACTGAGAATGTCACTATTAACCAATTCTCTATCCTAGACCACCAAGGATTTAACGTTTAGGCTGCGTTCACACGACCTATTTTCAGGCGTAAACGAGGCGTATTATGCCTCGATTTACGCCTGAAAATAGGGCTACAATACGTCTGCAAACATCTGCCCATTCATTTGAATGGGTTTGCCGACATACTGTGCAGACGACCTGTAATTTACGCGTCGTCATTTGACAGCTGTCAAACGACGACGCGTAAATTGACTGCCTCGGCAAAGAAGTGCAGGACACTTCTTTGCCACATAATTTGAGCCGTTCTTCATTGAAGTCAATGAAGAGCAGCTCAAGATTTACGAGCGTCACAGACGCCTCGCATAATGCGAGGAGGAGCTTTTACGTCTGAAACGAGGCAGCTGTTTTCTCCTGAAAACAGTCTGTCTTTTCAGATGTAAAAGCCTCTCATTGTGTACACATACCCTCAGCCTTTTCACTGCCCTAGACAGCTGGGGTTGGGTTTATTAATCCCATTACTACCCTAGATTAAAACTAACCCTAAAACCCACTATTATGTAGTGGTGTATGTTATGGTACCGTTTTATTTGGACATTAAATGACAGCATTATGAAGTCACTTTATGGCATTTTTATGTGGATGCTTTATAAGGCTATCATTTTGAGGAAACATAAAATGTAAACACTATGTGCACTATATGGCAATATTATTTGGGAACTATATAGCACTATGTTGACTATCCCTGGCAGTATTATGTGGGAATATTATTTAGGTATTATTTGGACAAACTGAATAGCAGTATTGCGTTTCTCATTTGGCGCTACTCATCATGGTATAACTGCAGGTACACGTTCAGAATAGCAACGTACAGCGACACATTCTCGTCAGGCTTACACAATGAGTTGTTACGGGGATAACAAGGTAAAGACATAACTTCTTGTTAAGCAATAGAAAAGGATCTGTATGTTGATATAGAAGACGTGTAATATCTCAGGTTTACATGATATAATTCCATAAAACATGCAGTATTTTCTTATCACAAACCAGAAAAAAAAACCCTTTCAAACACATACCAGAGACAATTCACTACTGACCATATTGAAAACCCAACATTGATTTAAAATGGCAATTAATCAATTTTAGTTTACTGTAGATTGTCCCATCACAAAATATTGAATGGACCCTATACAGGCAGAATAATCTTCATTGTGGTGTTAATTGCTAATGAATAAGGTAATTATATGTTCAGCTTGAAAAGAATGCCATGCCTTGCGATGGCTGTACACAGTGCATGTTAATTCATTATCAGGACATTTTCTGGATTTGTATTTCTCATGTTGCACGATTTTGAGTTAGATAATGGGGCATATTTTTTTATGCATTGGTGCCAATATTAAGGTGCAAGTGCATTGAAAAAATTGTGTTCACTCCAAGTGCTATATTTGTACAGCTCTTCACCAATCTTCTCAAAAGTGGCAGTGAGGTTTGACAGGCAAGACCTGTAATGGTTTAGGAGCTGCGTTGCAATCCTCTAACCACGTACGTTGCATTCTAATTACATAGGGATGTACCGCTCGGCAGTGCACCAGCATAAGTAAATATGCTCCAATGTTTTCTTCTCTATTGCTTTTCCAATCCCTGTCTATACACACGCAGTTCCCTTTGTGCCCCCACACAGTATCATGTTTTCAGAGTGCTGCTACACAGTATCATGCCCCAGTAGTGTCCCCATAGTGTTCCAACATTATATAATGCCCACATGGTCCCCCACACAATATTATGCCCCAATAGTGACCCGCACACAATATCATGCCCCCATAATGCCCCCCAAAATTTAATGCCTCCATAGTGCCCTAACACAGCATAGAGTCCCCCTAATGCCTCCCCACGCAGTAGCATGCCTCATAGTGCCTTTCCACACAGTATAATGCCCTCATAGTGACCCCACACAGTATAATGCTCCAATAGTTTCCCCACACAGTGTAATGGCCATATTATGCCCAACATAGTATAATGCGCCCATTGGGTCCCCACACACAGTATAATGTCCTCATATTAACTCCTCACACAGTATAATGACCCTATAGTGCCTCCTTAAAATAATAAATTAAATACTCACCTAGTCCTAGATTCCTCTGCAGGTCTCCTCTGGTCTATGGCTCGACGCAGACAGGCGTGAATATGTCATTGCATCGCACCCGCCTGTGCCAAGCTGCTCAAGGCAAGCGTCACATAGTGAATGGTGGAGCAGGGAGCTGCTCTACCATCACATTCAACTGTATCTTTGTCCCGAGGACGCTGATACTGTTGAAACCGGGACATGCTGCCAACCTCCTGGGACAGCAAGATTTTGCCTGAAATCCGGGACTGTCCCACTGGATCCAGAATGGTTGGGAGGCATGCTTATAATTGTTTTTTTTTTTAAATATCCAGTCCCAGTTTTATATATAAAATAAACAGGAATGTGAATAAGCAGTGTGTCAATGTGTGTTACATTTCAAAACAGTCTTACCCAATTAAAGCTCACAGCTGAATTTTACCATCATAGTTATACATAGGCACTCAAACAGCAAGGCCAGCTACAGTCAGAAACCAATTAGAAAATAAGAGGAAGAAACACATAAGTCTGTGTTCACACATGAGGGAACTAAGCCATAGGTGGAATGGATGAAAAAGGCAAAATAATGTATCTTTTCCTGCATAGAAGTCTGATTTTGGCAGTTATTACTGAAAGGGGATTTTCAGTTTTCTATAAATAAAGCTAAGGCCCTATGCACACGACTGTAAAAAACCTCCGTTTTTGCGGACCGCAATTGCGGTCCGCAAAAATGGACCCATTCACTTTCATTGAACGCGGACACCTTTCCGTAGCGCTATGGATGGGTGTCCGTGCCGTAGAAATGTTCCGAAAATTATGGAACATGTCCGTTCTTTTGCATTTTGCGGGCCGTGCTCCCATACTTTGTATAGGAGCACGGCCCAAAAATGCGGGTGACAGTCGACGGCCGGGCCCGCAATCGTGGGCCGTGATTGCGGGCACGGTCGTGTGCAATGGGCCTTAATCATTGTATAATAAAAGCTCTTTACCTTTCTAATATTTTGCGTTTCAATTTCTCTCTATTTTTAAACTGTGGTTGTATTATGGTCGTGTACAACCAGCCTCAGTGTGTCTGGTGAAATAAGATTACAACCTAATGTGGTCGGCAATCCGTCACTCACTCAACATGGTGCCCGTGGATAGGGAAAAAACAAAACATGTCTTTAAACAAAATCCAGGTGAGGTCATGTGAACGGATTTGTAAGCTATTTAATTTCCTGTAAATTATTTTGTGCACGTCAATTGAAAAATCCTGAGTACGGGTCGAAACGTGTCTTGATAAAATAAAAATAAAAAAAGATTGCGTTGCATACCATATTTGTGAGTGCCGGGATTTTGTTTAAAGATGGGGAAATAAGATTGTCAGCTTCACTGTGGACACAGACTGATGTGAGTGATGATAATCTCTGTACAACGCAGCAGAATATGTTGGCGCTGTATAAGAAAAAGGGAATAAACAGATAAATAATAATGTTAAAAAAGACTATGTAGGAAGTGGAACTTTTTGTAGCTTAATTTTTGTTCTTCTCAAGTCTGTGCTCCGCGGGTTCCATTTTAATCCTGAGGAGTAACTCACTTATTGTTTTAATAGGTAATCAATGAAAGAGGGCATTCTATGGGTCACTTATTCACTACATTTCCTCAGCCAGTCTTCCAGAACCTTTGACCTGACTTCTGACCAATAAAGTGCAAAGACAGCAACAGCAGGCAGAGGGTGAAGAATAAGCTATACGCTGGCTGGGCTGCAGGCAGATTTTCATTACAATGGAATCCGTCAAAAGCAAAGGGCCTTAAGGTTGGGATGAAGCACATTAGGGGTGTCATTACAAAGAATTACTCAGTGCAAAGACAAGATAATTTAGTGCTGTACAAAATACTTGCAATGCAATGTATTAAAAATATAATAACGCCATTTTATTTGCAACTTTGCAATTTCTTTTTTTGTTTAGTAGCAAATTCTGCGTATCAGGGGATTTCGTTTCTTTAAACTGTATTGCAAGCTTTTGTTAACTATGAATATATAATAATGTCAATGGATTTGATCTACCCTTTGCATTTGTTATGTGTGAATTATTCCGTAAAATTCAGGTGATGTTCATTAATATTTCAACTATTGGTACAATAACAGTGAAACATTTTGCTTTTATGCTACTTAAGGAGACAGCAATAAAAGGTACTGACTACAAACACTCGGAGCATAGTTCTCAATATCTATAATTTAATGTTAAAATTAGTGCATCCGAGCTACTGGATCTCTGCCATATTGTCCACATCCAGTGATATTGCAGCTTCTATGGGGCTCATGGGATAGGGGAACCAGTGTTGAGAGGTTGTTCCGCCCACAGTGTCCTAAACACATTCATTTGTATCCATGTCCTCCGGATGCAGATTCAATTGAATAAGGGCTTATCCACATGTGTAGCTTTGTCACATTTTTTGGCCGCAATTTTCTCACAAACATAGCAGCAAACAAATGACAAAACTGTTGAAATAGTGGGGTGTGGAAGGTGGAAGACCCCGCAGGGATGTTACAGAGAAAAATGAAATGATGCAGGACAGGTTAAGTGCCAAAAACTTTATTTTCTGTCTCAAATAATATATACACCCTTCTTGCCAGTTCTAATGGTGCAAACGGCCAATTCCAATATTTACAATCTTCCTGTTCTTTAGGAGGCACATGTGTAATCATAGTATTTACACTTCTTACTGATGAGGCACAGATCTAGTTACGGCTTTGGCTGACAAGATGGCTGGCTTCTTATGTATACCACCAGATGTTGGTTTAAGGGCACCCCTCCTTGATACATGGGTTGTTCTACGGTTGGCCTAGTAGGCCTCAAGATTGTGGCTGCCACTATGTACTTTAGAATTACTACCCCTTGTGATGGTGGCTGCTGACTGTTTAGCAATTTAGGCCCTATAGGCTTCCACATGGACCGGCTCTCCCTCTAGTCTTGCACTACTGCTGGCTACTGCCGGTACACCTCTCACTAACTGTCTTGAGTCATGTCTCCTCTTTGTTGCGTTCACCTCCCAGCTATCCGTACAGTGGGGTCTCACACACCACCTCTGCTAGCTCGTTAGGACCTGTCAGCACTCCAGGCCCAATGATGTGATACTGTCTAGGTTGGTCTTTACCAGTCAAAATCAGACTCCTTAGTTTCAGATGCAAAGCAGTCGGTTTTTCTCTGTTTCCGTCCACCTCCACAGCAGTCTTCTCCTCCTTGTAACAATAATGCTGCTCTGTATAGTATGCAAAGCTCAGATCATATTCCTCACAACAGTGAACACGGACTGTCGGGCTAACTGCAATTTTACAGTACCAGTGCCACCCCAAGGTGTGAGGACAGCCATCACCCTATTACAGAGCAACCAATGCAACCCAAAATGGTGTCCAGGTGGTGCAATCCGGCACCGTAAATTTAGATTTCTGAACAAGCCAAGCAACTTGTCCTGCCTGATTAAAACAGTCAAGAAATGCAACCGATGCAATTTGCATGCAATGTTTTTGTTGTCATATAGACACCCTTCTCTCCAATGCAGAATATTGTAGCATACGTTCTTCCATACATTACTTGACTATGGCTAATTAAATCACTACACAAATGCCACCTAGTGGAGGAATAAAGGAACAAAAACAATGACAAAGCATAGCAGATCAACAGCATTTCACCAATGACGCAGTTGCATTGCCACAAGGGCCTGAAATACCACAACACATGAAACATCACATTTTGCCCTTTAAATTATAGGGATGCATCCCACAAACATTAAACTATAACTTGTAAAGTACGTTGCCAGGAATGAGGGGTTAGTGATGTATACGTAGCTGCTCGCATCTTCTTTGCCGGGCTTGATCCTGAAGTAGAGGGATGGTGCTGGACAAAAAAAAGGTGAGATTGACTTGGGGCAGCATGTACAGTATAAGGGGCAGCAGGCACAATAAAAGGGGGCACCAGCAGGTACAGTAAAAGGGGGCACCAGCAAGCACAGTAAAAATGGGCACCAGCAAGCACAGTAAAAAGTCAGCATCTGGCACAGTAAAAGAGGGTGGCAGCAGGTACAGTAAAAAGGAGCATTATGGTAAATCTCGAGATGCAACTCCTATTCCCCAATTTATCTACCAGGCAGTGGCATAACTACCGCGGTAGCAGCCAAAGCGGCTGCTACGGGGCCGGGGCTTGAGGGGGCCCGTACCACCAGCCGACACGCCCCCCCCATATGCCCGATGGCGCCGCTAGCAGCCGTTATGGCTGCTACAACATTAGCGCCGCTACTATGGGGCCCGCGCCGCTGAGCCTCCAACAGGTATGGGCCGGGCGACACACGCCCTCTCATGCCTGTAGGCATCGCTTTCACCGGAGGGGGCCCTGGTGCTAGCGATAGCCAAATACATGCACTAGCGCTGAATGGCCGGGTAAGTTCCGCGCCTTACAATGACACTGATTGGCTAGCGGCGCGATGACGTCATCGCGCTGTATTCCATGCTTGAAAGGCCCAGATTGACGGGGCAAGTCATTCTGCCACGCGAATCAGCGTCATTGGGTGACGCTCGTTCAGCTCCTGCAGACCTGCTCAGTAGAGAGTAAAATCTGCATCGCCAGCGAACAGGAATGGGATCATGTGAGTATGTAAAGTTTTTGTTTTTTTTCTCTTATAAAATGGTTAATGGCATTATCTATAGTGGGGGCTCTATCTACAGGGGAGGTCATCTATATGTGGGCCACTATATACAGGGGGGGTCTATATGTGGGGATGTGGAGCACTAGCTACAGGGGGGGTCTGTATGTGGGGATGTGGGCACAATCTACAGGGGGGTCTATATGTGGGGATGTGGGCCACAATATACAGGGGTGTCTATATGTGGGGCACTATCTACAGGGTGGTCTATATGTGGGGCACTTTCTACAGGGGGAGCTATATGTGAGACACTATACAGGGGTGGGCTATATGTAGAGCACTATCTATAGGGGAGCTTTTTTTTTTTTAGGGCATTTTCTATAGGGGTGGGCTATATGTGGGACACTATATGGAGCACTATCTATAGGGGAAGCTATATGTAGGGCAGCATGATGGCTATGGGGGCACTATCTACAGGGGGCACGGTGTGTGTGTGACAGTGGATGGTACTATTATAATCAGGGACACAGTGTATGGCGCTATTATAGTTAGAGGTGCAAGAGGTGTTGAGAATTTTAACTTTGTTTATAGGTGCAGAAATGTTTTAAAAGTGAGAAGCTGAAGACATGTGAGCGGAAAACTGCAGAAATGGGTCATGGCCGGTAGAAATCCATCATAGATGTCTGGACCGAGGAAAAGAACTAGAATCTGAGACGTCACCGGTGAGTCACTTAATGTAAATGCTTATTCTGCCTCTAATCAACACTGTAGTCACTGTATGATCTGCAGCGAGATAATTATGATATGATTTTTTTTGTGAAAAAGCATCTCCCAGGATATCCTCACCATTGTTCGGGCCATGCTGGGAGCTGTAGTTTTACGCCGTACAAACCTATACGGCAGGGGTTGCACTAAATTGAGCTGTATTTGTCCTGATGTTGTATATATGTACTGATCTTGGTTCTGATGCTGTATGTAAGTACTGAGCTTTGTTCTGGTGCTGTATATACATATGAGATTGGTTTGGATTCTGCGTATATATGTACTGAGCTTGGTTCTGGGGATGTATTTATGTACTGAGGTTTGTTCTGGTGCTGTATATATGTACGGAGCTTGGTTCTAGTGCTGTATTTATGTACTGAGGTTGGTTCTGGTGCTGTCTTTATGTACTGAGTTTTGTTCTGGTGCTGTATATATGTATGGGCTTGGTTCTAGTGCTGTATTTATGTACTGAGCTTGGTTCTAGTGCTGTATATATGTACTGAGCTTTGTTCTGGTGCTGTATATATGTACTTAGCTTGGTTCTAGTGCTGTATTTATGTACTGATCTTGGTTGTGGTACTGTATTTATGTACTGAGCTTGGTTGTGGTACTGTATATATGTCAGAGCTTGGTTCTGGATCTGTAGTTTACATAGGATATATTTATAATAACAAAATTGCAGGGCAGATGGAATTGTTCTCAATTCATTGTATATTTAATAGGAATATGTCAGGTAGTTTTAACCCCTTGAACCGCCACCATGCGGTAATACATGACCTGACAATATTTCCAAACATTCCCTTGTATGTTTTTTTCAGATGCAGCAAAATTCTTAAAATCCACTTTTAAAACGAAGCACACTATATGCTACTTACTCATTAGAGGGTCATGGGGCAGTGCCGCTATCCTGAAGAGTCACATAGTCCTGCTTCCAAATCCACCTTTCCATGTTTGAGTGACATCTCCCTGGCTGATACAACGTTCTCGGATGCGCCATTGCCTTGTGGCACTATACACAAGGGGGGGTTATGTGGCACTATACACAAAGGGGGGCTGTGTGGCACTATACACAAGGGGAAGCTGTGTGGCACTATACACAAGGGGGAGCTGTGTGGCACTATACACAAGGGGGAGCTGTGTGGCACTATACACATGGGGGAACTGTATGGCACTATTTACAAGGAGGAGGGCTGTGGCTCTATCTACAGGGGGCTGAGTGTGGCACAATCTACAGGGGTCTGTGTGTGGCACTTTCTACTAAGGGGGGCTGTGCTGCACTTTCTACTAAGGGGGGGCTGTGTGGCACTATATACAGTGTGAGCTGTATAGCGCTATATACAGTGTGGGCTTTATGGCAATATCTACAGGGGGCTGTATGGCACTATCTACAAGGGGGAGGTGGGAGCGCTATCTACAAATGGGGTGTGACTGTCTATAGGCGGGGCTATATAGCACTGTCTACAGGGGGGCTGTATGGCACATTCTACAGGTGGCACTATTTATAAGGGGGGCTGCTTGTGGCACCCGGGGGTCCCCGGTCAAGAGTTTGCTATGGGGCCCAGTCTTTCCTAGTTACGCCCCTGCTACCAGGTATAATTTATTACACAGATTTTTTTTCCATGTGGCAGAAGGGCCTTTGATGAGCAGTTCAAGGCATGCTGTGACCTGTAGTACACATCAATATGTTTGAACTAAAGCACTGGTATGTACAATGCAGACTGGGTTTTTGGTGGGTGGGGAAAGATAAAAATGTCTGCACCAGAGTTCTGTAATAGTTCTTCTGCTAGCAATTATTCTATTGCTCATGGGCAAAGCGGTCCTGAAGGAACAGAACCTGTACCCGAAAGCCCTTCTGCCCTAAAAGGAGACACTAGAACTACAGTATAAATGGCACATGTAGGTGGAGGACCCTGTTACAAATTATGCATTGGGACCCAAGTACTACAAAAACCACATTGACTAAAGCTCATAGTAGCTTGTTACTCTTAGGCGGGATTCACACGACCGGGTCGTTCCCGAGCCCGAGTGCCGGCCGGTAAAATCGGCCATTCTGCCCGGCCGGTTTGCATAAAGTTATGCATCCGTGCCGGGCCGGGCAGATCCGGACAGTGACATCAGCGGCAGCTCCTGAAGGGGAATCCCCATGTGTTCAGGGATTCCGCTTCAGGAGTTTCCCCTGATGTCACTGCCCAGATATGGACAGAGACATCAAGCGCTCTGTCCAGGAGCGGAATCCCCGAAAACACGGGGATTCCGCTCCTTTAAAGCTAAAGTGCGGCTAGCACATAGCAGAGCGGGGAGATACCTCCCTGCTCTGCTATAGTGGCGTCGCTGCAGTAGTAGTAGCAGCCGCAGCAGCAGCAGCTGCTGCTACTAGCGGCGCCATCGAAGGTGTCGCCGAGCCAGGGTGCTTTTAACAAGCAGGGGAAGGGAGCCAGCGCAGCGCTCCCTCCACCTGCTGTACACCCCGGCCCTGCAACACAGTGTACAGCGATGCCATTCGTCAGAATGGCATCAACTCCTCCTCCTCACATGCACTCTGCGCTGTGAGGAGGAGATAGAGCGCAAGCTCCGGAAAAGCCGGCCATCACTCGGAACACATTCCGGTGATGGCCGTGTAATACCCGGCCCCATAGACTTCTATGGGAGCCGGGCGGCCGGGTGCCCGGGCAAAGATAGAGCATGTCCTATTTTTTGACGGCCGGATTTCCCGGCCGTCAAAAAATCGGTCGTGTGAATAGCCCCATTAGGGGTCTATCATTCCTAATGCAGCCGGGTGCCTGCCGATTTATGAACGGCCGGCACCCGGCCGGGAAACCCTGCCGTGTGAATGAGGCCTTAGTAAGTAAATAAATAAACAAGGATTTCCACAACTTGCCGTGATGTAAGACAAGATATTACTACTTTTGTAAGATATTATATTTCATTTATTTGTAATATTTAAGAATGTATTGTAAGTCAATGCTCATCAGATACAGAAATAAAAACTCTGAACCTCTGTAAATGTTGTAAATGTTTTATTATGAAAGCTTATAAAATAATGAATTGAGAATCAGTTTGCTCCAAAGGATAGTACAGTTTGTTTATGTAGGAAACCCACTTTTCGGAGTATTCATGTGGTTCGGTTTTGCTGCATTTTTGCCATACAGCCAAAACCGGACTGCAAAAACCATGTATTTTACTGCGATTTGCCAGGGTATTGCAGTTAGTACGAATATTGTGCAAATCACAGCAAAAACACACGTGGTTTTGCAGCGCAGTTTTTGGCTACGTGGCAAATAATGTGGCTAAACCACACCACGTGAATGGACAATAACTTTATTAATAGCTTAGGCTAATCTAATAGTATATTATAAGTGGACGGTGTATAGCTTGTCCGTATATTACTGAAAGTGAAGAATTCTGGGACTCAACAAGGAAGATCAAATACAGAATCACATGGCCGATCACATGCAACACCAAAGGGGTGATCTATTATGCGCAGTGCCCGTGCTCTAGGATTTACATTGGATTGACCACAAGGGAACTCAAGGTGAGAACAAGAGAACACGTAAATAGTATCGAGGCCGCTAGAGGAACCAAACCTGAAATGGTAGAGCTACTTAAAACTTTACCCAGACACTTTTTCCTACACCATGGATGTGATTCAAAGGGTCTACACATTATGTGTATTGATTATGTAGAAATGGGCCTAAGGGGTGGATCTTTGATGAAAAGATTGTTACGGTTAGAGGCCCGCTGGATTTGGAAACTAAAAACTATACTTCACATTTTTATTCTATATTTTTTTTTTCCGTCTATTTACATGTTTACAGTAGATACGTATATATTTTTCACACACATATTTATATATACATATATATTTGTTGTATATTTTTCATATTTATTATCTGGTAATATTTATTAATTATTTATCGTTTTATTTACACAATATTTTTTATCATTTATGTGTTTAACCCCTTCCCGACATTTGTCGTAAGTATACGACATGGAAAGCCAGTGCTTCCCGCAAAATGTTGTTTACTTACGCCAAATGTTTGGCACCGGCTCAGAAGCTGAGCCGGTGCCATCATCGCCGGATCTCAGCTGTATCTTACAGCTGACTTCCGGCTGTAATGGCGGGGACCGAAATTAGCTTTAATCCCCGCCATTAACACCTTCAATGCAGCGTCCAAATGTTTGCAGCTCATCGGAATCCCAGCAATGAAATTGCCGGGGTTCCGGTGGCTGCAATGGCAACTGGAGGCCTAATACTGGCCTCCCGGTCTGCCTAGCACGGAAGCTGGTCAAGATCCGCCCGGCGGCGGAGCCTGATCGGCTTCCGTAGCCGTCGGCAAGATGGCGCCGGCTCAGGAGCTGATTCGGCATCATCAGTGGTGGAAGTCAGCTGTATGTTACAGCTGACATCCACCTGTAATGGCAGGAACCGGAGCTAGCTCCGATCCCTGCCATTAACCCCTTCGATGCAGGAATCGAAAGCAATTGCTGCATCGTAGCGGTTACTAGCAGATCGCCAGCCCTGACAGGCAATCAGGACCACCTGCTCTGCCATTACGGAAGCCGATGTAGGCCCCGCCGGGAGGCGAAGACTAATCGGCTTGCTGTCTGTGTATAACTGACAGATCTGATACATTGCACTACGTAGGTAGTGCAATGTATTAGAAAAAAATAAATCTGACAGTTGGACCGTCAAGTCCCCTAGTGGAACTTGAGAAAAAGTGTAAAAAAAGGTATAAAAAAGTGTAAAAAAAAAAGTGAAAAAAATAAAAGTTTGAAAACAATAAAAGTTTCAAGTAATAAAATAAAACACAATCGCCCTTTTTCTCTTATCAAGTCCTTTATTATTGAAAAATAATAATAAACCATATGTATTTGGTATCGCCGCGACCATAACGACCTGAGGTACCAAAATATTATATTATTTATTGCACGCGGTGAACAGCGTAAAAAAAACAACTAAAAAACTTTACCAGAGTTTCTGTCACTTTGCCCTACAAATATTGGAAAAAAAGTGATCAAAAAGTCGCACGTATCCAAAAATGGTACCTATAAAAACTATAGCTGGTTTTGCAAAAAACAACAACATACAGCTCAGTCAACAAAAAAGTTAAAAAGTTATGGTTCTCACAACTTGGCCACAGAAAAAATACATTCTTTTTACAAAAGTAATTTTATTGTGCAAAAAGTTGTAAAACATAAACAAGTTCTATAAATTAGGTTTTCGCCGGAATGGTACTGACCCGCAGAATAAAGGTAACATGTAATTTATATTACCGCTGTATTAAAAAAAACTATGCCAGAATTGCGTTTTTTTGTTTACCTGGCCTCCCAAAAAATAGGATAAAAGGTGATCAGAAAGTCGCATGTACCCCAAAATGGTACCAATAATAACTACAGCTCATTCCGCAAAAAAAAGCCCTCATACCACTACGTCTATGAAAAAATAAAATTAGTTATGGCTCTAATAAGTCAGGAAATAAAAAATATGCAGTTGTGCAGCCCGAGGGGAACATTTCTTCTGTTTGAAGAGGCGATTTATCAAGGGCCTAAAATTAGGGAACCAGGAAGGGGAGAGCCCAAACATATCTGCTAGAAGCGAGGGTGCCCGTATTATACCAGGACAACACTTTCCCAGCAAAATTCCCCAAACTGCAAAGGTGCGGAGTGTGGACCAAAAGGGGGATAAGAAAGGACGCCATATATCAGTGTGACACCGGCCTGTGCAGAAAGGATTGCTTCACAGCGTAACACACATCTATGGATCATTTTATTGTTTACCCCATTATTATACCACCTGACTATGCCCCTGATATACTCTGCCCAGCTTACATGTACCCCCACATTATAAACGGAAACACCAGCAATACTCAAACAAATCTACTACCAAGCAAAATCCACGCTCCAAAAGCCAAATGGCGCTCCCTCCGCTCTGAACCCTACAGCGTGCCCAAACAGCAGTTTCCTTCCACATATATGGCATCGCCATACCCGGGAGAACCCTTTTAATAATTTTTGGGGTGTCTACAGCGCATTAATTTATGGAAAAGACCTGTGGGGTGAAAATGCTCACTACACCCCTTAATAAATGCCTTGAGGTGTGTAGTTTCCAAATGGGGTCACTTCTCGTGGGTTTCTTTTTATTATTTCACATCTGAGCCTCTGCAGTTATGAACCAATACTTTGTAAATCGCCAAATTAGGCCTCAATTTTACATGGTACTCTTTCACTCCTGAGCCTGGTCGAATGTCCAGGCAAAAGATTAGGGCCACATGTAGGGTGTTTCTAAAACCGGGAAACACTGCATAATAATTAGAGGGCTGTCTTGTTATGATGGCACAAGCTGGGCACCACATATTGGCATATCTATGGAAAAAATCCCATTTTCACTCTGCAACATCGAGTGCACACTAATTTCTACAAAACACCTGCAGGGTTAAAATGCTTACTACACCCCTAGGTAAATGCATTGAGGGGTGTAGTTTCCAAAATTGGGTCACTTCTGGGGGGTTTCCACTGTTTTGGGCCCACAGGCGCCCAGAAACCAATCCAGCAAAATCTGCACTCCAAATGGCACTCCTTCCCTTCTGAGCCCTGCCGTGTGCCCAAACAGCAGTTTATGACCACATATGGGGTATTGCCGTACTTGGGAGAAATTGCTTTACAAATGTCGGGTTCTTTTTTTCCTTTATTTGTTGAGAAAATGAAAAAATTTGCTCTAAAGCTACGTCTTATTGAAGAAAAAGGATTGTTTTTATTTTCACTGCCCAATTCTAATAAATTCTATGAAACATCTGTGCGTTCAAAATGCTTACTACACCCATAGATGAATTCCTCAAGAGGTGTAGTTTCCTAAATAGAGTCACTTTTTGGGCGTTTTCATTGTTTTGTCCCCTCAGGGGCTTTGCAAATGTGACATGGCCTCTGCAAACCATTCCTGCTAAATGTGATCTCCAAAAGTCAAATAGCACTCTTTCCATTCTAAGCCCTGCCGTGTGTCCAAACAGCCGGTTATTACCACATTTGGGGTATTGTTTTACTCGGGAGAAATTGCTTTACAAATTTTGCGGTGCTTTTTCTCCTTCAGTCCTTGTGGAAATGAGAAAAAATTTGCTAAACCTACATTTTCTTTGAAAAAAATGTAGATTTTTATTTTCGGGGCCTACTTCCAATAATTTCTGCAAAAAAACTGTGGGATCAAAACGCTCACTATACCCCTAGATAATTTCCTCAATGGGTGTAGTCTCCAAAATGTGGTCACTTGTGGGGGGGTTTCTACTGTTTTGTCCCTTCAGGGGCTTTGTAAATGTGACATGGCCTCCGCAAGCCATTCCTGCTAAATGTGAACTCCAAAAGCCAAATGGCGCTCTTTCCCTTCTAAGCCCTGCCGTGTGTCCAAACATCCGTTTATTACCACATGTGGGGTATTGTCTTACTCGGGAGAAATTGCTTAACAAATTTTATGGTGCTTTTTCTCCTTCAGTCCTTGTGGAAATTAGAAAAAATTTGCTAAACCTACATTTTCTTTGAAAAAATTTAGATTGTCATTTTCAGGGCCTAATTCCAGTAATTTCTGCAAAAAACCTGTGGGGTCAAAACGCTCACTATACCCCTAGATAATTTCCTCAATGGGTGTAGATTCCAAAATTGGGTCACTTGTGGGGGATTTCCACTGTTTTGTCCCGTCAGGTGCTTTGTAATTGTGACATGGCCTCCGCAAACCATTCCTGCTAAATTTGAGCTCCAAAAGCCAAATAGCGCTCTTTCCCTTCTAAGCCCTGCCGTGTGTCCAAACAGACGTTTATAACCACATGTGGGGTATTGTTTTACTCGGGAGAAATTGCTTTACAATTTTTATGGTGCTTTTTCTCCTTCAGTCCTTGTGGAAATGAGAAAAAAAAAATCGCTAAACCTACATTTTCTTTGAAAAAATGTAGATTTTAATTTTCACGGCCTACGTCCAATAATTTCTGTAAAAAACCTGTGCGTTCAAAATGCTCACTATACCCCTAGATAATTTCCTTGAGGTGTGTAGTTTCCCAAATGGCTTCACTTTTGGGGGATTTGCACTGTTTTGGCACCGCAAGAGCCCTTCAAACCTGACATAGTGCCTAAAATATATTCTAATAAAAATAAGGCCCCAAAATCCTCTAGGTGCTCCTTTGCTTCTGAGGCCGGTGCTTCAGTCCAGTAGCACGCTACGGCCACATGTGGGATATTTCCAAAAACTGCAGAAGCTAGGCCATAAATATTGAGTTGTATTTCTCTGGTAAAACCTTCTGTGTTATTAAAAAAATTGTATTAAAGTTTATTTCTGCAAAAAAATATGAAATTTGAAAATTTCACCTCTAATTTGCTTTAATTCCTGTGAAACGTCTAAAGGGTTAAGAAACTCTCTAAATGCTGTTTTGAATACTTTGAGGGGTGAAGTTTTTAAAATGGAGTGACTTTTTGGGGGTTTCTAATATATAAGGCCCTCAAAGCCACTTCACATCTGAACAGGCCCCTGTAAAAATAGCCTTTTGAAATTTTCTTGAAAATGTGAGAAATTGCTGCTGAAGTTCAAAGCCTTGTAACGTCCTAGAAAAATAAAAGGATGTTAAAAAAAACGATGCCAATCTAAAGTAGACATATGGGGATGTTAATTAGGAACAATTTTGTGTGTTATAACTGCCTGTCTTATAAGCAGATACATTTAAATTGAGAAAAATGCTAATTTTTGCAATTTTTCCCTAAATTTTGGTGTTTTCACAATTAAATACTGAGCATATCGATCAAATTTTGCCAGTAACATAAAGTCCAATGTGTCACGAGAAAACAATCTCAGAATCGCTTGGATAGGTAAAAGCATTCCGAAGTTATTACCACATAAAGTGAAACATGTCAGATTTGAAAAATGAGGCTCTGTCAGGAAGGTCAAAAGTGGCCAAAGAGGGAAGGGGTTAAAATGGTATATATGTATATGGCATATTAATTATATGATGTATATTGCACTTACACTTTATTGTTACTTGTCACGTTAGATCATTATCATTTTATTGATACATTCTTTATATTTTTTTATTTTTTTTTCACATTTATATTTGCATTTGTTTGCATACACTTTTTCACTATTTTTGTCACATTTGGTTCACATTATTATTATTATTATTATTATTATTATTATTATTATTATTATTGTTACACACTCTTATATGCACACATAATTATGAAAAAAAGGGCAAGGACATTATATGTTCTCCTTACTTTCTTTTATAGAGCCTTATGGTTCTCTCATATATATTTGATTTATTATTGTGTTGTACATATATCTGTCCACTATCTAACTCAATGAAAATAAATATATATATATTGTATATTTTTTATACTTGTTATATTCTCCTTTTCTGGTTTATATATATATTTATACAGTGAAGGAAATAAGTATTTGATCCCTTGCTGATTTTGTAAGTTTGCCCACTGTCAAAGACATGAACAGTCTAGAATTTTTAGGCTAGATTAACTTTACCAGTGAGAGATAGATTATATTAAAAAAAAACAGAAAATCACATAGTGAAAATTGGCGTTAGCGCCATACAGCCCCCTCTGTAGAGAACGCCATACAGCCCCCCGTAGAGAACGCCATATAGCCCCCCCTGTAGAGAACGCCATACAGCCCCCCCTGTAGAGAACGCCATACAGCCCCCCTGTAGATAACGCCATACAGCCCCCCCTGTAGAGAACGCCATACAGACCGCTTTGTAGATATCTACAGGGGGGCTGTAAAAAAGGCACTATCTACAAGGGGGGGGGGGGGGGTTGTGTGACACCCAGGGGAGGGGGAGGGCCCCAGTCAAAAGTTTGCTATGGGGCCCAGTCTTTCCTAGTTACGCCCCTGAGGCAAAGGATAGGGAAAGATTACTTATCATTTGATATTATTGTACTGATGCATATATATTCCATGTTGTGTTATGATACTTGTCTCTGTTTGTATATTTTTTAATCAACTATTGGTGTGATATAATATATTGTAACATTCCCACTAATCAACTATATACATATATGCTGGTCACGGGTATCAGAGTGGTGTTCGCGCATGCGCACACCACAGAAACACTTTTGAGCAATGTGGTGTGTTATATGCATGACGCTTGGGGCGTCTTTGTCGGCCTCTTACTTTTTGCTTTGCTCCGGATGTGTCACATCCCTTTCATCAGCTGTAACTGATGAAATTGGTTAGCTGATCACACTTGTGATTGGTGGATGATCACATAAATACCTCCCTCAGACTCTCTGGCACCACCCCCAGACCACCCCCAGACGAAGGCTCTGAGCTGAAATGTCGGGTGTGACGCCAGACAGCACAAATCTATGGGTAAGTTGCTTATACTATATATCCACATATACTTTTTATGTAACCATTTGTTTGGGTCTGGTGCTGACGGCATCTTTGCATTCAAATGATTACTCAGACCTGGGACTCTGCATATTATCTAGAACACATTACATGTCTCCTAGGTTTATATATTTCATACACTATGTAGAGCACTGAATGTGCTTTCTTGGTTGCAGTTACTCCAAGCCTTACTCATGATATTTCCAAAACACATATATGTTTATTATTCAACTATTGACAACTGTCTGGCCTCATCTGCTTCACACTGTGGTAATCATCTTTGACGTCACCCGTAGTCATGGGCGTTTTCTAATATATGCCCTCCCCCCATATAATATATTTTATATGACCTACTGATATCTATTTAGTTTCTTTATAGAGGGGTATTTAGGTTGTCCTCCATATTGGTTAATTAATCTAATAGTATACCTGATATAGATTAACTTTGTAATTTGCTTACTGTTAAAATGTAGTAGTTTTATCCATGCAAATTCTGTGTAAAGTTAGGTGCACTAGGTGTCTTCCTTCATGTAATCTGCTGTCCACCACATGTTGTCAAGCAAAATCCATCCCTTGTAAAAGATCAGAGTAGACAGACAACAGGAAGTAGGGGTGTGTATCTTCACATCCTGCCCATAGAAGTCAATAGAGAGGGGAAGGGGGAGCAGAGAGAGAGAAACACACAGACACGCTGTCCATACAAATATATGGAGAGGGGAGGGGAGAAGGGAGCAGGAGCAGAGTGAGAGACACAGACATGCTGTCCATAGAAGTCTATGGAGAGGGTACAGCAAGTAGAAGGAGGGAGCAAGGAGAGAAAGACAGACACTCTGCCGATACAAGTCAATGGAGAGAGGAGGGGGAGCAGGAGCAAATAAAGAGATGCAGACACGCTGCCGATACAAGTCTATGGAGAGGGGAGAGGGAGCAGTAGTAGGAAAGAGAAAGAGACACTGGTACACTACTGACAGAAGTCCATGGAGAGGGAAGGGGGAGCAGGAGCAGAGTGAGAGCGAATAAACCAACGCTGCTGTCTATAGAAGCCTATGCAGAGAGGAGGGGGAGCAGGAGCAACGTGAGAGAGGAAAAAAAATCACCGCTAATGCCCATAGAAGACTATAGAGGGTGGAGGGGAGCAGGAGGAGGGTGTAGAAAGAAAGAAGAGAAACAGACATGCTGCCTATAGAAATCTATGGAGGGGATAGCGACAAGAGGGAAAGAGAAAGCAAGAAAGAAAGAAAGAGGAAGACAGACAGACAGAGAGAGAGAGAGAGAGAGAGAGAGAGAGAGAGGAAGAATGTAGAGATAAAGAAAGAAAGAGGAGAGAGAAAAATAAAGAGAGGAAAGAGAGGAGAGAGAGCAAAAGAGAGAGCGAAAGAGAAAAAGAAAGAAAGGGAGGAGAGAGAGAGAAAAAGAAAGAAAGCGAGAGAAAAGAAAAACAGGTTGCTGGTGAGACTTCTATGTCACCCCAGTGCTGGATTCTCAGCTACACTGCTTCTTACTGCTGTATAATGTCCTCCATGCTTCAGCTTCTATATACGTACACTTCTCAACATTCAAATTGCAACAATTGCACCAAGAAAGAAAAGTTTTGGAATTGTGGAAATCACAGGATCGATAGACATGTTAATGATATCTAAATTATAAAAAAATGGAAACAAAATATTCCAAACATTGATTTATTCCGTATCGAGAATGAGCCCCATGTGCAGAAATGCATGCACTTACATTACTTGGCATGCTATCAATGAGGTTATTAATGGTTGTCTGAGGAATGTTATGCAACACTTAATGGACTTGGCATGCAAATCATCAAGATTGGCTGCTGGCAGCACCCTTTGCAATTGACAACCAACGACATCCCAGATGTGCTTGATGGGAGACAAGTCCAGAGACCTCACAGTAGAATAAACAACATGCGACATGGCATTGCCCTGTTGAAAAACGGCTTCTGGGACACTTTGGAGAAATGGCCGTACCACTAGTTCAACAACCAAATCAATGTAACACCGAGCTGTTAGTGTACCTGAAATAAAGACTACAGGGCTACTGTACATTATGCCACCCCACACCATAATCCTGGGAGTAGGACCGGTGTGACATTCCCTTGTGAAGGCCTCTTCATGGCATTGCCCATGTAGTCTCCAGACCAAAACTCAGTTTATCATTGCGTCTGAGACAAAAGTGGGACTTATTGCTGAAAAGGATAGATTTCCATTCCAGCCTCCATTGCTGTCTTGCTGTGCACCATGACAGCCTTTGAGAGTGGTGGCGTGTGGTCAATGGAACACCTGTAGCTGGACGTCTGGCTTGTAGCTCAAAGTCATGCAAACACCTTTTTATTCTTTTCAGTCAGTTTCCGCCCTAGGCTTGGGTGGTGTCCAACTTCAATTGCAGTACCACCTCTTGCTGTCATTCCCATTTGTTGTTGTTCTCCCAACCTCCAGAACACACAACATTGAACAGTTATGGAACCAGGGGAGGAAACCTCCAGCTCACCTGACACACTCCGGTGTGTTGTGGATAGCGCTCGGATTCTCGTGTCGGCACACGGTGGATTAGAAAAGACAAGGGAAGGAGTAGGATCCAGCGCTGAGTCAATGTTTAAAATGGATTTTCTGTTCCAAGTTTAATGGCATATTGTTAAAAGGAAGTCCAGTTGTGGATAGTCCTGGGTAGGTAAGAAGTATAGGTAATGTCCTCGGGGCCTACGCGTTTCGGACGACTGCCGCGTCCTTAAACTTGGCTGTAATGATTTTGAATAGCGCGCGCTGTCATGTTTTATACTGAGTCAATGTGGTCAGCTGATTGTTCTGTGCGTGTCATCGTTGAGGTTTGTTGGAACGCAAGCCGGAAGTGGTAGTCCGGTCCTGTATTATAATTGTGAGAACTTGCGAGTGAGTGTTGATCTTGTTAAAGGGCATTTTTTCTTAGATTGGGTGGTTTATATGGTATCTTGATGTGTGTTTGAGGTTTTTAGAATAGATTAATATGTTTGTATGTTATATTGAATATAATTTGTCATTTCAGTTTTCTATTTGAGGGTGTCACATGACAACGAAGGCCGGATGGGCCCGTCACCCAAGTCCAGTGTGACTCCCTGGAAACATCGTAAACGTTCGTTTTATAGGTAAGTATGAAGAAAAATTTATAATGATACCTTGGATTTTGTTTGTGTATCCTTTATTATAGAAAAATATGAATGCTTCAAACGGGGCCCTTGTGGTATTCACTTTATGCGAATAACTTTTGAACTGTAATATGACAGTTATGACTGGTATGATGTAAATATGCCGGATGACTGACGCTTTATTAGTTATGAGGCAGCGCGCTATATTGGAGAACGAGGATGATTGTGGGGAAAGTGCGGTAGGACACAACTGAAACTATATGGGGGATCGGAAACATGTACTGAGACAAACGAGACTGGGTGATAGTGAATTAAAATGTGTGCATGTCAAACAGCAAATATTATGCATGCAGCACTAGATGCGTTGTATACCTTGGGTGATGGTATGTAGTGTGATCAATCACATTGTGTTATTCTGAGTGTCATATATAACTTCTTCTTTTTGCTCATATATGGCTGGTAATGCTGATCATGACATTAATATTGATACATTAATTCTTTTCTTAGGTTTAAGCCTTTTGGGAATCTTGTGTTTAATCGGTAAATCCAATAGGCTTCACGGAGATGGGTTTTGTGTTTTATATCACCCCCCCTTTTGCATGGTTGGATCTTTTCAATGGCATAACATCTGAACGATTTAGTTGATCTGTTATGTTGAGAAATAAAATGTTTTGATGCATTGGATGTATTTAAGATATTTTGGTTTCTCACGTAGCTAAGGTGTTCCAGGATTCTTATTTTAAATTTCCGGTTGGTGCAGCCTACGTATTTTAGGTTACATTCTATGCACTCGATGATGTAAACGACTGATTCAGAGTTGCAATTTATGTAATTTTGTATGTTGAAATTATCAGTATATGTGGAGTCACTGAAAGTTTTGGTTGTCTGAATGTGAGAGCAGACTTTGCAGGGATGCTGACCACACTTGTAGAAACCTATGGTTTCTAACCATGTTGTGCTTGTTTTTTCATTAGTAGTAAATAAAGATGGAGACAGGACATTGCCCAGAGAGGAGGCTTTCCTTGCCACTATTCTACACCCCCCAGCTAATACTGTACGCAACGTATCATCCTCCATGAGGATAGGTAAGTAGTGGGTTATTAATTTTTTAATTTGCGTAAATTGGTTACTTTGTTGTAAGATTAACGTAGGTTGGTTGTCGATAGGTTTGGTGTTCTGTGATGTGTCTCCTGTTTTGTTTTGGTGACTCAAGAGTTGAGCTCTAGGTTTTTTGGTCATGATTAGAGATGAGCGAACCGGGACAACCGAACCCGGTTTCGGTCCGAACTTCCGGTAAAGTTCGGTTCGCAGCGAATCCGAACTTCACCGGGTTCGGCCGAACCCGTTTTGACCGAACCCGGTCAAAAACATTATACAAATCGGCAGCCACTTATCTCTATCAATCACTGATAGAGAAAAGAGGCTGCTGATTAAAAATAAAATAAAAAGCATTTCATACGTACCCGGTCGTTGTCTTGTTGACGAGTCCCTCTTCTTCCTCCAGTCCGACCTTTTCTGACGCGGCAGCCTGTGATTGGCTGCAGAGGCCTCTGCAGCCTGTGATTGGCTGCAGAGGCCGCGGCAGCCTGTGATTGGCTGCAGCGCTCACAAGGCTGCATCGTCATCAAGGAATGTCGGGCCGGATGTCGAGAGGGACGCGTCACCAAGGCAACGGCCAGGAGACCGGACTGGAGGAAGCAGAAAGTTCTCGGTAAGTATGAACGTCTTTTTTTTTACAGGTACTGTGATCGGTAGTCACTGTCCAGGGTACTGAAACAGTTACTGCCGATCAGTTAACTCTTTCAGCACCCTGAACAGTGACTATTTAGGCCTCATTCACACGGCAGGGTTTCCCGGCCGGGTGCCGGCCGTTCATAAATCGGCCGGCACCCGGCTGCATTAGGAATGATAGACCCCTAATGGGGCTATTCACACGACCGATTTTTTGACGGCAGGGAAATCCGGCCGTCAAAAAATAGGACATGCTCTATCTTTGCCCGGGCACCCGGCCGCCCGGCTCCCATAGAAGTCTATGGGGCCGGGTATTACACGGCCATCACCGGAATGTGTTCCGAGTGATGGCCGGGTTTTCCGGCTCTTGCGCTCTATCTCCTCCTCCTCACAGCGCAGACTGCATGTGAGGAGGAGGAGTTGATGCCATTCTGACGAATGGCATCGCTGTACACTGTGTTGCAGGGCCGGGGTGTACAGCAGGTGGAGGGAGCGCTGCGCTGGCTCCCTTCCCCTGCTTGTTAAAAGCACCCTGGGCCGGCGACACCTTCGATGGCGCCGCTAGTAGCAGCAGCTGCTGCGGCTGCTACTACTGCAGCGACGCCACTATAGCAGAGCGGGGAGGTATCTCCCCGCTCTGCTATGTGCTAGCCGCACTTAAGTTAAAGGAGCGGAATCCCCGTGTGTTCGGGGATTCCGCTCCTGGACAGAGCGCTTGATGTCTCTGTCCATATCTGGGCAGTGACATCAGGGGAAACTCCTGAAGCGGAATCCCCGAACACATGGGGATTCCCGTTCAGGAGCTGCCGCTGATGTCACTGTCCGGATCTGCCCGGCCCGGCACGGATGCATAACTTTATGCAAACCGGCCGGGCAGAATGGCCGATTTTACCGGCCGGCACTCGGGCTCGGACCCGACCCGGTCGTGTGAATCCCGCCTTAGTGTATGTGCACACACACTAATTACGTCCGTAAATGACGGACGTATTTCGGCCGCAAGTACCGGACCGAACACAGTGCAGGGAGCCGGGCTCCTAGCATCATACTTATGTACGATGCTAGGAGTCCCTGCCTCTCTGCAGGACAACTGTCCCGTACTGTAATCATGTTTTCAGTACGGGACAGTAGTTCCACGGAGAGGCAGGGACTCCTAGCATCGTACATAAATATGATGCTAGGAGCCCGGCTCCCTGCAGGGTGTTCGGTCCGGTACTTGCGGCCGAAATACGTCCGTCAATTACGGACGTAATTAGTGTGTGTGCACATACCCTTACTGACGTCACCTAGCAACGCTGCCGTAATGACGGGTGCACACATGTAGCCACCCGTCATTACGGGGCCTCATGCACACGACCATAAAAACACCCGTTATCACGGGTCGTAATTACGACCCGAAATAGCGGGCCCATAGACTTCTGTTAGCCACGGGTACCTTCCCGTTTTCTCACGGGAAGGTGCCCGTGCCGTTAAAAAGATAGAACATGTTCTATTTTTTTATTTTACGGGCCGTGCTCGTAATTACGACTCGTAACTACGAGCACGGCCGGCCGGCCACGGGCAGCCGGCCGCTTTTGCGAACCGTGCTGTCATTATAATTATAGCAGCACGGCCCGTAAAATAGAAAAATAGAACATGTTCTATTTTTTTAACGGCACGGGCACCTTCCCGTGAGAATACGGAAAGGTACCCGTGGGTAACAGAAGTCTATGAGCCCGTTATTGCGGGTCGTAATTACGACCCGCAATAACGGGTGTTTTTACGGTCGTGTGCATGATGGGAGCACGGCTCGGAAAAACGAACGGCTGCCCGTGCTCATCTCCTGAAATACTCTGTGCTGCCTTAAACTCTGTGGACAGGTCAGGATCCTGTTTCTTTTAAATGCTGCTAGGGAACCCGCTCGATCCACTATATAAGGCTACGCTACAGTGCAGCATTTAAAAGAAACAGGATCCTGACCTGTCCACAGAGTTTAAGGCAGCACAGAGTATTTCAGGAGATGAGCGTGCAGATTCAGTGCTGTTGTGAACTCTGCTCTTACCATTACGTAGCTCTCAGTCTGTTATCTCTCCTCCACTCCTGTCCTCAAGAACACCTTCACATGATTGCCAAGTCACCACGTAATGGTAAGAGCAGAGTTCACAGCAGCACAGAGTATTTCAGGAGATGAGCGTGCGGATCTTGTGCGTGGTGGTGACTTGCCAATCATGTGAACGTGTTATAGAGGACAGGAGTGGAGGAGATGTAACAGACTGAGCTACGTAATGGTAAGAACAGAGTTCACAGCAGCACAGAGTATTTCAGGAGAGGAGCGTGCAGATTCAGTGCTGCTGTGAACTCTGCTCTTACCATTACGTAGCTCAGTCTGTTACCTCTCCTCCACTCCTGTCCTCAATAACACCTTCACATGATTGGCAAGTCACCACCCCGCACAAGATCCGCACGCTCATCTCCTGAAATACTCTGTGCTGCTGTGAACTCTGCTCTTACCATTACGTGGTGACTTGCCAATCATGTGAAGGTGTTCTGGAGGACAGGAGTGGAGGAGAGGTAACAGACTGAGAGCTACGTAATGGTAAGAGCAGAGTTCGCAGCAGCACTGAATCTGCACGCTCATCTCCTGAAATACTCTGTGCTGCCTTAAACTCTATGGACAGGTCAGGATCCTGTTTCTTTTAAATGCTGCACTGTAGCGCAGCCTTATATAGTGGATCGAGCGGGTTCCCCAGCAGCATTTAAAAGAAACCGTGTTTGTGTATGTGTGTGTTTGTGTATATATGTGTGTTTGGGTATGTGACTTTGTCTGTTTTTGTTTTTATATGTGTGTGTGTATATATGGGTGTGTTTGTGTATATGTGTTTTGTGTATATGTTTGTGTATATATGGGTGTATTTGTGTATATGTTTGTGTGTAGATGTTTGTGTGTGTTTTTGTATATGTGTATATGTGTGTATATGGGTGTGTGTTTGTGTGTATATATGGGTGTGTTTGTGTATATGTGTTTGTGTATATGTGTGTTTGGGTATGTGTGTTTTTGTTTGTATATGTGTTTGTGTATATGTGTTCGTGTATGTGTGTATAACTGTGTGTGTGTGTGTGTGTGTGTTTGGATATGTGTGAGTTCGTGTATATGTGTTTGTCTGTTTATGTGTGTGTGTATATCTTGTTGTGTTTGTGTATATATGTGTGTCTGTGTATGGTTGTTTGTTTGTGTGTGCGTGTATATATGTGTGTAGGTGAGTAGAAGTATTGGTATTGTTCACATTGATAACTGTTTTTTTATGTTGTTGCAGATTTTGATGTACCGATTGGACTACATCTACGATTCGTTGGACTACTGCGTAGATCTGCGTTTTTTCAAATTTTAATAAAATGGTTAACGAGGGTTTTGTTGGGGATTTCTTATTTCAATAAAAAAGAATTGTCTTTGTGTTTTTTTTTCAAACTTTATTAGTGCCTAGATAATGGCAGTTGGCTGATTGACAGCGTCCATTATTAAGGCGGTACTTAGTGTTAGCCGGTGCAGAGGCTAGCACTAACCACCCATTATTACCCCGGTACCCACCACCACCAGGGGTGCCGGGAAGAGCTTGGTACGATCCAGTACCCGACCATCTGTTGTGATGGTCGGGTACTGGGGCGGCCGTAGGCTGGTATTATGAGGCTGGGAAGGGCCAAAATCAGTGGACCTTCCCACCCTTGTAATGCTAGGCTGCTGCTGCTGTGTTGTATCGGGCTGGTTATAAAAATGGGGGGGACCCCCACGTCGTTTTTTTTTTGGAATTTAACAAATTTAGCAATAGACGGGTCCCCCACATTTTTAATAACCAGCCATATACAAGGCCGCAGCAGTCTGGCATTACATGGGTGGGAAGGGCCACTGGTTTTGTCCATTCCCAGGCTAATAACACTGTGTTGTATGTGGCTGGTTATGATAAATTGGGTGGAACCCCATGTCTTTTTAAAAAAAAAAATGTAAATAAATAAATAATTTAAAAAAATGACGTGGGGTCCCCCCCACTTTTATAACCAGCCAGATACAACACAGCAGCAGCAGCCTAGCATTACAAGGGTGGGAAGGTCCACTGTTTTTGGCCCTTCCCAGCCTCATAATGCCAGCCTGCGGCCGCCCCAGGGCCCGACCATCACAACAGATGGTCGGGTACTGGATCGTACCTGGCTCTTCCCGGCACCCCTGGTGGTTTTGGGTACCGGGGTAATAATGGTGGTTAGTGTTAGCCTCTGCACTGGCTAACACTAAGCCTCGCCTTAGTAATGGATGTTGTCACTCAGACAGCGGCCATTACTAAAGTGGTAATAATAAAATTTGAAAAGAAAAAGACAAAGATATAGATAAAATATTTTATTGAAATAAAGCACCCCCAACACAACCCTCATTAACCATTTTATTGTAGAAAAAAAACCGTCATCGAAGTAGTCCTCGAAACCGACGTAGTCCAAACACCAAACCTGTAAAAAAATAAAATAATGAAATAAAACATGTCGTAGGCTTAGATTCAGTTTAATGTGTGATACTGACTGTTATACCATGTATAGAAGCCTGCCGTGAAGTTGACTTAGATACAGGGCGCCAGCAGACAGTATCATACATGGCCATACATACATATATACAAATATACATACATATATACAAACATACATACATACATATATACAAGCATGCACATATATACATGCAAATATACATACATGCAAACATACACACATATATACATGCAAACTATCATACATACATGCATACACACACACACATGAAAACATACATACAAACAAACATGCAAAGATACATAATACATATATACAAGCATGCACAAATATACATGCAAACATAAATACATGCAAACATAATTACATACATGCACATATATATATATAAACATACATGCAAACATACATGCAAAAATAAAAACATGCAAACATACATACATGCACATATATACATACATACATGACAACATACATACAAACATACATGACAACATACATACATGCAAACATACATACATGCAAACATACATACACACATGCAAACATATATACATGCAAATATACATACAAACATGCACATGTATACATACATGCCAACATACATGCAAACATACATGCACATATATACATACATACATGACAACATACATACATGCAAATATACATACATACACACATGCACATATATACATACATGCCAACATACATGCACATATATACATACATACATACATGACAACATACATACATACATATATATATATACACACATGCAAATATACATACAAACATGCATACATACATGCAAACATACATTCATGCAAACATACATGCAAACATACATACATACATACACACATGCACATATATACATACATGACAACATACATGCAAAAATACATACATGCAAACATACATGCAAATATATACATGCAAATATACATACAAACATGCACATATATACATACATGCCAACATACATGCAAACATACATGCACAGATATACATACATACATACATGCCAACATACATACATGCCAAAAAATAATAATAATACGTTCATACTTACTTTCCTCCTGTCCGGCCTCCAGCGATGACGTTTCATTCATGTCGCCGCTGCAGCCTGTGATTGGCTGCAGAGGCGGTCACGTGGGATGAAGCGTCATCCTGACGTGCGTGACCGCCACTACAGCCTGTGATTGGCTGCAGCGGCGAAAGGGATGAAACGTCATCGCTGGAGGCCGGACAGGAGGAAAGTAAGTACGAACGTATAATTTTTATTTTTTTATTACATTTAAATGGTATTTTCCGCGCGCCGAGCATGTACTGTGAAGGTTGCTGAAAGAGTTAGTGCAGCCCATTAACTCTATCAGCACCCTGGACAGTAGCATGCTCGGCGCACGTAAGTGACAGGTTCGGTCAGAACTAGTTCGGTCCGAACCGAACTTTTTTGTGAAATTCGGCGAACTAGCCGAACCGAACTTTTGATAAGTTCGCTCATCTCTAGTCATGATGTTGCTGGCTCGATTTAGGGACCATTGAGGATAGCCTCTCTCATGAAGTCTTGTTTTAATTAATTCTTGTTCCATCTCATATTGACTTTGGGAAGTACAGTTCCTTTTGGCACGGTGCATTTCACCCACTGGTATGGCTTTGATGGTATGTCCGGTGTGGTTACTTTTTGCATGTAGTATGTTGTTTGTGGCCGTAGGTTTGCGATGTGTTTTGGTTGAAATGGTTTGGCCATTCACTCCCATTAACTCCAGATCAAGAAAGATGATGTTGGTGACATCAAAATGATGAGTGAATTTTAAATTACAATTATTGTTATTAAGAGTTTCCACAAATTTTGGGATGATATCAGTGTCTCCTTTCCAAATAATCAATATATCATCGATGTATCTACCGTACCATTCAAAATGGTGACTATATGTGTTTTCGGTAGAGAAAATATGGAATTGTTCCCACCATGCCATGACCAAATTTGCTACTGAGGGGGAAAATTTTGCCCCCATGGACACACCTCTGAGTTGCAAATAATATTTTGTATCGAATTGAAAATAATTGTTGGTTAAGAGAAACATGAGTACGTCCAGTATGTATGATTGAAATTTTTTTTCATATTTACTGTGTTTGGTCAGATGATAATTAAGGGCAGCATGAGCTATGTGGTGTGGAATTGATGTATATAGAGCCACAACGTCACATGTGAGCCAACTATATTTTTTATCCCAAACTTTGTTACATAACAGGTTAAGGACATGTTTGGTATCTCTGAGGAAACCTGGTGTTGCTTGTGCCAATGGTTGTAGCAAGGTGTCCAGCCATTCTGACAATCTCTCAAGGATTGATCCAATTCCAGATACAATCGGTCTCATTGGTGGAGGGAAAATCTGTTTGTGGATCTTAGGGAGTGCATGAATGATTGGAGTGATTGGCTGGTCAATGTAAATGAAGTCCATTTGTTTTTGACTAATGAATCCTCCTTGGTAACCATCTTCAAGTAATCTTTTCATTGAATGTTTGATTTTTTCTACAGGGTTTTTATCCAGTATCTTGTATGTTGTTTCGTCAGATAACAAGTCCAGAATAGATTGTTGGTAGTCCTTTTTGTTCATGACCGTGACATTGCCCCCTTTGTCCGACATTTTTATGATTAGTTGTTTATTTTCTTGTAACGATTTTGTTGCTTCTGTGAGTTTTATTGACATATTTTTAGTTGGACACTGGCCTTTGAGGCTGTCAGCAAGCTGATGGAGTTCTTTTTCCATGACCATTTGGAATCGGTCCATTGACTCAGTACGTGAACTTAATGGATAAAATTTAGGATTGGAGGTTTTGAAATTGGAAGCTGTGGTCACTGTTTGGTTTGGAGTTTCACTTCGCAAATGGTCCAGGCTTACTAGGGTTGTTAGTTCTTCAAATGAAAATTCAGACAACTGGGGAACTGTGTCTGGTAATATTGTGTTGGTACAATCTTCAGCTAACGTTGAAGCTGGTGTCACTGACATAGTAGCTTCTAAAGTTGTTTCTTCATTGTGAAAAAAATGCTTTTTGACAGTCAAATTTCGTTGAACTTGTTGATGTCAAGTATCGTGTTGAACAGATTGAAATTCTTTTTGGGGGCAAAATTGAGGCCTAGAGATAAAACCTCGTTTTGTTCTGCGGTGAGAGGTGTAGATGAAAGATTTGTAACATTTGTGGTTAATGCTGCTGAAATTTTCTTGAGCGGAGGCGGCGGTTTTGTTCTGTAATTGTTCGATTTGTGCTTTCTGCCGCCCCTCCTTCCCCGTTTTTTGACTGGAATGAGATGTTTTCCGGTCTATAACTTATATGAGGACGTGTACGAACATTCTCATCTTCTGATATACCATCAGCGGAGTCTGGTTCAGTGGAGCTGAAACTTACTCTGTTTGGTAAGTCCCGGTATTGTTTGTAAGATTGATTTCTTCTTTTGAGAATAGATCTTGGTCTATTGTAATTTCTTGTTTTTGAGCTCCAATTGTAGACTTCGTTATTTGTATAATCTTTGATGTCTCTTTGAAATTTGTTTTTCTTGATGTCTGCAATAGTATGATCCAGTTTGTCGGTGGCAGATGACATCCTAGTTTGGAGAAGAGTGAATGAAGGTGAGTCGGAGAAAATTTCTAATGATTTCTTTATATCCAAAATGTTGGTGTCTAGTTCCTTTAATTTAAGTTCCTCTTGTTTTGTAATCAGTTTCATTAAATTGATAGAACAAATGGATAAAGTCTCGTTCCATTCTTTAAGAAAATCCTCTGTATAAACAAAGCTGGGCATTTTTCGAAGTCGTAACCCTCTTGGAATCATATTTTTGGTGATATAATTTTTGAGTGTGGTGAGGTCCCACCAGATTTTTGCTTGTTGAGCTAGGTTTTTTTCAAGTTTGTGAAATAGATCCTCCATGTCTTGATTGTTTTCTGTATAGTTGTCATGGTTACCAAATACTTTTTCCGCCAGTTCTATGCGGGAAGATTGAGTATCTTGCGTCATGGTTTGGAAATATATGACACTTGGAGTTGTGCTGACCAAGGTAATTGTGCAACGTACAAATGGGTTAAAATCAAAGATAAGTCAATTGCGTCAACCAGCTCATTGGAAACAATATAATTGTACTGATAATATAAAATTGTTGATTTGTTGATCAGTTGTGGCCACTTGTATCAGAGTAATTGATAGTATTTAAGCCTCACTTGTTACGAACTTGCATATAACAGGACTTACGTATTGGACATATATATGGACTTGTTAGTGTTCCTCCTGGAGACACTAGTATGGAGGGAGCTCGAGAGGTAAAGTAAGCCGATCTTGCAAAACAATGGAACCAGGGGAGGAAACCTCCAGCTCACCTGACACACTCCGGTGTGTTGTGGATAGCGCTCGGATTCTCGTGTCGGCACACGGTGGATTAGAAAAGACAAGGGAAGGAGTAGGATCCAGCGCTGAGTCAATGTTTAAAATGGATTTTCTGTTCCAAGTTTAATGGCATATTGTTAAAAGGAAGTCCAGTTGTGGATAGTCCTGGGTAGGTAAGAAGTATAGGTAATGTCCTCGGGGCCTACGCGTTTCGGACGACTGCCGCGTCCTTAAACTTGGCTGTAATGATTTTGAATAGCGCGCGCTGTCATGTTTTATACTGAGTCAATGTGGTCAGCTGATTGTTCTGTGCGTGTCATCGTTGAGGTTTGTTGGAACGCAAGCCGGAAGTGGTAGTCCGGTCCTGTATTATAATTGTGAGAACTTGCGAGTGAGTGTTGATCTTGTTAAAGGGCATTTTTTCTTAGATTGGGTGGTTTATATGGTATCTTGATGTGTGTTTGAGGTTTTTAGAATAGATTAATATGTTTGTATGTTATATTGAATATAATTTGTCATTTCAGTTTTCTATTTGAGGGTGTCACATGACAACGAAGGCCGGATGGGCCCGTCACCCAAGTCCAGTGTGACTCCCTGGAAACATCGTAAACGTTCGTTTTATAGGTAAGTATGAAGAAAAATTTATAATGATACCTTGGATTTTGTTTGTGTATCCTTTATTATAGAAAAATATGAATGCTTCAAACGGGGCCCTTGTGGTATTCACTTTATGCGAATAACTTTTGAACTGTAATATGACAGTTATGACTGGTATGATGTAAATATGCCGGATGACTGACGCTTTATTAGTTATGAGGCAGCGCGCTATATTGGAGAACGAGGATGATTGTGGGGAAAGTGCGGTAGGACACAACTGAAACTATATGGGGGATCGGAAACATGTACTGAGACAAACGAGACTGGGTGATAGTGAATTAAAATGTGTGCATGTCAAACAGCAAATATTATGCATGCAGCACTAGATGCGTTGTATACCTTGGGTGATGGTATGTAGTGTGATCAATCACATTGTGTTATTCTGAGTGTCATATATAACTTCTTCTTTTTGCTCATATATGGCTGGTAATGCTGATCATGACATTAATATTGATACATTAATTCTTTTCTTAGGTTTAAGCCTTTTGGGAATCTTGTGTTTAATCGGTAAATCCAATAGGCTTCACGGAGATGGGTTTTGTGTTTTATATCACCCCCCCTTTTGCATGGTTGAACAGTTATGACATCTCTGCCTAGGCATGTAAAAAAGGTCTCTCAATTCAAAGATTCTGTCCCACTCAGTTTGCGATAACTGGCACGTCGACGAACAGGAGGCATCGCACAATCATCCCACACCACTTAATCTGATTTTTGAGGTTTCATATAGCTAAAAAACTTTGCTTTCAATCTGGCTTTTATGCCTCCCAAATGCCACAGATTAGATCAAGGTGATTTAAAATGTGATCATTTCCAGATCTTAGCGACACCTCCTATTTCTTTGATTTGCATAACCTTATGGCTTGCCCTTCTTGGTGTTGCAATTTGAATGTTGAGGAGTGTATGTGATACTAAAACACAAAAAAGTTGCTCAGCATATTCAAACAAAATGAAAAATTTGCAGGTACCCATACGCTGTGACTTTAAACAATACATATATAAAAAAACAAATTGCAACAGCATTTTGTGAACGTTAAGACTAACAAATGCACGGTATCTAGATCATTTTGCATTACTGCTGCACTTACTTACAAATGTGAGGTTCTTAGCCCACCTACCACGACAAGGCGACCTCTTTTCGGTGGGTTCCTAACCTAAAAATAAACCTCTCTCCTGGGCCTAAGCATGCAGAATGAATTCCGGGTAGGCAGAAACCAGCTTTAGTCTAATTTAAAACCCCTTTGGGCAGAATGGGAGGAGTGCATGACCAACAATGGATGAAGTCACCACCCCACATGTACAATACAAAAACACAAAAAGTTGGTCAGCACATTCTTTTACATACCAACATTTCAGAGTCTATATTATTACACCCAAACCCCCATAGTTCAGCTTAGATCACCTTGGGGTTCTATAATGATCAGTAGAACATTGACGGTTTCAGGTTTTGTGGTCTTAATATGGAATCTAAAATGTGGCCGTCTTATGCCCGTGTAAGGGTGTGGGGGAGAATCCCCAACCTAAAGGGGATTACTACCCAAATAGTAAATTTTGGACATTTGTCAGTAAATGTAGGTACTGTTTATGAGCTGTTTTGTCTCCCCTAGGTGGCGTTCAACAGGAGGAGAGGCCAGTCCATCCTGCTGCATGTATGTCATACTTATGTGGTCTGTCTGGCCTGTGGTATTATGTTGTGCTGCTGTTTATGGCTATCGCACTGTAACATTGTGTTAATTGTGCAGGAGATGATTTTTGACTATCTGGTAACATCTAAATAGTCTGGCCCCAGGGACCGGACGCTATTTTGCCTGTATTGATGCACAATAGACGCATCAGTATGACGCTGCATGGCTACGCAGCTTTCTGACGCAGGTTGGCAATGCCTATTGTATAAAACACTGCTGTTCCCACCAGTGTCGGCACAATTCGGGTGGAAGAGAGGAGATAACCTGACATTTGAGAAAAAACTGTTGAGAGAGAGAGAGTGGAGTGATGGAGAGCAAGTTGTGACCAACAAGTGGCCGACAGGTACTCACGTTGGGCCTAAGTCCGTGGGTCCTGGAGCATGTTGCAGGTGACAGGAAGGAGCCACGTGTGTGCAAAAGCCATGTAAGCTTTGGTAGGTACAGGCAGGAACCTCCCCACGTGTGACCGCAAGCCAGCAAGTAAGCAGTCAGCCAGTTGCGGCCTACTAGGCCTGAGTTTGCTGAACCAACCCCTGCATAAGGGAGAAGCACCCTTTCTCTGTCTGTGACAAAATAAGTGAGCCAGCTATCATCTACTTGCGTGAGCCGCGTTTAAGAACTGTGCTGTAATGATGGGGGTAGGGAAATGGACAAGTGAGCCATAATCTACCCGCCACTCTGTCCCTGCCTACTTGCAACGACCCGCCCTAGGCAAAGGGGTACAACTGGGCGGCGGTCCCTACGCTCAGTAAGTGCACGAGACAAACAGACAAGGGTACACAAAGCTAAGGGAAATGGGGCAGTTGCCCACGGCAACACCGTGAGCAACAAGAGTGGTGAACGAGCAGAGTCAAACCAGGAGTGCACGAGGTACCAAACGCAGAGCAGGAGAGTAGTCAGTAAGCCAGGGTCAGTATGGAGCAGGATCAAATAGTAGAAGCTGTAGCTGGGCCAGGAAACCACACAAAAAGAATCACAAGCAAAGGAGGAACAGGAAAGGCAGGTATAAATAGACAGAGGGCGGGAGCTAGCTCCGTCTGGCCAGGCTGCGATAGGCTCTCCCACTCCTAAGCCTGCCATCCTGAGTGGTGGAAGATGGAGTCAGTCTCAGAGACATAGACTCAGGTGCAGACTGATTAACTATGGGCGTATACACAGAAGTTGTGCCTGGCAGATCCTTTACATGTGCATCTCATATTGAGAAGTGTAATTTGTGTTTCTTTCTGTGGCCACGTGTGTCGAGGACACAGGCATAATAAAGTTGAGTTTGTAAGAAATCTCTTGCTCTAAAACCATCTTTGGCCGTGACACACCTGTATGGAGCTATATACAATATATATACAATTAAATTACTTTACATTTTTTAGACATGTCAGGGAGAACTGAGGTTTATTTAGCGTTATATTGAATTTCAACAATTATCACTTTGGACTGTTGAAACATGTTACTGAGTTATGACAGGAATTTGGTGATGAATTCCTGGGATTTCAGTCATTATATACACAATTTTTTAACACAATCCATGGCCATGTTGATTTAACATTTCTATAAGGAATTCCCAAGAAGTCTTCAGAGGGAGACAACAATCAAATGGAGGAAAAAAGATGCATTTGACAGTTTGCAATTATGTTTGCCTAACATTAAAAATACTTTGCAAAAATAGAAGAAGCAGTAGTAATAATAAGAATAACAACAACATTTATAAATGTGCCGCCAACATATTCTATGGCTATCTGCTTCCTTTTGCCTTTTTAATATTATTCTGACATGAGGTTTAAACACCATATTAAATATATAAATGTGTTGTCTATGTTGGACAATTTCTTTATGTTAAAAGGGCTCCTTGAAAATAAACTGATCACATATTATCCAGTTGGTTGGATCCCCAGTGATCCATAATAATCATAATATTAATGGGAATCATAATGGAAACTTGACACTCAGACAGCGCCAACACTGGGAGAAATGAAGCATTACATTGTGTCCATTGAAATCAATGGCCTGTCAGCGTAATGTACATTATACATTATACATGCCAGATCCTCCAGGGCAAGAGATGCACATTAATGGGCATGCTCAGGCTATTTGGTTGGTGTGTGCCTCATGAGAGTGGGAGGGATTGAGTGTGGGATGTTGCACAGCGTACACATTTTCTCACCTTTTACCACACCCACTGTATACATAGGTTAAGTGTGTAAACATGGTAAGGGCATGGCCAGACGTGGCGGAATTGCTCTGGAATTCCGCTGCGGCCAGTCCGCTGCGGAAATCTGCAGCGGACATTTTCTCTATTGCTTTCCTCTGCTTTTAAGTTAGGTTCGTGTAATGATGGGGGTAAGGAAACAGACAAGTGAGCCCTAATCTACCCGCCACTCAGTCCCTGCCTACTTGCAACGACCCGCCCTAGGCGACGGGGTACAACTGGGCGACGGTCCATACGCTCAATAAGTGCACGACAGACAAACAGATAAGGGTACACGGAAGCAAGGGAAAAGGGGCAGTTGCCCACGGCAACACCGTGAGCAACAAGAGTGGTGAACGAGCCGAGTCAAACCAGGAGTGCACGAGGTACCAAACGCAGAGCAGGAGAGTAGTCAGTAAGCCAGGGTCATTATGGAGCAGGATCAAATAGTTAGAAGCTGTAGCTGGGCCAGGAAACCACACGAGAAGAATCACAAGCAAAGGAGGAACAGGAAAGGCAGGTATAAATAGACAGAGGGCGGGAGCTAGCTCCGTCTGGCCAGGCTGCGATAGGCTCTCCCATTCCTAAGCCTGCCATCCTGAGTGGTGGAAGATGGAGTCAGTCTCAGAGACATAGACTCAGGTGCAGACTGATTACCTATGGGCGTATACACAGAAGTTGTGCCTGGCAGATCCTTTACACAAGGCATAGAAATGAATACCTAGTAGATACTGACCAAATGTTCTGTAGCCCAAAAGAAGTATCTGTTGCATAAAACACATGATATGAATCAATGTGACATCAGAAAAAGTTAAAACCTGGTAGCAAAATGGAGGTAGAAAAAATAAATGTATATACATGACCCCTTATTCTGCAGTCAAGGAAAGGTCTCACGCATATCACTGCCTCCTAGTGCAGCTTCGTCAGAGGTGACTATAAAAACCCTGTGTGCCCACCCATGCTACCTATGTAGCCACTCTCCACTTCAGCTAATTGATGGCGGTCCCGATTAACACAGAATGACATAATAGGGCATTTAAAATGGATTTTATAAACAAGAAAACCGCTTTACTATTGATATTAACCCCTTAAGGACACGGCCAATTTTGGCCTTGAGGACAGAGCAATTTTTTTACATTTCCCTCTTTGCATCCCGACGCCCATAACTCTTTTATTTTTTGTACGACGTAGTTGTATGAGACTTTGTTTTTTGCGGGACGAGTTGTACTTTATGTAGGTACCATTTGTTGGTGCAAATACATTATCGTTTAATTTCTATAAATTTTTATTTTGGCGAAAATCCATAAAAAAAGCAGTTCCGCTGCAGTTTTAATATTTTTTTTTTACACCATACACCGATCATCATAAATAATGATATACATTTGTTGTACAGATTGTTACGGTCGGGGCGATACCAAATATGTCTATATTATTTCATGTTTTGGGACTTATATTTTAAAAAGTTTATTTCTTATAAAAAATGTGTGTTTCTGTGTATTTTTTTTAACTTTTTATAAATTTATTTATTTATTTATGATTACTTTTTTTTTACATTCATTTAACTTTTTTTTTATTACCATAAAGGGATTTATCATTTTGATTTTGATTTTGTAACTGTAATGTACTGGCATAGATCTATATGCCAGTACATTAGCCTGTTACTGATTGTACACAGGCAGTTGTTAGGGCATACCTCAGTATACCCTAACAACAGGAAAAATGTTCAGACAGCCCTGGGGTCTTTCAATGGACCCTGGGCTGTCTGCCCATACGAGTTGTGGGCTTTGATCGCGTCACAGTTATTTTCTGTGACGAGATCAATGTGCAGTCCCCCCTCTTTGAACGCCGCGATCAGCTTTCATTGCGGCGTTCAAAGGGTTAACGGCGGAGAGAAGATGTTTCAGAGCGGGGCCGTGGCTGTGTATTACAACCGTTGCCCCGCTCTCGATCGCGCGCACAGACGCACACAGACGGCTGTCACACAGGACAAGTATGCTCGTCCTAATACGCGAAGTGCTCGCCGCTCAGGACGAGCATACTCGTCCTGTGTCAGCAACCAGTTAATGTGTACAGTGTTTAGTTATGATTGGTGTAGGCTCTGAGGCCGTGCAGCAGTAGGACAATGAAATTAATTCAATCAGGGAATGGGCATGGTCGTATGGATTTCCTTTTAGATATTGTCGTTTATTTTAACACTATTAGGCCTGATTTACACGAGCGTGTTCGTTTTGCGCACGCAAAAAAACGCAGCGTTTTGCGTGCGCAAAAGGCACTTGACAGCTCCGTGTGTCATCAGTGTATGATGCGCGGCTGCGTGATTTTCGCGCAGCCGCCATCATAGAGATGAGGCTAGTCGACGTCAGTCACTGTCCAGGGTGCTGAAAGAGTTAACTGATCGGCAGTAGCTCTTTCAGCACCCTCGACAGTGAATTCCGATCACCATATCGAGTAACCTGTTTAAAAAAAAAGAGGTTCGTACTTACCGAGAACTTCCCGGCCGTTGCCTTGGTGACGCGTCCTTGGTGACGCGTCCTTGGTGACGCGCCTCTCTTGACATCTGGCCCCACCTCCCTGGATGACGCGGCAGTCCATGTGACCGCTGCAGCCTGTGCTTGGCTTGTGATTGGCTGCAGCTGTCACTTGGACTGAATTGTCATCCCGGGAGGTCAGACTGGAGGAAGAAGCCGGGAGTTATCGGTAAGTCAGAACTTTTTTTTTTTTTACACGTTCACGTATATTGGGATCAGAAGTCACTGTCCAGGGTGCTGAACCAGTTTAACTCTTTCAGCACCCTGGACAGTGACTGTCTCCTGCCGAGTTCGGTCAAAACGAGTTCGGCCGAACCCGGTGAAGTTTGGTTCGCTCATCTCTAAGACACTCCGTTCGGATGTTTGTAAACAGAAAAGCACGTGGTGCTTTTCTGTTTACATTCAGTTTGACAGCACTTGCGCGAATCACGCAGTTCGCATGGAAGTGCTTCCGTGCGACCTTCGTGGTTTTCACGCACCCATTGACTTCAATGGGTGCGTGATGCGCGAAAAACGCACGATTATAGAACATGTCGTGAGTTTTACGCAACGCACTCGCGCTGCGCAAAATTCACGCATTGTCTGCACTGCCCCATAGAGTAATATAGGTGCGTACGACACGCGTGAAAAGCACGCGCGTCGCACGCTCGTATATTACGCTCGTGTAAATGAGGCCTACATTTTCTTTCTAGGGCAGGAGAGGTTTCACATGCAATTTGGAGATTTTATATATTTATGAGCACTTTTTACTTTGTCACTCTTTGAGTATATGGAATAAAGTACCAAAAGATTTTATCCAACGCTGCAGTCTGCAATATGTTTGTCTGCTTTTATCCTTTGCAGAACCACTTTATGCGAAGGCTCCAGACCTGGCCGTAGAAACATCAAGTGTGTTCCGATACTTCATCTACCACATCTAACCTCCTTGATATTGGGGATAGTGAGGAACTTTTCTTGGTGTCAGTGTGTTGAATTTTTATCCGGACTATACAGTGTGCAGCCCCATTGAATATAATCATGTTACATGTGTTTTCTTGCTCTCATTTACAATAATATCATAGTGAATTCCATAGCATTTAATACATGTAAATATATAATTATCTAAAGTGTTTTTTACCCAATATGTCTACAGTATGTGAGCAATAGTTAATCACATGTGCAAGTAAGATATATGCTAGATGCCTTCTTGTACATTGTGATGCAGCCAATGATTGATAATCTAGAAGTGTTTGTGCTTTTTATGATTATATTACATTATAGGATGTTCTGAAAGCATCTAGAAACTATTTTTGGAGTATGCCATAGTTATAGATAGAGTCTCTGTGGACACCAATAGGCAAAATAGATGCACTTTAAAAGTTTATGTATGTAAGCAGAAGGACATGTTCATCTACTTTTCCTGTTACTAGGAAATGTTCACTGTGGAGCAGTTGTTACTTCTTTACATTTTTCTTTCAGTCTGGTTTTATTTAGTCTTTATTTTATTTCAGTGAAGCAGAATAAAGAAGTAAAACTATCAGCATAGAGGCTCCATGTGTGAATACTTGAGATCCCTGCAGCCAGTAACATTCACCAGCTCTCACTGAACCCTCACCTCCTGTCAAACAACCACAATCCCGGTGCGTGTGCGTATGTGCACAGAATGTTGATCATGCATCAGGCCTTTCTTCTAGAAAATCAGTGGAATTCTCATTGTATGGAGACATCCATAATAGCAAGTTGTATCATCTAGTAGGTAAACTGTAGGCATTTCTTCTTAATGCGTTGATTTTGTTGGCTTATGTGTCTAGTAAATTTACAATTTTATTGATTTTGAAATTTGTCAATACGATGTAACCATATATTCCAAATGCAACTTTGACATTTTAAGATGTCATTATTGTTACAAAAAATCAACAACATTCACTCCATAAAGGGGTTTTCCAAATTGTTTTAAAAATTGGCCAATGTAGGAGGGATGCATAAAAAGTCATTACTTATCTCGCAGAACCCTGTCGCTCCAGCATCGCCGCTCCGTTCCTCCCTGCCGCTGTTCATTGACATAGCTGCAGCGATGACGTGCCCGTATACCCACGTAATCGCTGCAGCCATGCATTGGCCTCAACGATCCCTTGCCGTATACCCACTGAGCTCAGTGATTTGCTGCAGTAATAGTGTGGTTATATAAGCACATAATCGCTGCAGTTATGTCAAAACACTGTGGCGGGGAAGTAAGGAAGCGGCGGCGCTGGAACGACGAAGATCGGTGAGGTGAGCAATGGCTCTTTTTTTTTGCATCCCGCCTACTGTGGCCAATTTTGTAAGCAGATGTAGACATATGCTAGATGCAGCCCAGCAAGGCATGTTGTGTGTAACCTGCATATTTTAGGTCTTTTTCCACCCCTCTGCAGGCTTCTGTAAATGAATATATTCTTTCTCCATGCTTGCTGAAGGGGCAGGTGTGGTATCAGAGATGTGCTGTGAGCTGAACAGATATCTACTCCATTTCATGGCTCCCCCTCCTCTTTCACAGAAAACAGTCTTAGAGACACACTTAGGAAGAGATACTGCAGCTGCATGCCCCTCTTCCCACCTCCTTCCTCTTCTCTACCATTACAGATTATTAGGCTGTTTACATTTGTGTTGGATGCCCTTCATGAATTCTGTGCAGATTTGATGGGAAGAATAGCGCTACATGCGCAGAGATCTTGAAAATGGTGAGGAATTGAAAAGTATATGGGAAAATTGTATAACTTTTCATTTGTACGGTGTACACCGAAAGAAAAAACCAAACATTTAATAAAGTAATTGAGGCAGTTCCACCATTACACCAACTTACAAGAAGTCAAGGATATAGTTAAATGGTTACCACCAAGACAGAGCTGGTAACATGCGTTACCATATGGTTCCAGCTTCTCCCCCTTTTATAGCCTGAAGAACTAAGGTTTTTCTGAGGACACTGAAATACTCGGAAGGCAGTTCTAATGTTCTGAACACTTGGTATATATATATGTATTAAGATATTTTCAGTTGACCATGAGGGAAATGAATCATGGATCATGATGATTATGAACTGATGGACTTCTAGATTGATTAATTACCCTACCACTAATTGTTGTAATATAGAAGAGGTTTTTGGGAGGTTTTCTCCTAATTTAGTCCAATAATGTCTCAGCTAATTTGTTTGTAAACTATGCTAAATGAGACCACATATCATACCACTGTAATTATCTAAATTTGATTTTAATTGTTAATACACCATTAGCCCACTTTAATAGAACCACATTTTGACCATTATTAAGAGCTACAACAATAACACTTCATGACATTAGAAACAAATCACTCAAATATGATAACTGGAATTGTGTGTATTTCTACTCAAATGATCAAGTTAATGAGGTCATCTCAAAATGTTCAATTAAATAATACATTGTACATTGTTGCTAAACTGCAACATAAGAGTGGCTGCAGCATTATGCTTTACAGTCTTGTGATTTTATTTTGAGGCTCTGTTCAAACTAGCGTCATGGCTTCTGTTTATTATGGAAGCGATGGCATTGTATCAGATCCAAACAGATCCAAACTGACACTGATAGATCACATTGACTTAGAATTTTATCCGTTGGGTTTTTATTGAGGTTCCGGTATTAATGACAGTAAAGTCTCATGCACACGACCATTGTGCCACTCGGGACATTTTTTACGGCATCCGAGTGGCACCCGATAGTCTTCATTCATTCACTTTAGCGGGTGTATCGGGTCCGTGAAAAATTATCCGAGTCTTCGATCCGATGAAAGATAGGACATTTTCTATCTTTCCTAGGATCACTGATGGGACTTAGTCGGCGCACATGGACGTGTGCATGAGGCGTTAGAATAGCGATGCAGACTGCACTGTTCACCAACCACGACGGCTTAGGAACCCCCCCTATGGAGGATCCTAACGCAGATGGGAACAGAAGCTTAGGCTGTTGACATATAATGCAGTGTACCCTGTACTAAATAAGAGAAGGCTGGTTAGATTATGTACCTAGGTCTAATGATAGGCTATTGTGGGGACCTTCATGTGTTTTTTACACTTTAGATGGGTAAACTATCATTTATCTGACCGCTAACTGTTATATTGTGCCCTTATTCTGGCCATATTTTTATAGCTGAAAAGAGAGGAGAATATGCAGCTGTAAGATATCTCTGGTGCTGCTTATCTTCCCAGGGATCAAAGGATTCGATATATACTAAAATACAACATGCATTATTCTTTATTTTCCCCCATCAAGAGATGGATGCAGTTGGGCCGCATCTATACACATTAAATGATCTAATGTTTATGGACTGCTTTAGGGCTTTTGCACACCGTGTGTGCTGCCCGAGTCCTGTGCGTGATCCGTGGAAGATAGGACATGTTCTATCTTTCCACTAATTGGTGAGTCGGGTTCGTTTTCACTGACCCGCTTCACACACAAAAGTGAATGGGTCCGTGAAAACTTTTGGTTCCACTCGGATGCCGTGAAAAACATCCCGAGTGGCACTCGAGTTGTGTGCAAGAGCCCTTAGATGTTACACTTCATTTAAAGAGAATGTATCATCAGAAAATAATACATAATTTAAATCAGGTTTGGAATACATATTTTTTTATTTTGTTACTATCCACATAAAAACAAAATCTTAAAATATTGCAGTCTGGCCAATAGAGCTGTCACAATAAGATGACATTTCCTGTTCTGTATAGCTCACATGTCATCTTTGCTGTATAAACTCGGAGAGAATGAGCAGAGCCATCTCATTATCATTAAAGGTGGGTGAGTTATTGGCAACTCTATTGTACTGCTTGAGGCCTAGATAAGGCAGGGTATTAACACTATACACTACTGTATACACACAGATTAGGCTCTCTATGTATCTCCCCTGTTACTCTCTTATGGCTCATTCAGACGAGCATATATGTTAAAACAGCTGTTGTCACACGGACTCATGTATATCAATGGGGCCGTTCACACGACCGTTGTTTCAACGGAGCATGTGCAGGGTCTGTGAAAAAATAGGACATGTCCTATTTTACTGTGTGTCCTCATCTGTGACAACACGCCCCGCATGGGTGCACCTCGGACGTGAAAAACTGCTTTTTTTTACGTCCGAGTTTAGCTACGCTCGTCTGAATGTAGTCTTAGGAACGGGACTGTACTACATCACTTCTTTTGCGATTGTAATAATCTCTATTATCTGTTATAATCTGTTAATTGGTCATTTATTTCATCTGTCATAAAGCGCACACCCCCTACGGCACTGTCTATACAGATAATACAAGAAGGAAGTGCATTTCTCCAATATGGCCACCTCTAATGATGTTAAAAAAAAAAAAATACTTGCATTTTAATAAAAGAGCAAACACATTATTTATCTTCTAAAGACATCTAATTAATAAAACTAAAATCAATTGCATGAGATATTTATTTTACTGAATATTCCACAGACAATACATTAAAGCTAAACTACAAAGTCTCTAAAAGTAATACAGCTCATAAAAGAACAGCTAATATATTTAACACATATGTCTTTAAATGTACACGGAAGTTATCAGAAACTAAAGTGATCTTTAGGGCAGACTTCTTGATCCATGGCTGTTTACAGACAATATACTATATTTAAAGGCTATATACATCTTTGAAAACTTTTTTTATTTTTTTATGTTTTTAAAATAAACATGTCCTTCAGTGAGTTTGGTACAACTTTCTAAATACTTTTTAATTAAAAATTATTTTTTACTTTTTGACATACACCTGCTTTGTATCCTGTATACAGAGTGTCTGTATCTTGCGCTGAGACCTAAATCCATAAGGTCAGCAGCACTGACAAGTTCAGTGTCAGCAGGTCCTGATCCTGCATGTCAGAGACACGCAGGACTCGCTGACACTGAACCCGTCAGTGCCACTGACCTGAGGGATACAGGTTTCAGTGTAAGGGTATGTTCACACGATAGCAGGCATTTACGGCTGAAATGACAGCCTGTTTTCAGAAGAAAACAGCTGCGTCGTTTCAGCCGTAAATGCTCCTCCTCGTAATATACGAGGCGTCTGTGACGCTCGTATATCTTGAGCTGCTCTTCATTGAGTTCAATGAAGAACGGCTCAAATTACGTTGCAAAGAAGTGCCCTGCACTTCTTTGCCGAGGCAGTCAATTTACCCGTCGTCGTTTGACAGCTGTCAAACGACGACGCGTACATTACAGGTCGTCTGCACAGTACGTCGGCAAACCCATTCAAATGAATGGGCAGATGTTTGCCGACGTATTGTAGCCATATTTTCAGACGTGAAACGAGGCATAATACGCCTCGTTTACGCCTGAAAATAGGTCGTGTGAACCCAGCCTTAGATTCAGCTGCTCTGTATACAGGATACAAAGCAGTTGTATCTCAAAAAGTTTAAATAATATTTAATTAAAAGTATCTAGAAATTTGCACCAAACACACTGACATTTTTATAAAAAAAGATTTCAAAGATGTACATAGCCTTTAACTGTTCAGTACATAGGATATATTTTAGTGTCCCTTTCTGGCCTTAAACACTAGTCTTATGTTCACAGTCTGAAAGGGAAAAAAAATTATCCTATCTTTAGGAAGGCGTTGCGGCCTCTTAATTGTTCATCCATGGATAGCGGCTCATCTGCACATGTGGCTGTGCCTGGTACTGCAGCTCAACACACTAACAGCCGCACGTACAGATGTGCCAGTGTGCATGGATAAACATTGAAGGAGAGGGGTGCTTTTGCCATTCATTCTGCTGACCGTGCGGGTTCCGTCAGTAAAACCACCACTAATCACACTTAGATGGCCTATCTTAAAGCAAAACCCTTTTATATCCCTACGGTATGGAATAAATGCTATCAACATGCAAGATGTTACCTTTTATTTTTTATATTACAAAGAATTCTTTGAAAATGTGTGCCAGTCATCGTGTAGATTATGAAAATTATCTGGCACGTCTGCATGATTAGAAGAGACTCTGAACTTCTAAGTAAAAATGTTATGGTACTTTGAAAGATGAAATATATTGAGAAATCAGTGCAGTCTGGTTTTGGGTAGTAAAAGCCAGCCAAACGCAATTAAAGCAATTGAAATATTTCTGAAGTTGCTTCCAAAATAAACAATCCTGATCTCCACTGCTGTATATTGCCTCTAATTTAGCAAAAGATGAAGCGCATTTCATTCCCAAAGCATACACTCAGTTAAGGCTAAATTAGGATCGGATTAACAAAAATCTACAGTATGACAAGTCAGAATTCCTTATAATTATTCTGTGTGTCTAGCTCTCTGGCTAAATGAGCACATGATTGGTTTCAAATTTTAGGATTGAGGATTTCCTTTAACTTTAGATCCTATTATTTTTATTCTTATTTGTATTGCTGTTGAAGTTGATACAGGTAGACCCAGTGCTATAGCCCAAAGATATGATATGTGTAACCTGTTCAGTGTTCAGCAGGGTCCCAGTAGCTAAGGGTGCCCATTTTCCCATTAAAAGCAACTTCAACAGTCTATTATATTGCATGTAAGGGACTGAGCTAGTGAATTTCCTGCCTCACAAATACTGGTGGATTGTTAGGGAGATATTAGAGGTGCCCTCTAAGCTGAGCTATTCAAGAGAAAGGGACCCATGTACTCTTCAGGGAGCAGGGGCGGACAACAAAGATCCCCCATGCAGGAACAGTAAATAGGTCCCTTGCTGTCAAATAGCTCATCATAGAGCTCCATAAGTCTATCTAGCAATCCTCCCGGAATTTGTTAGCCCTGAAATTCATTATCTCAATAATTTATATGCAATCCTTTAGACAGTAGGATTTTCCCACAGAGCACCTGTGCAGATGCACAGGTACACATATAGCACAGAGGACCTCTTCTGTGTGTCCATCCATTTAGGACAGAATAAAGGTTTGATTCAAGCAGGGTGTTAATAGTGTGACAGCGAGCCACACCATTACCACACTGTCGCAAAGCCACATGTAAATACATCTACAGTTTTTCCCACGATTGCGACAAAACTGTGGCATAAACCACATGTATTTACATAAACAGTGCAGTAATGTTGTGTCTCTGCCTAGGTGTCCCTTACAGGTGTGTCACAGCAAATATGGTATGAAGCAGTAGATTGGTTGCAAACTCAAACTTTACTATGCCGGAGTTCTCAGCACAACCGGACACAGAAGGAAAAATATAAAGTTTGACTCGTTATGAGAGGCACAGTTCTTAGACACGATTTAAGAAGGTGGATGTTCAGAAGCGTCATTTGAATCTTCTGGGTCAAAAGGCAAAACTTGTAACATGGCTCTTGTAAAGTATTTATAATGTATTTATGCCGGTCTTCTTATGTGGCAGAGCAGCATTTGTGCCCCCTTAGGCACCAGGCCCAAGTGCGACTGTTACCTCTGCCCCCTTATAGCTATGCCGCTGCGGATGATGGCTGACTAGTGTGCTGACGTGGTCAGGGCCACGGGCACCCCCCCTGATACAGTTGTTGGTCTGGCTGACTGCTTGCTTGCTGTACTTGTGGGAAGGATCCTGCCTGTACCCACCACGGCTCACATTACTCTTGCACACAATCACGGGGAGGCTCCTGCTCGTCACTCGCCACTCGCTCCAGGAACATAGACTCAGGCTCAACCATAATGCCATCATCACCATGCAGCTTTCTACATCTTCCACACACAGCTCAGCACCAGCTCTCTATCTCTAGAGCATCCCAGGTTCCAAACACAACACTGAACGGCGGAAATAGTGCCGGTTTATAGCACAAGCAGTTTATTTACATGGTTGCCTCTCTTCCAGAACCCCTAGATGTATGATATACGATAAATGAGTTTATGAAACATGTTCTAATATTAAGAATTTCTTACTATACACAGATCAGAATGTGCCACTCATGGTTCTACACACAGAAGACAAGAACAACCTTGTTTATGAGAATTTCTGAGGTACGGAGGTTACGTGAAAAATCATATTTTTGGGTTTTCCATTCCCATCGGCCATTAATCATGATTCATTTTATATAAATGGCTCGATGCAGCTTCCTAAGTCTTTTGTGGTATATTTGCAATTCACTTTGATATGTTTTGAGAACTCTTTATAGACCTCTCTCACTAATAGCTTTATAGACGATTCAATCAACAGACAATTGAAGGCAAATGCTGGGAATGAAATGTTATTTACTGTACACATCATTTTCTTGTTGTTCTACTGTTGTTTTCATTTTAACAATTAGTTGCATCTTGTCTTCAAACAAAATGAATTGCATTAATGTCTGATTTTGTCCCTAGGTAAAATCCATAATAAATGTCTCCCTTTTAATATCCATTAATCCCCTTTCTTGTTATTGTTTGTTGCGCTCCTCATAAAGATACGATACAGGTAAGTATGCATATAGCCTACTGTCAAATATAATATTTCCCGGAATCCGTAAAAGAAAAAGGAAGTCCATCAAATGTAATCAGACCTTTGTACGTTTCAATAAACCCCATGATCCTGGGCTCCTATTAAATCCTAGGGGAAAGGCATATAAGTGTCTTTGTCTACAATCCCACGAGAAAGCCCCTGGGCATATGGACATCTTAGAGTAGAGGCCAGCGCTTGGAACCCCCACTATTAACTATTGCAGAGCAGCTCTCATTTTTGAGAACTTGGAAAGTGTAAAGCCAGATTCTTAGCAAGCAGCTCACCATCCGCGAAAGCTGAAATAATAAAGGGGTTGTCCTAGTTGAACACCCCCTTTAAAAAGTAAAACTATAGTCAATACTCCAGAGCTGGTCCTAAGCTATACATAACCCCTGATGGTTTTGTATCACTATATAAGAGGTATATACAGTATAATATACATATGAAGCATTAAAACAATATCAAAAAATTACTTTAACAGGTTAGGACTAAAATCAGAAAACCTACATTAACATGAGCACATTATATTTATAGTGTTCGGTACAAAATTATTTTATAATATATTCACAGCTTACATGCATGATAATAGGGCATTTTCCAAAGACCCTAACCACTGTTAATTTCGTTATTGGCGGGACAACAGAATAATTTATAAGTTATCTTGTCAATTAGATTGACCACCATATTTCTAAGCAAGAAGTTCTAAGCACAAAGTTATTAGATAAAGAAAACACATGAGAAACATCATGTGAGCAACTATATGTTTACCAACTTAGACACCAATAAATTATTTCTGATGATATTGCAAAGGCTTCCGGAAGCTGAGATATGGCATTTCTTTGGCTGGCCCTCACATGAGATAGATGGCGGTCTCCTGTGGATACTGGTGATTTTCTTTCTCTGACTAACAAAACAAGTGGTTTTCCAAGGTAAAGGAGTCAAAATTATTTATACGGAAATAAAATCACAAGAAGCCACTAGTAACCCCCAGCTTGCTGGTTAGGGCCCTGCCACACAACTCCCTTTTAGGCCTGAGTGAATGTAAGATATGTGGAAGATACTGAGGTTATAAATACATTTTTAGCCTCAAGGTGTAGTAAGGTTTTAATGGTGACAGTACATTAGGATTGTTTTTCTAAAGGTCTAATAAATTATATTTTGCAGAAGAGTTTTTCTAGATTGGTCATATAATAATGATTTATCAAAAACATCGGAGGATTAAGTCATGTATTTTCCTGTGCAGATCTGTATGCGGAATTAGTTACATCAGTGTTTTTCTGCAATGTCGTTTTAATCCTCCTAAATTACTCTTCCTTAAGAGGGTTTTACACAGGACAATTATCGGGCAGACGAGCGTTCATAGAACAGGGCAGCAATCAGCAGATGAACGAACAAACGCTCGATGATCTGCTGGTCATATAGTTTTAAAAAAGTAAACTATTATCGTTGTCGGCAGCACAGCTCTCTGTGTAAACAGGGAGACGCACTGCCGACATAATAATAATGTATGGGGATGAACGATCAGAGTAACGACCGCTCGTCCCCATACATAGGTCTGTGTGACAGAAGCACACGAGCACCGATCAACAATGTCTCATTGATCGGCGCTCTCTGCATCGGCCTATTGTCGGCCGGTGTAAAAGGCCCTTTAGTATTAATCTGCCACAACAGATATTCCCATATAAAGGGCAGTCACAGTGGTACTGGCTTACTTCCTTTATAACTGGGTGCAGTGTGGATATTGTAACTGTAAATCCTAAGGAAAAAATATCTGTGTGATTTTCATTCACATTAAGTATCATGAGTTTTTTATTTACCAAATTAAAGTCATGGTGGCCTGACCCCTCCCCGCCTGCAAATGACTGCTGCCAATGAGGCCTATCCGACCCGCCCCCTCCCTCGCGCAACCTCTCTTTGACTGACCTCCTTCTCCTCAATGTAATAGCGTAGCTGTGTGAGGAGAGGAGGCTGAGTTGGGTCATGATTTATAATGCGGCTGTCATGAACAAATACACAGTAAACAGTGAGGTCCCTGTTCTTCCCAAACCTCTGTCCCTACCTACTTGTACGACCCAACCTAAATGATGGCGCACAACTGGGAGGCATTCCCTATACTGATACAAGTGATACTCACAAACAGATAAGACAGAGACAGTACGAAATAACAAAGGGTCACCTGGGAAGTACACGGAGGGAGAGGCAGGGCAATTGCGCCGCGGACAAGTTCGGGCTTGAAGCCGCTGGTGGTCCTGGGCTGCCCTGAGATTACTCTGGACCTGGTCCCAGATGACACTCAAATTCCCAGTGAGAAGCTCCACTTCAGGGTTATCTGATACACATGGGGAAAATGAAGAAAACCGGGGATTAAAACCATAATTAGCAAAGAATGGAGAAACTCCTGACAATGTGCTGATGTTATTATTGAGGACAAATTCCGCAAGCGACAAAAACCTGAACCATTTATCCTGAGCGTCGGCCACGAAACATCTGAGATACTGTTCCAGAGACTGATTGGTTCTCTCAGTCTGGCCATTAGTTTCTGGATGGAAAGCCGATGAAAAGGACAAGTCTAGTCCTAACTGCTTGCAGAACGCCCTCCAAAACAACTATACAAATTTGACCCCCCCCTGTCAGAGACGATGTTAACAGGTACCCCATTCAAACATAAAATATGTTTAATAAAGAGGTAAACTAACTCTTTAGCATTGGGCAATTTTTTCAGAGGAATGAAGTGGGCCATTTTACTAAACCGGTCTACCACTACCCAGATCAACGTCCTGCCCTAGGAAGAAGGGAGATCGGTGATAAAATCCATGGCTAGATGGGTCCAGGGTCCTCGGGGCACCGGCAAAGGACACAGCAAGCCCGCAGGTCGGGATCTGGGACTTTTAGACTGGGCGCAGGTCTCACATGAGACCACGTAGACTCGGACATCCAGTAGCAGCCCTGGCCACCAGAAACCACGGGTGACAAGGTCCCTGGTACCAGAGATGCCTGGGTGACCTGACAGTCACGACACTCCTGGAGGAGCCTCAGCTGGAGGTGTAGGGGTACAAACAATTTGCCCTCTGGAAGGGCTTCAGGGGCAGAGTCTTGGCTGGCCGTGATCTCTTTGGTCAGGTCAGAGTCTACGGTTGTCACTACTGCACCAGGAAGCAATACTCCTTCAGGTTTGGTCTCAGGCAGAGCGGTGGCCAGAAAACTACCGGACAGAGCATCCGCTTTAATATTCTTTGAACCAGGCCTGTAGGTAACAATAAAATTGAACCTGGTAAAAAATAGAGCCCATCTAGCCTGTCTACGGTTGAGTATCTTGGCTGATTCTAGAAAGACCAAATTTTTATGGTCAGGGAGGACCGTGACCCACTGTCTTGCCCCTTCGAGAAAATGGCGCCATTCCTCCAAAGCCCATTTCATGGCCAGCAGTTCCCGATTACCCACATCATAATTTTGTCAGTGGGAGAGAACTTATGGGAAAAGAAGGCACAGGGTCGGAGGTGAGTGTGAGAAGTAGGACCCTGAGACAATACTGCTCCCACACCCACCTCGGAAGCATCCACCTCCACAATAAAGGGTTGAGTTTGATCCGGTTGGATTAGTACTGGGGCAGAGGAAAAGCCCCCTTAAGTAGCCCGAATGCTCGGACCGCCTCCAGAGACCAGTGGAGGAGATCCGCACCTTTACGGGTGAGGTCGGTAAGGGGTTTGGCGATTACTGAAAAATGTTGGATAAAACATCTATAATAATTTGCGAACCCTAAAAATCTTTGGAGAGCTTTCAGGGAAGCAGGTCGAACCCAGTCAGATACCGCCTGGACCTTGGCAGGATCCATGCGGAAATCCTCAGGGGTAAGGATGTGTCCCAAGAAAGGCATCTCTTGAGTACCAAAACTACATTTTTCAAATTTAGCGAACAAATTATTCTCCCTGAGAATGTGGAGGACAGTCCTGACATGTTTGATGTGTGAGTCCCAGTCTTTGGAAAACACCAAAATGTAATCTAAGTATACCACCATGAAGAGCCCCAGATAGTCTCTAAAAATATCATTTACGAAAGTCTGGAACACAGCTGGTGCATTACATAGACCGAAGGGCATCCCCAGGTTTTAATTTTCTTATCGCTGTGGTCCCCACCGCTGGGATCCCAACTTATTGTGAGAACGGGGGTCCTGAACCCCAAGATCTACCTCACTCACAGAAACAGCTGAGCACTGTACTTGTCTGTTTTAGTCATTCTCATACACATTGAATGACTGCCGCTCAATTTATAGACATTATCAACTGCCACTCAATTTAAGGTCCACCTCACTGTGGTGGGGTGCAGTGAGGGGGATCTCTGGGTTTGGAAACTCCCTTCTTACGATCACAAAACAAAGGAAAAATTAAAAACTGCTAAATTATCGTTCACCTACCTGGTGGCCTACAGTTGCTTGCTTCTGGCTCTGTTCCCCGTTATCTGTGATACAAAATGGCTGTCACTGTCTCAGACTTGCATATGGAGAGCGTTGTCTTCAAGTCTGAGACAAGACCCGAACTCTTCACTGCTCTCAGAAGGACTAGAACTGAGAACTGTGTCTATCTGTTTTGACAATTCCCCTACTGGGTTCTTGACAGGGGTTCTGACTGCAACAACATTCTTACTGACAGTGCATCAGCAAAGGACGGAGGGAGACCGGGTTGGGGACGTCATGAATCAACCTCTGGATGTAATTATATAATATTATGCTTGTCATGAACCCAGCTGTGGAAGTATCAGAAGAGATGAACACAGCGGTGACATCATCAGTGTTGGTCTATCTGCTGTCAGTGAAGGAGGTGGGGGCATGTCTCAGACTTGCAGACAATGCTACCTATATTCAAGTCTGAGAAAGCGGTGGCCATCTTGGATCCTGTACAATGGGGACAGAAATTATAAAATGGAGCCAGAAGCAAGCAAGAGATGACCAACAGGTAGGATAACTATAATTTAGCAGTTTTTAGTGTTAGATACATCTAGAGGTATTGAGAATTTGTAAATAAGTTAGAGTAGTGTAGGGCCCTGTCAAAAGACTCTACCTTGTCATGGGAGCAGGCTTCAAAATCTTATGGCCAAATCAAAAGTTAATAAATATGTATCACACAAAGAGTGTGATATGGTGATGGGTGGGGAACCGTTAATGAACAGAGCCAGGGGGGCAGACAATTTGTCTGTATGGGGCCCTGAAAATCGTAATGGCAGCCCTGTTGACACAAACATATTTCTTGCCAGTGTGCTGTCGATTTTAACAACGGACAACACACTGACCCGGGCAATTCAATGGGGCTATTCACCCATCTATGTGTTTCAATGGAAAGGTGTCCGCGGCTAATAGAACTGGGCGGGTCCGTAATTGCAGACCGTATTGCGGTCTTACGGTATTACAGAGTTTTTTTTTACTGACGTATGCATGGGGCCTTACAAAGATATTTCATTCTAAAGCCAGTGCTACGCCTAGACTTTTTGTAGCGCTACTGATTGATTTTAACTCTGGAGCTACAGCTGAAGTCCAAATGAATACATTGAGTTACATGCAATCTTGTGGACTGCAGCTGTCGCTCAAGTGTTAAAATTAATCAATAAGGGTATGTGCACACAAAAACTCAAAAATGTCTGAAAGTATTGGAGCTGTTTTCAAGGGAAAACAGCTTCTGATTTTCAGACGTTTTTTAATCCAAGTCGCGTTTTTAACGGCCGTTTTTGGAGCTGTTTTTCTATAGAGTCTATGAAAAACGGCTCCAAAAATGGCTGAAGAAGTGACATGCACTTCGTTTTGGCAGCCGTTTTTTTACGCGGCCGTTTTGAAAAACGACCGTGTAAAAAACGTTCTATTGGAACACCACGCCGTTTTCCCATTGAAATCAATGAGCAGATGTTTTGAGGCATTCTTTTTCTGATTCTTCAGCCATTTTTCGGGACGTTTACGGCCCGAAAATTGACTGAAAATACTCAGTGCGAACATACCCTAAGTGCACGTTCAGACGTGGAGGAGTTTTTCCGCTGCAAATGTTGGTGCAGATTTGGGGCAATTACGCAACGAATCTGCACCAACGTTTGCATATTTGACAGGTGATTCAGATGTTGCAGAAAACACAGCGGACTTTCCACAGATTTCAAAGGCTGAAATACGCAGTGAAATTCCGCTTCTTCTCCGCAACAGAAAGTGCATGCTGCGGACTGAAAATTCCGCACTGCAGCCTATGGTCCGCAGCGGAGTTTTCCGCAACGTCTGCACGAAGATAACTAAAAAGGTGTGGAAACCAATGGACAAACAGTCTGCTAAGGATCTCCACTGCGGACTGTTCGCAGCGGAATTCCACAGCAATTCCGCCACGTCTGAATGTGCCCTAAGGGTATGTGCACACGACCTCTTTTCAGACGTAATGGAGGCATTTTACGCCTCGAATTACGCCTGAAAAGACTGCTCCAATACGTCGGCAAACATCTGCCAATTGCTTGCAATGGGTCTTACGATGTTCTGTGCAGACGAGCTGTCATTTTACGCGTCGCTGTCAGAAGACGGTGCGTAAAATTACGGCTGCATCAAAGAAGTGCAGGACACTTCTTGGGGTGTAATTGGAGCCGTTTTTCATTGACTCCATTGAAAAACAGATCCAATTACATCCGTAATGGACGCCGCGAAAAACGCGTGCACTTGTAAAAACGTCTGAAATTCAGGAGCTGTTTTCTCCTTAAAACAGCTCCGTAATTTCAGACGTATTTGGCGTTGTCGTGTGTAGTACCCTAACACTACAAAAAGAAAAGTTCAGGGAGTGGTAATTACAACTATACATATAATTGACAAAAAATATAGTTCAGTGAAATGTAACACAATTAAAGATATGGGAGATACTTTGCTGCACATGCAGTGGCTATTATCTCCTGAAAAGTGGCTTGCAGTTAGGTTTTCTATGCTATGCTCACAGGCAGCGCAAAAGCTACAAATTGGCTTTTTAGGTATAAATTCCGCTCAGAAAATCTGCAATCTGCACGTGACTTAAGTCCACACTACACTCTTCAGTTTAGCTCCCATATGTGATGGGGGATTGGACTTGTTTGATACCATCAATGCTAAAACAGTCCCGTCACCTCCAATGGTATACCAATATTTGTTAAAAATGTATCTTTTATGTTTAGGCCATATATATATTTTTCAAGAAAAACTGAAAATGTAGTAATAGTTTTATAAAGTAGTTTTGTGCTGCGATTTTCGGTGCAAAATTTCACAAATCATTGAAGTCTATGATGAATATCTACATTCAAATCACATTTTGAAAATGCTGTGTATAGTGTGTGCGCAGCGGAAACATCCCGTGTGGAAATATAAAACATATATATGTGTATTTTTAGTACACATTTACTCACTGCTAAATTTGAATTTTTTTTTTATAAGCAATCAAACTAAAGTAATAATTTTTTCTTCTGGAGGGTTCTGGCAAGCCGACGTGGGCACACAGGTCACTTTAAAGTGGACGTTTCCCTGTAGCTGGCAGAGCATTGTATGTTATAAATGTGAAAATGTGAGCGGTAAAATGAAAATATATGCAAATTCCCATGAGGCTAAGTTAAATATGGGGCTACTGTATGAACAGAAAAATCAGCAGTTGTTGCAGAGTCGAGCAAACCACAGTTGAATGATACCACGTCATAGTCGCTGGCCAGGAAAAACATGAGTAGCAGAAGTATTCTATGTCTGCCCTCCACCCAACCAAAATATACTATTTGGAGAAGTCTAGTTTTCAGGGGAAAAGTACAGCATGTAACTAAAACATAGCAATACTGTTTTTGGGTTTTAATCCTAATTATAAGGAGTTGCAATGAATTGATTTTAGAATGGAAATCAGTGGAAATGTTCAGAATCGTTTTGCCCCTTTGATTTATAGAATAGTTTCCTTCATCGACTCTCGCTCACGGACACAGCTAATGTTTTTCTGTGCTGTTACACATAGGAATTTAGTTGAGGTTCTTTGACAGGTTCCTGAGAGGTCTTTGGCACAGATAAAGACTTGGCCATGTGACAGATTCGGGATGGAATAAGTGATAGACTGCATGAAGTGTGTCTTTCAGAAATACTGTGCACAAGCTGGCAGCCGAAAGTACAGCATTCAAGGAAACCTCTTAATGGTCATGGTATAATGAAATACTATTAGTAGTGCTCTGACATGTCTGCTAGCTAAGCCTTTTATAACTTAAATGCTATGTTATTCTTTACAGACGGAACCAACACTTAGAAAATAATCTATCTGTTTAATACCGGAGTTACACGCTACTCTTGCTTACAAGAACAATAAATTAATATATAATATGTGCCAATGGAATTTTTCCATTGACAAGTCTGTAAATAGTACTTGTATAAACATTACATTGTGATAACCTGATGATTATACATAGATGACCGGCACTACATAAGCGTCGCTTATCTCTTCCAGCAGAAGAGGCCGGCCACAGATCGCACTTCATGAAGTTTCTTCTTCTGTGCCAACGACTGATTGACTGACAGTGCATACTATACAATTCTATTTCCATGCTGCTTAAAAAGAAACCCATAATGCTCAACTCAGATCCAGCAGAACATTGTAATACACACCTCAGATGCTGCAGACCTTCTTTTTTTTTTTTTTTTAAAGAATGAGGGGTTTAATATCAATCAATCAATTTTGGACAGGAGTCATTCATTATCCAATACATAAGTATTATTTCAATTATTTGAAATAAATATCATAAGCTTGGGAAATGCCACAATAAGGCTGTACGGGTGAAAAAAAACGACAGTTTTTAATGGCCGATATGCGGCAGACCCGTTTTCACGGATCCCTCATAGACTTGAGTCTATTAAGGGACCCGGAAAAAATAAACAAAACTAGGACATGTCCTGTTTTTTTCCGGGCCGTTCACACGGTCCGTTAAAAAACCGGCTGCGCGAATAGCCCTATAGACGTGCATTGATTTTAATGCAGCTCTGTGACGGCCGTTAGAAACGCGTCCGTCACACGGCCGATTAACCCGATTAAGCCTTTAAGCTCTTACCATTTCTCATTAAAACAAAATAAATACAGATTTTTATTATTAAAGTTTGTTATGAATGCAACAATAAATCTCACCAATTCATATGTAAAATGTGATCGCTAACATTCATTGTTATGTTTATGGGACTAAAATAATGTATTCAGACTGATGGCAAAGTATTCATAACTGGTCATAATAACTGGATTAATCCCTTAATCACCAGCCTATTTTAGGCCTTAAATGGGTTGTCCGAGACTTAATGACTTTGTTTTAATGCTTGTAATTTATAAATGTAAATACATTTGTAATATACTTACGTTTTCCAAAGTGGCCCCGTTTCCAGATCCTGCCGTGGGGAACTTGACAGGTGACGTCACTCTCTGCACTGGCTCTGGCCGCTTTGTTGATCTTGAATTCTTTGCCGGGTATACGACACGTTACTTGTCACGTGGTGTATATCGGCTTGTTCTGCTTCTCAGTCCGTAACGCGCATGCGCTGTCACTGCTGTGCTCGCGGTCCCTGCTGTCCTCGAGATAACAGCAGGAGCCGCGCATGCGCGTTACAACAGAACAAGCCGATATACACCACGTCACAAGTGACATGTCGTATACCCGGAAAATAATTCAAGATCAACAAAGCGGTCAGAGCAGAGAGTGACGTCACGCGTCAAGTTCCCCACGGCAGGATCTGGAAATGGGGCCACTTTGGAAAACGTAAGTATATTACAAATGTATTTACATTTATAAATTGCAAGCATTAACACAAAGTCATTCAATCTCGGACAACAGCTTAAATGACAAGCTATTTTTTACGTTTTTCCATCGTCCCATTCAAAGAGCTATAACTTTTTTATTTTTGCCTTTACATAGCTGTATAAGGTATTGTTTTTTGCGGGACAAGTTGTATTTTTTAATAGCACAATTTTGTGGTACATAGAATTTATTGATTAATTAAAAAAAAAATTTTTTGGGGGGGGATAGAAAAAAAACAGTAATTTCGCCACACTTTTTTGCGTCCTAAATTTACGCCGTTAATCGTGTGGTATAAATAACACAACAACTTTATTCAGCGGGTTGTTATGATTGCAACGATACCAAATTTATATAGATTTTGTATGTTTTACTACTTTTACACAGTAAAAACACAGTTTTTTCAAAATTATTTGTTTTTGTGTCTCCATATTTAAAGAGCTATAACTTTTTTATTTTTGCTCGACATAGCTGTATAAGGTCATGTTTTTTGTGCAACAATAAAAAAATTTATTAGCACTATTTTGGGGTACATATATTTTATTAATTAACTTTTATTAACTTTTTTTGGGGGGGATAGAAAAAAAACAGCAATTTCGCCACACTTTTTTGCGTCCTAAATTTACACCGTTTACCATGTGGTATAAATTGTTTTTGTGTCTCCATATTTGAAGAGCCATAACTTTTTTATTCTTCCGCCGATGCAGTTGTATGAGGCCTTTTTTTTTGTGGGACGACTTGTAGTTTTTATTGGTAACATTTTGGAGTAGATGCGACTTTTTGATCACTTTTTATCCCATTTGTTTTAAGGCAGGATTCACAGAAAACAGCAATTTTTGCATTGTTTTTTATTTTATTTTTTACGGCTTTCACCATGCAAGTTAAATAATGTAATAACTTTATAGTTGGGGTCATTATGGATGTGGCGATACCAAATATGTGTAACTTTTTTAAATTTAATTTTTTTTAATAATAATAAATCATTTTGTAAGGGAAAAAAGTGGGCTTTTCAATTTGTTTTCACTTTTTTTTAAATTAACTTTATGAAACTTATTTTTTTACTTTTTTACTATTTCCACTAGGGGACTTCACTATGCGATCCTCCGATCGCTTTTATAATACACTGCATTACATTTGTATTGCAGTGTATTACTGCCTGTCCGTGTAAAACGGACAGGCATCTGCTAGGCCATGCCTCTGGCATAACTAGTGGCAGACCTGGGGACTTTATTAGGTCCCCCGGCTGCCATACAAACCACCGACACCTTGCGATCTTACACAGGGTGCCGGTGGGGTGAGAAAGGGAGCTCCCTCCCACCCTCTCTCCAAAATCACTCAGATGCGGCGCTTGCTATTGAGCGCCACATCTAAGGGGTTAAACTGGCGAGATCGATACTGATATCAATCTCGCCCGTTAGAGCAGGGCTGCACCCAGCCTTCGGCTACCTCTGGTAGCTGAGAGCCGGGAGATTTAACAGCTCTCTGCTCTGTTTATTTATTCTGATGCAGCGCCGTGAAAAGGCGTATGCATCGGAAAAAAAAACATTAGTGGCCGCCGTGTAAAGGCGTATTGGCGGTCACTAACGTGTTAACTTTGCTAAAACTTTTTCTTGGTTGCTACTGATTAAACACTTTGATCATGGCAATTAATTTATTGCACAAGAAAATACATATGTAACAAGCTGGTGTGGCAATCTGTTGATCACCATGGTCTGGCTTCTATAACCCCCCCTCCCCCCCCCCCACACACACACACAATCAGTATCATCACTGTCATAAGACCCTCTCTATAATGTCCACATGCTCTAATAGGGCTTTCAATATTCATATGCACCGTTCTCTCGTTTCATTACAGAAACAGCCGAGCCCACTTGCTCTGCTGCCTTACCAGGCCACCTCCCCAAGTAGGATGGGTGTCAGGTGATTTCCATTTTGGAGATTGATGCCAGTGACAGAGCTTGACCAGCATCAACCCAAAATTTATGGCATATCCTGTGGCATTGTTATACCCCTTTACCTGCTTAACTGACCTCCTATACTGCAGTGACACAGTTCGTTTTTCCATTACTAGATTACAGTACAGTACCTGGTGTAAAGTTGAAACTCCACAGAATGCAAATGACCAAACCAAGCTCACAGACATTAAGGAATCAGTAAAGAATGTTTAAAGATTTTAGCTCTGAAGCCTGCATAATTGTTAATACAGTTCTGGGTTATGATACAAGCTGTAACTCTGGATCAGTAGAAGATAAATTATTCAATGGGTTCAATGAGTACATGCTATATAGACCTTTCATGAAGTCGTCCTTTAAATCAAATTTTCCACAACTGACTACTGTCATTAGGAAATAATTAAGAAATGACCTTTTCAGCAGTGCAGACAGTGGCTCATTTGGTCTGTTCTGTCAACTCTTAAATTCCCCAATTCTCTATGTTATTGGATGACCATCTGACAAACTGTCAATGCTTTAATGGAATGAGAGCTTTCAGCGCCCTCCCAAGTGATACTTCCTTGTTTCTCTATTCACTGATAGCATTTATCTGTGATTTGCAGGAGCTGCTTCCCATTATAATGCTACGTGCAAAGAGGGTCAAATACAGGACAAGTGCCATTCAAACAAATGGAGAAGAACTGTCACCATTCGATAAGAACTTGGCAGCTGCCGACACTGAAGTGGATATGCATAAAGCACGCAATTTACTAACATCATAAATTTGGTGCATATACAGAAAGGCGATGCTAAGCAATGCTCTGAAGTACATAAATTAGATAGCCAGAAAGCCTTTCCTCCGTGTACGTGATAAGACAAATGCTGCTGCTACATAATTAAAAGCTATTGCTCACTACAGCATACGAATCCTAATTTTCTTGCATATTTGTCTAACCATGGAATGATTGTAAATTAAATGCCTCAAAACAAGTTATTGCAGAGATTAAGTGAAGTAATAAATGTATTATTCATAATATAGCATTACTTTGCTACGGAGAATAAAGATGTCAGGCAAAGTACACCGATCCAGGCCGTAGTAATGAATAGGAAACAGGGGATTCATTGTAACACCATTTGTTTCCAGTGTGAAACTATCTTTGTGCAAAACCAGATGTTAATATGATCAGTTAAAGCTAAGCGAGGGTTTACGTACCATGATTTGTCATGTGATCTGACTAATTTTGACAGTATTGACCATAGTCGCTGCTGTTATGCTAAAAAGGTAGGTCGTCAGACAGGCCCTATGGTTTAGATTGTATGCGTGAGGTCACAGAAGCAAAGTGACAAAAGGTGCCTGACACGTCCCTAGAATTTAAAGGGCCCCATAGCAAAGTCTAGACTGTGTGTCACCCTCAACGACACTGTTGACAGTAAGCCAAACAGTAGCACAGCAAAAATCAGTCCAACGAGGGACGTCACAGAGTAGCACCGTATAGTAGTTCTTCTGCACAAAGAAGGTCCAGCATAATAGTAATACACAGATCGCGTGCTATCTACTACGGCAACAGTTGCATCTCGGAAATGAATCTGAATGGATATAATTCCAAATATTATATATAATATTATATATGATATATACTCTTATATGGAATGAGTCAAAATATTGGTTAATAAGCAGTGTTGGAAGGGATCCCTTATAATACTCCGAGATTCCACAGATTCACCATCACCATTACCCCAAAGAAGAAAAGAATGACAAGTAAACTTAGCAGACACTTCCAATTTCCTCACTCAGAAAGGGGATATTTCCACGTTTATGTTTACTTTGCTTTTTACTTAGATGTATAGGAAAGGATATTCTATATTTATTTACTGTGGGTAGCAACAGGAATATGGCTTTGTTGCACATTATGTATACAACCAGCTGCTGTGTAAATATTGAGTAGGTTATTTTATTTATTTTTTGTAGGGAAATACGCTTTAGGTTTTTTTGTTCAGTAGAAATAATCCGCTTCTAAAGGCCCAATTTTTGCAGTACACATGCAGCCCAATCTGAAATACAAGCCAGAGCCAATATCTTGTGTTACATAAAAAGCATCTATTCCTTAGACCAGATTTCTAGAAGACTAGTGTATATCCCTCCTGTTATTTCTTTCTATCTATATAAATATATATTTCCGTAATTCATCATCTCTCTACTCATTTATTCAGTAGCACTACTGCCAGAGTAGAGGAATTTCACTGTATACATAGTTCATCTCCATCTATCTATTACTCTACTGTGAAACCCAATAGTATTTAAAGGGCTTGTCTTATCAAGCCAGCTGAAGCTAGCCATAAATGAATGGAGAAGCCAGGTAACCAGAGCAGAAAGCACTCTTTTTTCAGCGTCTTTCCGCTCAGGCTAATAGAAGAGGGTCCTGCGTGGTCTCTTCCCTCTGTGACAGTTATAAGCCCTAATAGAACATAAGGAAAGGGTTTCAATCGATTAAAAAAAAACTTTAAACAAGACATTCACTCGTTTTTTTTATGCAGATGTTTCTATACTCAAGCCTGGTTACTTAATAGGCCTGTTTAAAAATTCCTTGCATGCTCGCAGAGCTATTCCTACAAATGAATACTATGAACCATTCGTAGAACAAAATGTTTTATAACTGCTGGGCTAATACCGCACATATGTGCAGCATCCTGTCCTTATGTAGCCTGTAATCTGTCCTCATTACCAGCTTCTTAATAATATAAATATGAAGGACAAGACGTATGCCAATTTAGAAAAAAAAACATGTGTATTTAGAAAAAAATGCCCTAATGAGTCAAAAGTGTATTTTGCAAGATCTATCTTTTATATATTTCTATTTTCCTGTCTGTGTGTGAAATACACACACACACACACACACACACACACATACATATATATATATATATATATATATATATATATATATATATATATATATACACACACGCGCACACAGTATACATCTAACTAGAGCTTGAACAGCACATCTTGAAACCCCAGTCTGCTTTGAAATCTTTGCTCTGGAGAGACCTTGCTGATGCAGTATAACTACCTTGTTTCTTGTTGCTGTGCTCAGTCTTGCAATGGTGGACCTGTGACATGAAACTGTCTTATATAACCTCACCTTTGTAGCAGAGTTTGGCTGTTCCTCGTCCAGTTCTAAGCCTCCTACACATCTGTTCCTGTTAAGCTGGATTCACACGAGCACATTACGTCCGTAATGGACGGAACGTATTTTGGCCGCAAGTCCCGGACCGAACACACTGCAGGGAGCCGGGCTCCTAGCATCATAGTTATGTACGATGCTAGGAGTCCCTGCCTCTCCGTGGAACTACTGTCCCGTACTGAAAACATGATTACAGTACGGGACAGTTGTCCTGCAGCGAGGCAGGGACTCCTAGCGTGGTACGTAACTATGATGCTAGGAGCCCGGCTCCCTGCACTGTGTTCGGTCCGGGACTTGCGGCCGAAATACATTCCGTTCATTACGGACGTAATGTGCTCATGTGAATCCAGCCTTACAGTTATAGACTGTGTTTCAACCTACATATGAAAATGATGATCATTATCACCTGTTTGGTATAAATAGTAAATCATACACCTGACAATAATCCTACAAAATCGTGTCTTTATATAAGTGTATCTAGAAGAATTGATGCTGTTTTGAAGGCAAAGGGCAAATACTGATTTGATTTAGATTTCTCTTTTGTTCATTCACTTTGTATTTTGTCGATCGATAAAACAAACTAATAACACTGCTATTTTTGAACGCATTCTTAGGCCCCATGCACATGACTGTATTTTTTCCCTCCTGTAAATACTGACCGTAAATATGGGTCCTTTGTCACACGTTTTTAACCCGTATTTAACCCGCATTTACGGACCCGTGCCCGTAAATACTGGTCCATTGTCATCCGTATTCCACCCGTATTTGCGGACCCGTAAAAGAAGGGGGCTGGAAGTGGTCACAATCATGTCCAAACTCCTTAAAAGGGTCACATGATCGCTCAAACGCCATTTTCTCTACTTGTCTTTATTCAAAAATTGAAATCACCTGACGTCGCCTAGCAATGCTCCCGTAATTACGGGCGCACACACGTAGCCACCCGTAATTACGGGAGCCCCATAGACTTCTATGGGTCTGCGGCCTTACTTTGCAGAATTTTTCCACAACTGCCTAAAACTTTTGCACTGTATATATATATATATATATATATATATATATATACATATATATATATACATATATATATATATATATATATATATATATATATATATCCCAGTTATAAATCCAGCAGCACTCCGATAATCAAGGTGAAAAAAAGTGGCTTATTGTGCCAACATTCGTCTTTATGTTAACCACAGAAAAAAGTGGGACATATAATAAGATTAAAAACACAAAAAATCGCCATACTGACAAATTGGGCAGGTATAATCCCAACAGGACGCAGCCTGGTCAAAAATGCTGCTGAAGGAAAGTGCTCAGGTGTGTTAAATAATAATAGCCACTCCCACTAGCCTTGAGGGGTGTGGCGTGTGGTGCATGGGATATGTAGTAAAAAGTAAATGAATAGTGTATAATGTGCAAGTAGTAATAATATGTGTGAAATATAGGGGGCAGTACTGAGTATAGTGCGTGGTGAATAAAGTGTAAAATATATAGGGGGCAGTACTAAAAGGGTTACTTTATTCACCACTCACTATACTCAGTACTGCCCCCTATATTTCACACATATTATTACTACTTGCACATTATACACTATTCATTTACTTTTTACTACATATCCCATGCACCACACGCCACACCCCTCAAGGCTAGTGGGAGTGGCTATTATTATTTAACACACCTGAGCACTTTCCTTCAGCAGCATTTTTGACCTGGCTGCGTCCTGTTGGGATTATACCTGCCCAATTTGTGAGTATGGCCATTTGTCTTTATGTGTTTAACCAAACACAGGAGAGGATACAAAAGAAAGGAGATGTATCAGTCTTCTCTTTAAATCTTTCCTTCCTATTGGATTTAATACTGGCTTTTGCTTGAAAAGCTGAGACACAAACAACAATAAAATCATCAAAACATCATCAAGTTGCAATATTTATATGTAATTTTTTGATTCAGCATGTGTGTAGCTACCCTAATAATTAGCTTGTGTGCCTACAATCTGGAGTTAAATGTGAAAATGTGTCACTATTACAGCAGCAAAGTCCGCAGAATTGTTGGGCACTTCATAAGCATTCTGCTGATCTGTTAGTAATAGGTGACCTTGGTTACTTGTACCTAACCATTTTATTTTGTAAGAATCTGTTCTATCATGTTATATCGATGCAAATGCTAAGCAACAGATAAGTTCATCTTTAATTGTCAGGAGTTCTGTACACATGGTTAGAAATAAGCTTCTGTGATGCATTCACTGTTGCCAACCAGTTGATTTTCTATAGGCACCGCTTGTGATTACCTGGCAGCAGCCTCCGCCAAGCCAGTGGTTACCTGAAGTATTGTCATTGCTGTGTTCTGTCAGCAGCAGTGTTATTACATGTGACATTAAAATTAAACTGGATTCTGGTTGCTATGAGACCCAGTGTCTCTGATAATACTGAGGTGTCAGACCACAAGGACAACAAGTGTTTGTCATGGGGAAGAGAGCTCAGAAGCTCTTTTTAAAGGAGAAATACAACTTCAATCTCTGATAAGAGACCAAAAGTGCTTTATAATGTATCTACTGTAAGTTCTGTTTTAACCCCTCCCCACAAAATGATGTGGATGTCAGCAGGAGGGTGGGTGCTTGTGATTGACAATCTTGATGATTTTCTATTTGTTCGCCCTAGTGGTTCGTCACAGTGCAATTATTTGTTTGATTCCTTCTGGTAGAGAACTTCAGTGTGCCCCTGTCTGCTAAAAAGACCATTGAGCCTCTGATCTTTCTTTCTATTCTGGGTACCGAAATTGTTTCAGTCGCCTTGGGATAAGTTGTCTAAACTTCAGTTGGTTTGTTCTTGGTGACGAAAAAGATGCAATTGCACCAGGTTGAGTCATTGCTCGTTGTTTTGGTTTCCGCTTGTAGAGTTATGCCCAAGGGAAGGGTTTTTTCTAGATGCCTCTCTTTGGCCACTGTGTCAGTACCATCTCACTACATTAGAATAACTAAAACCATAAAGTCAACTTGTGCGTTTATTATAACGGTCAAATGTGTTGGAGAAGTTTATAGCCCGGATTTGAACTTATATACTGATGCGGCTGGATCCTTAGGTTCCGGGGCCATCTTTGATTCTTCTTGGTGTGCTGGCACCTGGCCGGACTCCTGGCGTGCCAGGAGTTGGTGCGCCAACTTGACTCTTTGAAAAATTGTCCCCCTTTGAAGTTGCTGTTCAATTGTGGCGTGACGGAATAGCCCATAAATCTGTACTTTTTTTGGTCTGATAATCGAGGTACAGTCATGCCATTAACAAATTGTCTTCCACATCTGAAACTGTGATAGCTCTTCTTTCTCGGCTGGTGTTATGTTGCGTACAGCACAATATTATTTTCAAGGCCTCTCTTGTGCCGGGATTTGACAATAATGCTGCTGACTCTCTTTCTTGCTTTTAATGGCAGGTTTTCCAAACTCTGGGTCATCGGGCAGGGCTGGTATGGACGTCTTTCCCGGATTCCCTATGGACCATGCCGGAGGTCAGCTGCTCCCATTAGTGAGGTCATCTCTGGTTCCTTCCACTTGGTCTGCTCATGGGAAAGCATGGAGCAAATGACTGGGGATTGTGGCCGAACAGGAATTTGGGGTGGATGAGCAGTCGTGGCTGTCCATTAAAACTGCTTTTGTTTCTGCATTTTTTTGGTGAGCTGCAGGTATCGGAACTTGTCAGTTTGAGCACCTCCTGTCCTCGGGGATGTTTCCTTATTTTGGTCCAGTATGTGTTTTCATTATACATAGGTCTAAAACAAATGTGTTTGGTTGCTGGGAGTCCTTAAGCCCTTACAGGTGCCATATTTCCAGTTCAGACGATGTCTGCTTATTTGCGTATCAGACGGTCGGGCATTCCATTTTTGGCACACCACGATGGTAGGCCGCTGACTCATTTTCAGTTTTCTGTAATAATCTGTATAAGAGGGGGTTCATATAGGGGCCACTGCATTTCCTGGACATCCTTCTTCTGCCCCCTGTCCCTCCCACCCCTATTTTATTTTTTAAATAATTTTTGTGGAATGGCCTTATTCTTCTTTCTGGTTTTGAGTTGTTGACTGCAGTTAGGAAGATATTGATTGGAGCGGCGGTTGAGCATGCATGTGAATGATGGAAACAGCCGAGTACAGCGCTCTGCCATTTCCGACATTCTCATAGACATTGAATGGAGCGACAGGCGCACGCTTGACCGCCGCTCCATTTAAGCTTCACCTCACTGCGGGGGGTGCTGTGACGAGGAATGGGGGATTCTGGACTGGTAGGGACCCCAGCGATCAGACAATTATCATCATCTATCTTGTGGATAGGTGATAATTTTGGATTCTGAGAATACCCATTTAAGGCCAAAATTTGGCTTGGTTCTTAAGAGGTTATTTATTTTAGAGATTATGTATTAAAACATATTTTCTGTGAGACTTTATGCTTTGATGAATATATTATTTTCTCATTTAAATTATTGGATTACATCGTAAGGTCGTGTAAAAAAAAAGTAATCTTTTGCTTTAGTATTATGATTAGAAAAATGTGATGCCTTTTAGTAGGTTCTTTGTGAGTTTTTGTTACAAGCCAGCTCTATCGTGTTTTTGTTAATATACATTGTAATGTTAGCACTTCATACCACTTGTCTGTAATTTACAGCGTGTCCCTGAATTTAATCAGGTTGAAACCTTGAATGTGGTAAGTAGGCTGCAATGTAGTTTTGAAAATTAAACCAAAGGGTCTCCTGCATCTCAAGAACGAATCCGTCAGCCATCCATAAATTTATCTCTTTTTTAGAACAGAGTTCGTCTTCTGCTGCCATGTCATATTATTGATTTTATTTACAGCATAAATTACAGTGACACGAGTTTTTTTTATTTTGTATATGATACTCTAAGATTACTGTATTGCGCTAAAATTAGGGCGCAGGGACATCAAAAAATAAAAAAAATCTGACTTTATACTTATCCTCCTCGCTCTCAGCTTTTGTTAAATTCCAGGCAAGATTGCACTGGGTCCTGATGACGGCGTCAGGACCCAGTGCTGCGGCAACAAGAGCTGAATAAGATATATATATAGTCTGGTTTGGGGTCAGAATATTTTTTGTTATTGTCAAATCTGGGGTGAATTAAGTTTGGTCTGGTCTGGGGTCTAAACATATTTAAGGGTTTTGGTCTAGGGTCTGAATATATTTAGGGGTCTGGTCTGGGTTCTTTTATATAAGCTACACCCCTTTAAAAAGGCAACTCCCTTTTTTGATGCAACCTGCTGCTCGAGTATTATCCTGTTAAGAGCCTCTCAGATTGACATCGCTGTGACGGGCCACAAATGGCTGCAATTGCACTGTCCATAGTTTTTTTTTCTCAGATTGACCTATAAATCTTGCTATTTATGCTCCTTTTTTACCACCTCTCTCTTAAAATTTATCCTATGTAATTGTCACAGTCATTCTGTAGTTCTGCCATTATATTTAAAGAGGCTCTGTCACCAGATTTTGCAACCCCTATCTGCTATTGCAGCAGATCGGCGCTGCAATGTAGATTACAGTAACGTTTTTATTTTTAAAAAACGAGCATTTTTGGCCAAGTTATGACCATTTTTGTATTTATGCAAATGAGGCTTGCAAAAGTCCAAGTGGGCGTGTTTAAAGTAAAAGTCCAAGTGGGCGTGTATTATGTGCGTACATCGGGGCGTTTTTACTACTTTTACTAGCTGGGCGTTCTGATGAGAAGTATCATCCACTTCTCTTCAGAACGCCCAGCTTCTGGCAGTGCAGACACAGCCGTGTTCTCAAGAGATCACGCTGTGACGTCACTCACTTCCTGCCCCAGATCCTGCATCGTGTCGGCCACATCGGCACCAGAGGCTACAGTTGATTCTGCAGCAGCATCAGCGTTTGCAGGTAAGTAGCTACATCGACTTACCTGCAAACGCCAATGCTGCTGCAGAATCAACTGTAGCCTCTGGTGCCGATGTGTCCTCGCTCGTCCGACACGATGCAGGACCTGGGGCAGGAAGTGAGTGACGACACAGCGTGATCTCTCGAGAACACGGCTGTGTCTGCACTGCCAGAAGCTGGGCGTTCTGAAGAGAAGTGGATGATACTTCTCGTCAGAACGCCCAGCTAGTAAAAGTAGTAAAAACGCCCCGATGTACGCACATAATACACGCCCACTTGGACTTTTGCAAGCCTCATTTGCATAAATACAAAAATGGTCATAACTTGGCCAAAAATGCTCGTTTTTTAAAAATAAAAACGTTACTCTTATCTACATTGCAGCGCCGATCTGCTGCAATAGGAGATAGGGGTTACAAAATCTGGTGACAGAGCCTCTTTAAGAGCTATGAGTTTTCAGGATGAACAGTGCTATAACAGTGTCGAGATAACAGATTACTGCAGTGCATGGAATTGTGGGAGAACACAGAACAAAGGGAATTCAAATGCTGACAAATACTTTTACATAAAATGTATGCTGATTAGCAAGTATTAGCAAAGTGATGACTGTGACTGGAACTGCAGTCTATGGGGGCCTTTTGGAATAGCTCTTTAACGTCTATGTCCACCTTTGCAACTATTTACTTGCTGTAATGCTTTAATATCTTGATTACAACTTCCACCATTTAATGTCTACAGCTCCTATGCAGAGCAATGTGTCTCCATGGTTACAGCCTTGTTTTTTTGGTCAACTACAGAGTGTAGGAGAGGTGGTAGATGAAAGGGGGTAACAGATGATTGAAGGCTCAGACTACACAGGGTTTGTTTGTTTGTAATATTAACCATGGAGACACATGTAGGCCTAAACAGTAGGATATTTCTAATCAGGACAGGTTGCTTAATTGGTGCATTGGTGTAATAAAAAATGGTTGCAAAAGTTACAAAACCTTTAAGGGCACTTAAATTACTACAGTTTTAAAGATTTAAGGCAACCTTGAAGTGTAAGGCTTAGGGTATGTTCACACGCACTAATTACGGACGTTACGGACGCCCTCGTGTGAACATACCCTTAGGAAAGATTTTAAAGTGCTACTTTAAAAGAAGAGAAAAAACCCATGGTCTGCACATTACATTTTTGCTGTGACCTTTTGCTTCTAAGCAAGATAGAAACATGAAATCCTGCAGAATAAATGCAAAGAGGAAGCTTGGGTCTTCGGTTTTTTAGTTTATTGCATTATTGGTGCAGGTTTTTGTTTTTTTTAGCCAAAACTGAAATTGTGCACATTTTGGTGAGGCCACTTGCATGCAGATAGCAGTGGAGGGCTACTAAAAACATTCAAATGCCTCCAAATTGTTTCTCTTTTGGAGGGACAGTAGCTACCTTTGACCAAATCCTTCTGTCTTTCTTTGCTACCTAATTGTTCCTCTTTTTGACCTGATGAATAGATTTGCATTAATACATTTACTATATTACTCCAGAAAGCATTTGTCTGTTTCTTAACCCCTTAAGGACGCAGTCTAGTTTGAGCCTTAAAGGTTTTTTTTCCCATCTCATTAATCATGTCTCAAATGGCAGCTAACATAAATGTATTAACTTTACTAAATACCTTTATTTTCCAAAATATTGGGCGTGCGACACTTTGGTTTCCTGCTTGTTTCCTGGGCAGGAGCATCGCTAGCACCGTACCTCCGGGGCTCAAACCCCGGATATTTGGCCCAGTGCCCCGGATCCCCTGGCGACTTCAATTGCGACCAGGCAGCGGTGGCGATTGCGACCACGCCGCAGCCCCTATATAAATTTACTATAGTAACTGGGACCTATGTCATAAAATACACAGGCTCCTGTTACTATAGTAATAACACTATACTTACCCTCCTTCCCAAGCGCAGCGGGAGTCCTGACGTCTTCTTGCGTCATGGTGCTGTGCGTCGCGGATGACGTCACGACGCTGGATGTGTCGGGACATCCGCTGTACTGAAGAGCTGGGTAAGTGTAACATCATTACTGCCTGCTTAGATACAGGGCCCTTGTGTGATACTGTCTGTTGGACCCTGTATCTAAGCCTACCACATGTTAGGCTTAGATACAGGGACCCAGCAGACAGTAATATTATACAGTATAAGATTACTGTCTGCTGGCATCCTATATCTAAGCCTGCCTTGTGGTAAGCTTAGATACAGGGTCCAACAGACAGCATCACACATGGGCTTAGATACATTTATTGAAATAAAAAAAAAAAAGAAAACCCTCATTAACAATTTTATTGAGAATAAAAAAGCCGTAATCTAAGTACTCTTCCAATCCGATGTAGTCCAACAACCGAACCTGTAAAAAAACATGAATACACCAAAAAGATTAGTAACACATGAAAAAGCAAAACAATTATTATTGTTACCTTTCCTGGGTCCAGCGCTGGAGCCCTGTATCTAATCCAATCATGTGTAATAATGTCTGCTGAGCAACTGTATCTAATCCTAATATGTGTGATACTGTCTGCTGAGCCACTGTATCTAATCATATTATGTGTGATACTGTCTGCTGGGCCACTGTATCTAATCCTATTATGTGTGATACTGTCTGCTGAGCCACTGTATCTAATCATATTATGTGTGATACTGTCTGCTGAGCCACTGTAGCTAAACCTATCCATAGCTATAGGTTCCTAGTGCTATATATATACACACACACACATACATACACGCACACACTTTTTTTTTGGGGGGGGGGTGAACATATGTTAGTACAAGGATACTGCTGGGACCCTGTATCTAAGTCTATCATGTGTGATACTATCTGCTGGGCCATGAAACTAAGCCTATCATGAGTGATACTGTCTGCTGGGGCCATGTATCTAAGTCTATCATGTGTGATACTGACTGCTGGGACCCTGTATCTAATTCCATCATGTATGCTACTGATTGCTGGGCCATGTATCTAAGCCTATTATGTGTGATACTGTGTGCTGGGGCCATGTATCTAAGCCTATCATGTATGGTACTGTCTACTGAGACAAGGAGGGTATGTGGGACTACCTACAGGGTACTGCATTGTACGGTCTTCAATGGGGATGTATGGCAGGGGGACTGTGTGTGGAACCATACAGGGGGGTTGTGACACTATATACATGGGGCATTGTGTGGGGAATTCTCTACAAGTGTCTTTGATTAGAGCTCCGAGACATAACTTTGCTTGTGGCCCCAGAAATGCCAAATTTGCCCCTGAGGGTTAGTACAAAGATACTTACTGCTGGGGCCCTGTATCTAAGGCTACGTTCACACAAGCGTGACAGATTTACTTGCGTAAAAAACGAGCGTACATCTGGTCGTGTGCATTGCGTTTTGCATCAGTGTGCTTCGTGTGTGGCATGTGTTTTTTGTCAGTGTAATTGAGGCGTGAAACACGGACAGCACGTGGATGTCATCTGTGTACTGTCCGTGGTTCTCACGCACCCATTGACTCCACCAATATAAGACATGCAGTGAGTTTCACGCAATGGACACTCGCTGTGTGAAAACTCACGCAGGTGTGAATAGCCCCATTGATATCAATGGGTTCGTGTGCTGTGCATTGTTTCAACACACAGCACACGGACGAGAATCACGCAGCCTGATACCATGCCGATGCTACCATTTGAATTGTATATAGCAGAATCGGAAGTGTGCACAGTCAAACCAGTAGCGCAATGGCATCACCACATCATTGCTGGCCTGATCTGTCAAGCAAACCAGGAATTGGAGGGTAGTGGTGGCCATAACAAGGAGGTTAACAGAGATGGAACAACCCCTTTAATGACGCTGTGATTTATTCCGTTTTGTCATCTCTGCATTACAAATGTTATAACTTTTATTTCCCATCGATGGTCTCCATATGAGGGCTTTTTTTGTTGTTGCAGGATTAGTTGTGTATTTTAAACGGCACCATTTTGGGGCTACATATTGTACAACTTGTATTAATTTTTTGGGGGGTATGGAAAAAAAAGCAATTCTGCAAGTGTTTTTAGGGGTTATGTTTTTTTAGTGCTCGCCATGCAGTATAAATAACATGATAAATTTATTCTCTGTGTCGATGCAATTACTGTGATCCTAAATTTATATATTTTATTATGTTTTACTACTTATGCACAATAAATACACCTTTTTAAAAAATTCCAAAAGCTATAACAAAAATTATTTTTATTTTACTTTATTGTTTTTTTAATTGTTTTTTTATGGCGTTCACCGTGCGGGATAAATAATGTTTTATTTTTATAGTATGGGTCGTTACACACTATCCTTTAAAAAACATCAATCTTCATTAAATATGGCATAAAAGAAAAGAAAATTAGCTAAATCACCCACTTAATGAGCACTGCACTATGAACACAGAACTGGTTTAGTATAAATGTGTGACAACATAAAGCCAAGTACCTATAAGATATACATAGATATATGTATAAAACTAATCAGCTCTTTCACTAAAATTATTGTAGACCGGATCGGGTATAAAGAAAGGGTGAAATCCTTAACACCCTAAACATATACAAAATTTATAAACTTTTTGCTCAGACGGTGCTAAAGAAACAGTACAAAATACTCTCACAAGACACACGCTTTCACAGTCTGTGTGCACTAGACAATCCACAGTCCCGTTTGTGTGTGCTTGGCTCCCCTGAGCCCTGTTGTTCAACGGGCAAGGTATCGGTCTCCCGGCACCAATTCCCCAGACAGGACGAGACGAGTCCATATTAAGATGTCTTGAAAGTCCATATGGATGTTTATTCTATATCAAACAGTATTATTCTTTCTTAATTTTTCTCTTTTTTTTTCTCTTTTTTTCTTTTTCCCCCTTCCTCATGGTTGAAATGATGGCAAAGGAATACTGCATACTTTATCCGTTACCAGCCCGAAGATTATCAGGACTGTTCAAATGATTAAAAGTATTGCTAACTGGGTGCTCTATAATCAGGTATTTGCTGTGTTATACGTAACCATGGTCTGCCATACTCACCATAGTCTTAAGAAGAATCTGCTTTGGGCTAGTAGCCATTCTCACCACCTGCTGTTGCGGAATAATCATTCCAGTCAAATTATTTTCTGGAGATTTATTATACACAGGGGTGCATAAGTAGGTATACAGTTTAAATAATAGGTAAATATAATAATAATAATAATAATAATAATAATAATAATAATAATAATAATAATAATAATAATAATAGGCATACAGTATATTTTATAGAATAACAAAACAATTAAGTACAATCTCTTAGGGTAAGGCCACACGGAGCGGCCCTGACACGGTCGCAATGCGGCTAACAACCGCGCTGGCACCACGTTCGTTGCGGCTGTCAAACAGCTTGTTAGTGGCCGCACGTTAATGCGGGTAAACCGTCCCTTTATCTGCAAAATCGTGCGGCCGAGAATTAATACACCCTTTATGGCCGCACGATTTTGCAGGTTACAACAAGTTACCCACTATTCATTCTCTATGGCAGCGCCAGAAAAAGCCGAACACTGCACTTGGCTATCTCCGGCACTCTCATAGAGAATGAATGGAGCGGCAGTGCGCATGAGCATGTAACCAGAATACCCCTTATAAGGTATTTGACAGTGCCAGCGCGCTTGTTGGCCGTGTTGCGACCGTGTCAGGGCCACTCCGTGTGGCCTTACCCTTATATGTTCAAATTGGCGCTCCTCATTATTTCCCCATTGCTGTAATCATTTCTATAAGATATCTTTTGTAGGGGAAAATGTTTTATGATGTGATTTTAACTTAATTTTTTTGTTTAGGGCCTGTTTACATCACCTTTCTTTTCCGCTGAGGGGTTCCATCAGAGGTTTCCATCGTTTAACCCCTAAACGGAAACCTCAGACGAAACATCATAAAACATTTTCCCCTATAAAATATATCTTATAGAAATGTACTCAATCCAAAATTCTCATTCAATCACCTGGGGGCTAAAGTCCCCAGACAATAGATCCACCTACTTTCCAGTTGGGCCAGGTGCTTACCTATATTGCCTCCTCTAGATCCCATGTTGATTCGATGAATACTTCTGAACTTCCATAGTTTGGAATTACATTGACGAAAAGCTTTGAAATGTTTTGGAATTGATTTCAGTTGGGAAACATCCTGGACCTCTTTGACATTTTCAATATCTTGAATATACTTTAAAGGGTTTGTCCGGGCATGGACAATTGATGACCTAGCCACAGGATAGGTCATCAGTATATGATCGTGGGAGTCCGACACGCGGACCCCGCTCCGATCAGCTGCTCCAGCTGCATCGGGGCATCAGATGTTATGCAGGGTATGCAGAGTTTGGAGCCGGAAGCAGATGGCTCCGTACATTGCATAGCGCCCGTGCTACAGAATTGCAGCTCTGCTCCTATTCACTTGAATAGGAGCAGAGCTGCAGTACTGCATCTCGGCCGCTATTTTGGACGGGAGCTATCTGCTTCCGGCATGGACATCTGGTGCCCGGAGGCTGCCATGGTAGCTTATTGGTGGGGGTCCGGGAGTCAGACCCCCACGATCATATAATAATAACCTATCCCGTGGATAGGTCATCAGTTGTTCGTGCCCAGACAAACCCTTTAATAACCTTATTCTCAATTCCCTTGTGGTCAATCCTATATATATGTAAAGGATCTGCCAGGCACTACGTCTGTGGATACTCCCAGCATTAATCAATCGACACTTGAGGCTGGACCTCTTAGACTAACTCCAGCTCCCACCAATCAGGGTGGCAGGCTCAGGAGTGGGAGAGCCTATCGCGACCTGGTCAGTCGGAGTTAGCTCCGCCCCCTGTCCATTTATACCTGCTGTTTTCTCTTCCTCATTGCTTGTGATTCTTCCTGGTTTCCTGGCCCTGCTACAGCCTTGCTCCAGCCTGCTACTGCCTTGCTTCAGCCGTGCTACAGCTTCCGCTTATCCTGCTTCGCTCTGACCCCGGCTTGCTTCCTGCTCCTTGCTCTGCGTTCGTATACTTCGTGACATCCTGATTCTGACTGCTCGTTGACCACTCTGGTTTCCTCACGGTGTTCCGTGGGCTACTGCCCCTTCCCTTGCTTGTTCCCTGTTTGTATTCCCTTGCACTTAGTCAGCGTAGGGACCGCCGCCCAGTTGTACCCCGTCGCCTAGGGCGGGTCGTTGCAAGTAGGCAGGGACAGGGCGGTGGGTAGATTAGGGCTCACTTATCCCCTTCCCCTCCTTCCTGTCATAACATAATATTACTTTTTGCATGCACAATATGTATAGTAAATGACCACTCTCGAGCTGCAGGACATATTGTGTTATTTTAAAAGATTTTGTCCCTTACACTTTTTTAAATTCAAGCGCTCTTTCAATATTTTTCCCATTACAAAGAATTTTGTAAGGTAAAAAAATTAGTTTTTTTTCCCTTTTTTTCTACAGAAATGTACTGTTTCTTTGCGGTTTTTTTGGGGTTCTTCTAATGGACTTGAAATTGTGATTTCCAGATCGCTTCAATAATACATTGCAATACTTCTGAATTGCAATGTATTATCCCTGTCTGACAGGCAGCCTGTTAGGCAGGGCCTAATAGGCTCTCATACATGGCAAACCTGGGGGCTATTGTTAGGTCCACGGCTACCATGGCAACCCATTGTCACCCTGTGATCATATCATTAAGTGTTGCGGTTGCTATTGACAGCGGCATCAAAGGGTTAAATGCCTGGGATCGGAGTTATCCCTGATCCCAAACGTTGGAGTCTGGTTTTGGCTGCATCATTTTTATGTCAGTTTGCGGGATCTAGATAGTTCCTATGACATAATACTACATCACAGATCGGGAAGAGCTTAACTGCATATTAGACAATAACTTTTCATGATTTGATGCAATGTGGACAATTAAAATGTCTATATTGAAATACATTTTGTGCTAATGATTTTTGCTAATGAAAAACTATTGTAGAGTATAGGTATGTATGAAAATGTTTTATCTTTCACGCCATGAACTATGTGTCTTTCTTTGAGCATTCAAAAATTTGTTGGAATGCTTTTCGTTTTGCCTTTACGTATTTTAAAAAATATTTACATATTTGGAGACTCAGGTCTGTAAAGTTGTAAGATTTAAAAAATGTCAAGTTATACTGGAAATATATAAAAAGCAGCGCAAAAAAACTAATTATATTTGGTATGGTGATTTTTTTTTTAAATTAGCAGATAAATAACAAAAAATTCTTTATTTAAATGCTAATGCATATTTAAATGATAATATAATAGATCATGAAATCACAAATAAAATAATGTGTCTACCAGGGCATATACTATAATATGGGATATCACTGTATTGGTGACTGACTGGAGAGACTCGTATGGTGAGTAAGTGCTATTTTGTTGGAAGAGGTGTCTCTGTTGTTTATGGTATAATTCACACATGCTGGCATGTGAGTCTGGGAAACCTGGTCAGCAGTTAAACATCTGTGCTGGAGAAAAGCAATTAGATGGTGTTAGTCTGGAAGGTGATTGATTACATCTTATTTTCCATTTCTCAAGGACTCATCGGTTCAAGAGTTGTAGGTGGGCCGCATCGGTAGCTGTGTCTTCTGGCCTCACTAGGTCTAGCTTTGTGGAAGACACAGACCAATACTTTGTGTTAGGTTGCAAACAGTCCCTGAATGCAAAATAAATTATCTTTATTAAATGTATTTAATTTACAAAAAAAAAGATTTTAATTTAACAAGCATTAAATAGTCCATTAGTCTTGGGACCAGCCCGAAGATTATCAGGACTGTTCAAATGATTATAAGTATTGCTAACTGGGTGCTCTATGATCAGGTATTTGCTGTGTTGTACATAACCATGGTCTGCCATACTCACCATAGTCTTAAGAAGTATCTGCTTTGGGCTATCTGCCATTCCCACCACATGCTGTTGCGGAATAATCATTCTAGTCTAATGATTTTCTGGAGATTTATTATACACAGGGGTGCATAAGTAGGTTTACAGTTTAAATAATAGGTAAATATAATAATAATAATATGTATACAGTTTAAATATATTATATAGAATAACAAAACAATTAAGTACAATCTCTTATATGTTCAAATTGGCGGCCCTCATTATTTCCCATTGCTGTAATGTCGTTTTTACACTCAGCACACTTAGGCACAAAGTTCTTTATTGGTATTAATTATTTGGCATGCTTCTTTTATGAACTGAATCATGTTATTAACCGCCAAGAAATGAATACACTTTTTTGTAGTTTGGACACTGCCGATCTGCATCCATATTTTGGACAACCAACATGTTCTGCTAGGTGAGCCAGTTGCAGCCTTATCATCTATTATCATTAACCCTCTAAACCATCAGGCATATTAATATTGGTCCCTAGATCTCTAGAGATATTACTATTAGTTTCAAGACCACCTAGGATATTATTTAAATAATTAGACCATAGTGCCTCAATACAATTCCAGCCACAGTGCCCCAATGCCAGCCACAGGGCCCCATTACAATGCCAGTCATAGAGACACAAGATATTGGCAGCTAAAGTGCCCTTACCCTCCCCTGAACTCCCTAGAAATCAGAGGTGTGGGGAGCCAGGGGTAAATGGTGATTAATCTGCACATGCTGCTGCTTTCTTCATACTAAGGTGCACGGTTAAAAGGTCCCTGCGTATCAGTACGTGCCGTTTTACTGTGCTGTGTGTACAAATGTCTGTGTTATTTGCTCACTGAACAGTCAGATATGAAAGAAATGTGTGTGTGTGTGTGTGTGTGTGTGTGTGTGTGCAATATGTGACTGTTCAGTGAGCAGATAACAGGGATTCTGTACACACAGCACAGGACATGCTACTTCCATAAACACTGCACTGCAGGGACCTTTGAATCAGGGAGCTCAGTCTTTTGCTTTTTCATACACTGGCAGCTGCCTGCATTCGGACTATTAGACGCACCAGAAAATTACTGCATAGCTTTGAGGACAAAAAGTGCTTCTAATACTCCAAAAAATATGGTAAGTAGAATGTTAGGTAGTTGTGCAAACAAAAAAATTAGCCAATTTGCATGGACGTATAAACTCCAACCAGAAAATACCACATAAAAAGGAAAAAAGTACAAGACTAGACGTAGACAGAAAAATAGAGGGAAGAGGGGCATGGAAATAAGCAATATTTTGAAGTCTACCCCAAAGGTAAAGGGAGGGAAATGTCTCACAATAGGATTCAAGGGCTAGTGTTAAAGGAACAGTGTCATCACAAATTATTTTTTTATATGTTAAAGATGTTAGTGCTTTATTAAAAACGTTTATATTCATTTGTGTGTTTGTGTTTTACTTTTTCTTATTTTTACACTTTTTCTTCCCTATGGGGGCTGCCATTTTTTGTTCCATTTCTGTCTGTGTCGATTAACGACACATACAGACATGGAATACGGCAGCCACAGTCCCATAGGGACTGTGAACGGCTCCCGTCCCATTGACTTCCGTGTACGGCGTCTGTGTGGGAACTGCGCATGCGCCGCTCCCACACAGTCCAATTCGAAATTGGCGCCATCCGGCGCCATTTTCCTGTGGACTGGAAGTCGCGTCCGGACAGTAATATTACTACTTCCAGTCGCGGCTTCCGGATTTGTGCACTTGGACCAGCGGCAGCAAACGGAGCGGACGGGCCGGAGGGAGCCGCGGCGGCAGGAGCAGGTAAGAGATTTCAATGTATGTTCGTGTTTGTGTGTGTTTACTACTGTATGTAAACCTACTGCGCTGTGTGTTAGCTCAAAAAATGGCGACACACAGTGTAGGAGGTTACACCGTTCAAACCCCTCGTTTATCCCGGCACTAGCCAGGATAAAGGAGGGGGGGATGCTGAGAGCTCACTAGAGCGAGGGCTTTTAACCCAATGTTGCAATGCTGCAATTTTGGGAACTAGCTCCATCTAGTGACCAAAAATGGGTAGTATTATAAATTAGAAATAATTTATAATATTTCCTGACTCGCGAAAAAAATAAAAAAAATGTGAACAATGTTTAATCACCCACACACTAAATGTTTAATTTTTTAAAAAAAAACATGTTTTTCTGGCAACACATTCCCTTTAAATTATTTTTTGTGTGCATTTTTATAGAAAATATTCACTTGTATACAAGAAAGAACTAATAGCCTAAAATTGTGATCGGTGGATCATTTTGAATGGTCTATGTTTTGTATATATTTGACCTTGTAACTTTGTGCAATACTTAAAAAAAACGTCTAGAGTAAGCCAAAATGTCACCTTCTAATATGTTGTAGTGTACAGAAGTAGCCTCCTTTTCAGTAGACTTTTCATTATTGTTACAGTACTTATGTTTCATTCAGAATGGGTGCAGGTATTTTGCGGTTGTAGATTTTAACCTGGATCCTTTGGTGAGATACCCTTCATGAAAACATGCTTAAATGCTTTTTAAATATGTAATTATCTTTAATTCACCTTTAATATTTTTCTGTATTTGTTGTAAATTCACTACAGCTGCTAGGTAAACTGGTTAATTACAATCGGAATTATAGAAAGGACTTGAAAACACATGTCTTTACAATGTACAATGTGTTCATGGCAAAAAAATTATTTCAGTATTTCAGTGCATGTTTTGTCATGGTGTATTAATACAATAATTGCTATAATTGTATGGTATGGAAAAACTACCCCACACAGTGAAGAAATGTTCACCTTTAGGTTTTTAGGCTCCTAGGTAAGAATGTAAGACATGTTTCATATTACATATATATTTCATCTTTTTAACTTTCTTTTATGTACATTATTGAGTGGAGAGGCATATCATGGTTGTATTACATTGATATTCTGCAATCCAAGAAAACAAGTAAAAAGTATAACAGAGTTAAAGGGAGGAAGTGTATATATATATATATATATATATATATATATATATATATATAATGTGTGTGTGTGTGTATATATATATATATATATATATATATATATATATATATATATATATATATATTTATAGCACACAGTTCTACCTAAGTGTAGGAAGCAAAGCATCAACTTCTTCAAATACTTCCTGTTGTCTAAAGGGGAGGCCTAAATACAAGCCTATGTAACATGATGAGAGTCTCTTGCGCAGCAGATAGAAAATCCTGTGGCCAGTTCGATACATGAAGATGCATGTACTATAGTAGTGGGCAGCAAACACTGAAAAACTGGTTGCTAGGCAACATAAAGTAAAACAGCCTGCAGAATACACTATGGGTGAGCTGCTGCAAGTATGCCCCATACCATTCACAACGCACTCATAACAGCCACGATGCAGTCCATGCCAGCCACAATGCCCCCCCAGAAAAACTGCAATTCCCTATATGCCTGCTACAATACACAAAAGTGTTAAGCTTTCTATGCCAGCCAAAATTCCCTATGACAGTCACACTTCCCTCCATGCCATGCCAGCTCCCAACTTTCAAGTATCGCAAAAAGGGACAACCAGCATTTTTTTCTTTTAAGACATTCCTCTAATCCCGCCCAATACCCACCCATACACACCCGGTTCAGCCCACACAGTATAATGTGCCCATAGAACCCCCACTCAGTATAATGCCACTTTAGCTGTCCCCCCACACACTGTACAATACCCCATAGTGCCTCCCACACAGTATAATGCCAAATAGCTGCCCCCGCACAGTATAATGCCCCTGTACAGTATAATGCCTCCATAGATGCACCTATATAGTATAAAGCCAACACTGATGCTCCCATACAGTATAATGCCCACACAGATACCCTCATACAGTATAATGCCCCATAGCTGTACCCATACAGCATAATGCCCCCATAGCTGCCCCATACAGTATAATGCATCCATTGCTGCCTCCATACAGTATAATGCCCACACAGTATAATACAGTATAATGCCCCATAGTGCCACAATGTCCCTGTGGATAGTGCCACAGTACCCACTGTAGATAGTGCCCACATAGATGGTGCCAGTGCCCACCTACCACCCCAGTGCCCACATATTTAGTGCCACAGTGCCCACATATTAAGCACCAGTGCCCACATATAAAGTCCCAGTGTCCACATAGTGCCACAGCGCCAATGTAAACGGTGCCCATATAGTGCTACAGTGCCCATGTAAATAGTGCAACACACCCCTTGAAGATAGCACCACCCTGCCTGTAGATACCACTAACCCCCCTGTAGATAGCTCCATTGGGGCTCCCTCTAGGAGTGGAATATCCAGCCAAAGCATCATACACGCTGTGGCCGGGGATTCTGCTCCAGGAGGAGTCCCTGACGTCACAGTCCATATATGTTCAGTGACATCAGGGGCTCCCCGGCCAGAGTGTTGGCAACGCACTGGCCAGGGATTCTGCTTCAGGAGTAGCCCCTACATCACTGTCCATACAATGCATTCGGAAAGTCTTCAGACCCTTTCAACTTTTTAACTTTTTGTTATATGGAGACCTTGTGATAGAATAAAAAAAAATCTAGTTTTTCCCCATAATTCTGCACTTAATACCCCATAATGACAAAGTGGAAACAGAATGTTAATAATCTTTGCTGATTTATTGAAAAGGAAAAACTAAAATATTGCATTGGTATAAGTATTCAGACCCTTTACTCTGTACTTAGTTGAAGCACCTTTGGCAGCGATAACAGCCTTAAGTCTACTTGGGTATGATGCCAGACATTTTGCACACCTGGATTTGGGGATTTTCTGCAATTTTTCTCTGCAGATCCTCTCAAGCTCTGTCAGGTTGGATGGGTACCATCGGTGGACAGAAATTTTCAGGTCTCTCAAGAGATGTTCGATTGGGTTTAAGTCAGGGCTCTGGCTGGGCCACTCAAGGACATTTAGAGAGTTGTCCCTAAGCTACTCCTATGTTGTCTTAGCTGTGTGCTTAGGGTCAATGTCTTGTTGGATGGTGCACCTCCGGGCCAGTCTGAGGTGCAGAGAACTCTAGATAAGTTTTTCATTAAGAATATCTCGGTACTTTGCTCCATTCATCTTTCCCTCAACCCTGACTAGTCTCCCTGTCCCAGCTGCTGAAAAACACCCCCACAGCATTAAGCTGCCACCACCATGCTTCACTGTAGAGATGGTATTGGGCAGGTCATAAGCAGTGCCTGGTTTCCTCCATACATGATGCTTAGAATTGAGACCAAAAAGTTAAATCCTCCCTCTAGGAGCGGAATCCCCGGCCAGAGCATCGGCAACACTCTGGCCAGGGATTCTGCTCCTGGAGGAGCCACTGACGTCACTGTCCATATATGAGCTGTGACGTCAAGCACTTTTCCAAGATAGAAGAGAGATTGCACTGCTATGGCCCGGGACTCCATAGTTGAATGCGGACGCAAAGAGCAGATGGATCCCAGCTTCAGCATTGGATTCAACTGTATCTGCGTCCTGAGGACATACCCCCGGGACAGCGGGACACCGCCAGTGCCTATTTAGGACCTGACCTATTTTGGCCTTATGAACCAAGCATTATTTTTAGTTATTTCCTTCCCGCATTCCAAGAGTCATAAAGTTTTTATTTTTATGTTAACATAACCATATGAGGGCTTGTATTTTACTGGACAAGTTGTGTTTTTCAATTGCATAATTTTTGGGTGTATATATTATTTTGCTTAACTTTTATTATTATTTTTTAGGGAAGGAATTGAAAAAAACAGCCATTCCAGCATTTTTTAACGGGTTTCAAGTTGACACCGTTCACTATGCGGTGTAAATAACATGTTACCTTTATTCTATGAGTCAGTATGATTACGGCGATACCAAATATGTATAGGTGTCACGATGCGGGGTGTGGACCCACTGGGCCGTACCACGTAGCGGGATGGCAGCTGGCCAAACAGGTAAGTACAGAGTTCAATAGTTCAACAAGGGTACCTGAGGCAATCGTAGGCAGTAGCGAGGCAGGCACGTCCAGGACCAGGCGGCGGAAAGTCATCAGGTGAGGCGTAGCAGATCAAGTGTAGACTGTAGCACAGCACGGCAATAGCACTAGGTAGCACGGAAACAGGATACAGGATACAGGAGCAAGGTACACTGGGAAACTGGAAGACACTGGGAGACCATAAGCACGACAAACAATGGGTAACGAACAACGCTCTGACAAAGAGCAAGAGGGCAGAGACCTTTTTATAGCCCAGGGCATCCTGGGCTAGATTGCAGAGTTCCTGCAAAAATGCGCGCACTGGCCCTTTAAGGCCGTGCGCGGGCGCACGCGCCCGCCGGAGACACTCGGAGTCTGGAAGTGAGTGCCGGCGCCTGACAGGAGGACGACGCTGCAACGAGGTAAGATGTCCATGGCCACGGCCATCGAGGTTAATGACCGAACAATGGACCGTGGCCATAGACGTGACAATATCTTTGTTATGTTTTACTACTTTTGCACAATTAAAACAATTTTAAACAAAAAACCTTGTAACGAGAGCCTGGGAATTCTGAATGCTCTTGCAGTCGTATTTGCCGAATGCTCTCACAGGATATATATGGGATCTAGTTAATTCTGTACTCTTATTTGTCTAGCTTTTTCGCTTCCTCACAGTGTATTTTTAGAGAAATGTTTAAGGGTGCACAGTAAGGCTGGGTTCACACGACCTATTTTCAGGCGTAAACGAGGCGTATTATGCCTCGATTTAAGCCTGAAAATACGGCTACAATACGTCGGCAAACATCTGCCCATTCATTTGAATGGGTTTGCCGACGTACTGTGCCGACGACCTGTCATTTACGCATCGTCGTTTGACAGCTGTCAAACGACGACGCGTAAAATGACTGCCTCGTCAAAGAAGTGCAGGACACTTCTTTGGACGTAATTTGAGCCGTTTTTCATTGAATTCAATGAAGAACAGCTCAAATTTACGGCCGTCAAAGACGCCTCGCAAACTAGCTCTGAAACGACGGAGCTATTTTCTCCTGAAAACAGTCTGTAATTTCAGGCGTAAAAGGCAGCTATCTTGTGCAGATACCCTAAAGGAAATTTCATTTATACTGCAAATCAAATTATAATGTTTCTTCTGGTACATTGTTAACAAGTAAAACAGACAACATTTTATATTTGATCTTTTATTTGCATGCATTATGGTTTTTTTTTGTTTTGTTAGTCAAGTTTTTTTTAATATATATATATATATATATATATATATATATATATACACTACCGTTCAAAAGTTTGGGGTCACCCAGACAATTTTGTGTTTTCCATGAAAACTCACACTTATATTTATCAAATGAGTTGCAAAATGACTAGAAAATATAGTCAAGACATTGACAAGGTTAGAAATAATGATTTTTATTTCAAATAATAATTTTCTCCTTCAAACTTTGCTTTAGTCAAAGAATGCTCCATTTGCAGCAATTACAGCATTGCAGGCCTTTGGCATTCTAGCTGTTAATTTGCTGAGGTAATCGGGAGAAATTTCACCCCATGCTTCCAGAAGCCCCTCCCACAAGTTGGATTGGCTTGATGGGCACTTCTTCCGTACCATACGGTCAAGCTGCTCCCACAACAGCTCTATGGGGTTGAGATCTGGTGACTGCGCTGGCCACTCCATTACAGATAGAATACCAGCTGCCTGCTTCTTCTCTAAATAGTTCTTGCATAATTTGGAGGTGTGCTTTGGGTCATTGTCCTGTTGTAGGATGAAATTGGATCCAATAAAGCGCTGTCCACAGGGTATGGCATGCCGTTGCAAAATGGAGTGATAGCCTTCCATATTCAAAATCCCTTTTACCTGGTACAAATCTCCCACTTTACCAGCACCAAAGTAACCCCAGACCATCACATTACCTCCACCATGCTTGACAGATGGCGTCAGGCACTCTTCCAGCATCTTTTCAGTTGTTCTGCATCTCACAAATGTTCTTCTGTGTGATCCAAACGCCTCAAACTTCGATTCGTCTGTCCATAACACTTTTTTCCAATCTTGCTCTGTCCAATGTCTGTGTGCTTTTGCCCATATTAATCTTTTCCTTTTATTAGCCAGTCTCAGATATGGCTTTTTCTTTGCCACTCTGCCCTGAAGGCCAGCATCCCGGAGTCGCCTCTTCACTGTAGACGTTGACACTGGCGTTTTGCGGGTACTATTTAATGAAGCTGCCAGTTGAGGACCTGTGAGGCGTCTATTTCTCAAACTAGAGACTCTAATGTACTTGTCTTGTTGCTCAGTTGTGTAGCGGGGCCTACCACTTCTCTTTCTACTCTGGTTGGAGCCTGTTTGTGCTGTCCTCTGAAGGGAGTAGTACACACCGTTGTAGGAAATCTTCAGTTTCTTGGCAATTTCTCGCATGGAATAGCCTTAATTTCTAAGAACAAGAATAGACTGTCGAGTTTCACATGAAAGCTCTCTTTTCTAGCCATTTTGAGAGTTTAATCGAACCCACAAATGTAATGCTCCAGATTCTCAACTAGCTCAAAGGAAGGTCCGTTTTATAGCTCCTCTAAACAGCAAAACTGTTTACAGCGGTGCTAACATACTTGCACAAGGGTTTTCAAGTGTTTTCTAATCATCCATTAGCCTTCTAACACAGTTAGCAAACACAATGTACCATTAGAACACTGGAGTGATGGTTGCTGGAAATGGGCCTCTATACACCTATGTAGATATTGCATTAAAAACCAGACGTTTGCAGCTAGAATAGAAATTTAGCACATTAACAATGTATAGAGTGTATTTCTGATTAATTTAATGTTATCTTCATTGAAAAAAACTGTGCTTTTCTTGCAAAAATAAGGAAATTTCTAAGTGATCCTAAACTTTTGAACGGTAGTGTATGCATAAGGGAAATTATATTAATAATATGAGAAAGGCTAAATTCTGTCTTGACTATGACATACGACATACAAAACCCATACAAAACCTCTTTTGAAACATATGTAGAATTGAAAGGAGTCTTATGTGACATATTATGCAGTAAAACAGGTTGTAGCAACGGTCTATAAGAACCTCTTATACCTATATTGCAACTGCAACATTCTGATCAATTTAACTTTAGTCCTCATGAACATGGCTGCTACAGTGTCACATGAAGTCCCCATAGCACAAAGTATGCTGCTGTATGTTGCCTGCATAGGCCACCATATAACAGAGGTATTATTATAGAGTAGAATATATCCATAATATGGCTAGCAATGTAACAATGTGGGTTTTTTTCTGATTAGATTCCATATGAACTAGGGTATGTTTACACGGCTTAGCAAAATACGTCTGAAAACACGAAGATGTTTTCAAGAGAAAACAGCTCCTGATTTTCAGACGTTTTTGTAGTAACTCGCGTTTTTTGCTGCGTATTTTACGGACGTTTTTGGAGCTGTTTTTCAATGGAGTCAATGAAAAACTGCTTCAAAAACGTCCCAAGAAATTACCTGCACTTCTTTTTACGCGCCGTCTTTTTACGCGCTGTATTTTGAAAACGACGCATAAAATTACGCCTCGTGGGAACAGAACACCGTAAATCCCATTGCAAGCAGTGGGCAGATGTTTGGAGGCGTAATGGTGCAGTTTTTTCAGGCGTAATTCGAGGCGTAAATGGCCCGAATTACGTCTGAAAACACATTGTGTGAACATACCCTAAGAGAGAAAAACCCTGTGTATGCCTCCATATGAAATTGGAGGCACATGGTGGATTTTCACCCAAAATGTAAAAGTGCCTATTAGAAAATTAGAAGTTAGAAGTGTGGCAAAAAATTAATAATAATAATAATAATGATAATAATAATAATGTCTTATGTACGGTTTATATTTATTTTTCTGTTTGGTTACGGAACCAAAAGTAAAAATTGATGTGCAGCTATACTGGTTGTCAGTATGCTCAATTAAAAACAAACATCTTAACTCGTTAAGTGCCAAGCCTATTTTAGATTTTTTCGTTGTCACTTCTCCCTCCATTCATTAAAAAAGAGCCATATGTTTTTATTTTTCCACCGACATAGATGTATGAGGACTTGTTTTTTGCAGGCTGAGTAGTATTTTCTAGTTGCAATTCCTCCATTGTAATTTGAGTTTCCTTTTTTACAGCGTTCACTGTGCGCTAAAAATGACATGTTAAATTTATTCTGCAGGTCAATATAATTACGGTGATACAAAATTTATATAGTTTTTTAATTTTACTACTCTTACAAAATAAAAACTATGTTTATAACAAGAATGTGTGTGTCAACCTATTCTGCGACCCATATCGTTTTATTTTTTCATCAATGGAGCTGTATGAGGCATTTTTGGTACAATTTTTGACCCTGGCAGGTTGGGAACACTTAACCCCAGTTGCATAATGACATGCTGGTGTTTTAGTGTCTCCAATCCCAGTGACAGGTTACCTTTAAGTCTTGACTCTGGCAGGGCTTAGTAGGAATAGAAACATGGCAGACCTTGACAACCTTAACCATGACCATCAGCACACCGCGATCGCGTTGCGGGGCAGCAGATGGGATGACAGAGAGGGCCCCTGCTCTTTTTAATGGCTGAGATGGATTTACCTCTGATCCCGGTTGTTAGATCAGGGTGTTAGCAGTAATATAAAGCTCACACCCACACTGTACGGAGCAGGCTCGACCTTGAGCTCTCTCTATTCTTCTCCTCATCCATCATGATGTAGAGTTACGTTATGATGGGTTAACGGGTTAAAAGATTTTATCATATTATTATTCAATGATATCAGAAACATAGACCAATACTAAATTTGAAATGGTAACAAAGATAAACCAACCTATTAATATTTGATCTGATAGGTGTGTGCCCAATGTTTGACCCAATGAATTGCTTGACATATTATGGCAGGCAAATATAGGTTGTTAAGTAAAAGAATTCATGTAACATCTCAAAGTATATATAGAGAAAGGAAGACATCCCTTTGATCTGCAAAGTATACATTTGCCCTTTACCATTCCATTCACAAAGCATATTTGCTCTTTCACCATATTCATGTGATGTCTATAGAACATGCCTTACTCTTCTATACACATGCTTGTCTAATCAAGACTATTTACTCGTGCTTTTATTTTCAGTCAAGGAGATATGACTGCCAAGTGTCAATACCCTACAGCACGACTGGGCTCATGAAGAAAGAAATGCATGGAAAGTGATTGAATAAACAAGAAGTAACCAGTTAACCAAACACAAGATAATCTGGAGTGTGGATTGACAGGGCTGCACAAATCTGTATAAATCCAGGACAACCAATGTTCATTTTTGACAAACCGTCAGGAGCTCGTCTCTGAAGATCTGCAGGTGTTGTTATGTAAACCAAAAATATAGCTGCTTACAAAACCAGAAGGAACAGTGCTATGGGGTGACTCCTGGGAGAGTTCATCTGAGCCAGAAAACTGGTCTGGACCACCATGATAAGATGACCACACATAACAAGATGTCACCTAACTGCAGCCAAAAAGAGCCATGCGAGCTGCCTAATTGCAATATGCGCTCATATTTAACCAGGGCAACAGATGCATGGCGCTTGATATTCTCCTCACGTGGGTTTCTTCTGGTTATTCCAGTTTTATTATTTTTTTCCAAATCTTAGGTTAATTGACTTCCTAAGAAGGTTGTATTCCTAAAATAGAAATATTCTATTATGAGACAGGTTAAAGAAGAAGAGCCAGGACACTTCAGGGTTTCAGGAACATTCAGCGGACACATGCCTGCTAGGCGCATAAGGTCTTAAAACTCTATTTTCAGTGCACTATGATCGGTAATATTGTACGTTTAAACTAGACTTCACAAGGCCAATATAGCTCTGTTAGCAGTTTGGTGGACTCAAATCTGATGGCAAATTACCTTTAAAGATCAATTTGAGAAAATACATTATGGTCCTCTTGATCAAAACAATCTCAGAATAAAGTGGTCGTATTGGCCATAGACATCAATCAGAATAAAAATGTAATTACATATAGGAAAAAAAACAATAATTATTTTTGTTTTGGTCAACAGGGCTACTTTATTCTTTTACATACTTGTGGTGTGACACCTAATGCATACATAGCAGCAGATTACAGTGGTAATATGGGTATGTTTCGCACCTCTGTAGTCTTAAAATCCCATGTAGACTTCCTATCCCAAGGCCGTCGACAGAGACCAAAGTACAAAAACAAAACGTCATGGTGCAAGAGTAGTTGTATAAAAAAAAAAATCCAGACCTTACTTAGAATTACACATATTAGTAAAACATTTTATCGAAACAATTAAAAAGTTGCCAAAAACTAAATTTTTGCTTGAATGAATTGAATTGAGTTCTGGACTGGAGGTTTTATTATAATTAATACTTGTATCTAGAAGTAGAATCTATGCAATACATAGTTTAGGTTGATCTTATTAAGATTAGTTCATTAAATCTGGAAAATTTGCTTCGGCTACGTCTAGCCGACAACCACATTTTCTATATAACACAATGGTAGCAAAAATACGGATCCATAAACAGCCTCCATTCTCTTGTATTTAGGAAAAGCAGCTCCATGATGGGTATGTCACCTGAAGTGTCGACAATTCAAAGAAGTAGTAAAATGTCTCCAGATTTAAACAAAAATGACAGCACTGGGGTTTTCCTTACATAAGGTGAAGTATACATAGTCTTACTTATATAGTAGACTACATATGGGGGAACCTGGATATAGGCTTTATTTACAATATAGGTAAAAGTAGATTTTTTTTATGTGTATCTACTCTTTGCTGCCCACTAAGTAGTAGAGAATACAGCCATGGATATAGGCAAAATACATCAGTGAATGTGAACCGGAACTGAATCTCATTAATGAATGCACTTTGGAAACCTGAGCATATTTTGTCATCAGAAACAACATCAGAAACAACATTCATCATTGCTGTCATTATCAAGTGGAGGAGTCATCCTGAATGACTCAGAAGTGGTCTTCAAATAAGTTGATATATACAGAACCATTAGCTATAGGAAATGTCGATGTAAACTGAGCCAAGACTATTGATATTCCACTTGATAGTGTGTCAGGATCAGTCTTAATAAATCTTTGCCAACACACGACTTATGCTAACAACTTTCCCTGTAAAATTCTTGTACCTAATATAGGAAACCAGAATTTATAGAAAGACATGACTTACGTAGAGAAAAAAACAGAAAATCCAGCTTAAAGGGGACCTGTCACTACGTCATATAAGTTCAACTGGTTAACTGACCTGAATAGAGCTGTTTCCCTGTTTACAGCACTGATTTTCTTTTTTTCCTACCCCCTCCCCCTGGTTCCAGAGATATGGCCCACTGTTGTGTTGGCTCCCTATATGCTATTTTGCTGTAGTTAGCCAACAGAGCGGGAACTACCCTCATGCTGCCTCATGCTGATTGGTCAGCATAAAAGGCAGGGAAGTTAGCTCCACCCAATTGGCTAACTGCAGAAGATTAGCATATAGGGAGCCAACACAACAGTGGGCCATATCTCTGGAATAGAGAGTCTAGGAAAAAAAAGAAAAACAGTGCTGGAATCAGGGAGTCAGCGCTATTCAGATCAGTTAACTAGTTCAGCTTATATAACCTAGTGACAGCTTCTCTTTAAGTGGGAATTTACTGTGTTTGGTGTGACGCTGGATTGTGTTTTGTATTACAAGCAGGAAGCTGTAAAATGTCTATGTACTTGTGATTGGTTTCCTTTTAAGAATTATTTGCTTTTAAAAATTCACATATATAATAAACACTGAATATTCTACAGTTTTGTTATTTACTTGTTATAACATTTTTGGCCCCTGAGCTGAGAGCTCAGGCACCAGTACAGCATGCTGATCCCTATAATTTACTGCATTGCCTAGCTGCATGCATAGATTTCTATGTACACTGCTTCCTGTCTCTCATTAGTGCATAGAGTTCTATGTATGCGACTCATCCATGCAGTAAGAGTGTATACTGTATCCTAAACATAGCAGCAATTTATTTTAAAAACATTATTGCCTATGCTGAATGTCCCTGTCACTAACCCATGGTGCCCTCAGATTGGGCAATATGATCTTAGTGACAGGTTAACCTTAAAGCAGGGGTGCACCATTTTTTGGGTTCGAGGGCCACATTGGCAATTTGTACCACTCCCAATGACTGCAATTAAACAAAAAGGGTATTCCCACCTGAGAAATGTATAGCATATAGACAATATATGACATAAATGTATAATAGGTGGGGGGTTCCACATTTGGGACACCCATGTATCGGGAGAACACGGAAACAGCTGAACATTTCACAACTTCCATAAACTATAGTGGAGCAGCATGCATGTGTGACCACCTCTCTACCTTATCTCCTCCTCCCTGGTGTGCCTAACAGGGAATCAGGTAACCACCATTCCCCAAAATTATCGGACCCCTGCTTATCAGATATCTATGGCATATCCCCATTTAAGAATCATCCTGGGTAAATTTGAAGCATTATATAATGTCTAATGCACGGCCTAAAGTGGCAGTCCATGACACAGGGATTCAGAGCACCAAAGAGAGAATACCAGTAGTGTCAGTCACACATATTCCACCATTAGTGCCAGACCCGCAGTGCCCTCCAATAGTGTCAGTCACGCAGTGCACTATTAGTACTTTTATGTCCATGCTCCCAGTGCTGCCCCGCTTTGCAGCTCCTTCTCTCTATGACATTGAGGATAGATATGAGTAGCCACCAAAGGACGCTCACAAGTACCTTCCAAGTCTGTACTGATACCTACGATCAATGCCAGGAAGACAAAACAGGCTTGCTGCCTAGTGATGGCACTCAAAAATGTGGTCATCAAGACATTACCGTATGGATGTGTTGGTACCTGCTGTGTACATTGAGGTCCATATGCGCATAGTCAGACTATATAGCAGAAGTTCCCAAGATTGCAGAAGGGGCAAGTACCCACATTTGTTTTTCTTTGTATATATACAGCTTTACAAAAAGTGTCAACTAACAAATAAAACAGTGACCCACTAAAATAAAAATAAGTCCTAAGATTTATGACAGAACAGTAAATGTAACAATAATATAAACAATAAAATAATTTCCTGTGTAAATTTGCCCAGCAAAATTTTGGAATATGTATCATTCACGCATAAAAGTTATATGATTCGACATGCATGAATATAAATGTTAAAAGTATTTCATTCTATGTAAACAAGAATTGTAGGATCCCAACAGTATAGGCAAATTACAAACTTCCAGCGTTCTCAGAGGAGACATTTCTTTGTGTATTTGGTATTAAATCATGTGATGATCACATGATCATTATGAGATTGCTGCATATACATTATATAGCCAAAAGTATGTGGACTTCTGACAACACACGTTAACAATCTTGTTGGACATCCCATTTCAAAACCATTGCCGTTATTATGGAGTTGCTGCTAAAACAGCCTCCAGTCTTTTGGGAAGGATTTCCACAAGATTTTGGAGTGTGTCTATGGGAATTGGTGCCTATTCAACCAAAAGAATATTTGTGAGGTCAGACACGGATGTTGGACGAGAAGGCCTGGCTCGCAATCGGACCTCCAATTTATCAAAAAGGTGTTTGATGGGGTTGAGGTCAGAGCACTGTGCAGTCACTCAAGTTCCTCCACAACAAACTCGTCACACCATGTCTTCATGGACCTTGCTTTGTGCACCGGGGCACAGTCATGCTGAAACAGGAAAGGGCCTTCCCCAAACTGTTGTCACAAAGTTGGAAGCTACAATTGTCCAAAATGTCTTTGTATGCTGAATCATTAATATTACCCTTCACTGGAAATAAGGTGTCACGCCCTATAAACAGCCCCAGACCATTATCACTCCTCCACCAAATTTGACAGTAGGCACTATGCATTCTGGTAAATTCTCCTGACATACTCCAAACCAAGATTTGTCTATCAGACTGTCAGATAGTGAAATGTGATTCATCACTCCAGAGAACGCGTTCCACTGCTCCGGAATCCATTAGCGGCGTGCTTTACACCACTCCCTGTGACGCTTAGCATTGTACATGGTAATCTTAGGCTTATGTGTATCTGCTCAATCATGGCAACCCATACCGTGAAGCTCCCGACACAAAGTTCCTGTGCTGATGTCACTCCCAGAGGCAGTTTGGAGCTCTGTAGTGAGTGATGCAACAGAGGAGAGGTGATTATTACACACCACATGCTTCAGAACCCAGCGGGACCTGCTTTGTGAGTTTGCGTGGTGATTTGTGGCTGAGCTGTTGTTACTTTTAGATGCTTCCACTTCAAAATAATAATACTTAGAGTTGACTAGGGCAGATCTCTAGTAGATCACTTCTTTAACAAACTGACTTGTGGTGAATGTGGCATGGTATGACAGTGTCAGTACAACCCACACTAAACCGAATCTGTCTATGGAGATTGCATGGCTGTGTGCTTGATTATATGCACTAGTTTGCAATAGGTATGTCTGAAACGATTGAATTGAATCATTAAGAGGAGTGTCCCTATACTTTTGGCCATATAGTGTATATCCGTGAAACCTACTGAAAGTGTAATGCCGGGGTAGGGAGACAGACAGGTGAGCCCTAATCTACCCGCCACTCAGTCTTTGCCTACTTGCAACGACCCGCCCTAGGCGACAGGGTACAACTTGGCGACGGTCCCTACACTCAATAGGTGCACCACAGACAAACAGACAAGGGTACAAAGAAGCCGGGGAAATGGGGAAGTTGCCCACGGGAACACCGTGAGCAACAAGCGAGGTGACCGAGCCGAGTCAAACCAGTAGATGAGCGAGGTACAAAAACTTAGAGCAGAAGAGTGGTCAGTAAAGCCAAGGTCAAATACAAGCAGAGGGTAGTAGTTCAAGAAGCTGCAGCAGGGCCAGGAAACCAGCAGAGAAGAATCACAAGCAAAGGAGGAACAGGAAAGGCAGGTATAAATTGACAGAGGGCGGGAGCTAGCTCCGTCTGGCCAGGCTGTGATAGGCTCTCCCACTCCTAAGCCTGCCATCCTGAGTGGTGGAAAATGGAGTCAGTCTCACAGACATAGAAGCAGGTGCAGACTGATTACCTATGGGCGTTGACACAGAAGCTGTGTCTGGCAGATCCTTTACAGAGAGTATGTTAGCAACAACAACGAACAAATAGAAGGGAGTATGACTGCAGGATCAGACTAAGGGCCTGTTCACATCACCGTTTGCTTTCAGTTCCGGGGTTCCGTCGGAGGTTTCCGTCGGGTGAACCCCGCAACGGAAAGTAAAAGTCAAACCACAGTTTCCGTTTCAGTCACCATTGATATCAATGGTGACGGAAACATTGCTAATGGTTTCCGTTCGTCACCATTCCGGCAGGTTTGCGTTTTAACGACAGAATCATTAGCGGAGTCGACTGCGCTATTGATTCCGTCGGAAAACCGGAAACCTGCCGGAATGGTGACGAACGGAAAGCATTAGCGATGTTTCCGTCACCATTGATATCAATGGTGACGGAAACGGAAGCTGTGGTTTCAGTTTCAGTTTCCGTTGCGTGGTTCACCTGACGGAAACCTCCGACGGAAGCCCCGGAACTGAAAACCTAAGCAGGGTTTTTTGTAGTCAGAAAGGGCACAGAGCGGAGTGCAGAGTAGCGTAGGCCCGACATGACAGGCTTAGCCAGGAAAAGTAGGCCTTAAGGGGAGGTCAGGATAAGGTCAGATTTAAAAAGGTGAATAGAGGGACGGGTGAAGGTAAAAATGGGGAGAGGGTCATGTGACTTATCCTTCTTTAGGAGCAGCATCTGAAGAGGCAGAGCAGCAGATTTCAGCTGGAGCAGACACAGCCCACACTGGTATTTCTTGACCTTTATTTGGTGGAGATGTGTGGGTTTTTTGTACCGTTATTGTCATGGCATCTGGCAGTAGAATCGTCTTGCAGGGTACTTTTAAAACAGCGTTTTTGGAAACGTTGGCTGTCTGAGGTATGGTATCCCGGGTATGATATATATATATATATATATATATATATAGCTTTAACAGATCTTGGTGTTCCCACAGGGCTAGACCCTGGGGAATTAGGGTTTGAGATATGCAGCACCCTTGGCATATTTTTCAACCCTAAGTTGGCACGTTGTGGCTGGGTATCTGTTCTATCACTACTGACTATTATCTGCCCTGTCAGACCTCCCAAGTGTATGGTAAAATGTTATAAGGTGTTAAGTTATTATATTTATGATATGATGTATGTTTATATATGTTTACATTTCTTTTTCATAGTTCATGTACTTTAACCCCTTAGTGACCAGCCTATTTTACGTCTTAATGACCACGCTATTTTTTTGCGTTTTTCCATTGTCGCATTCCAAGAGCTATAACTTTTTTATTTTTGCGTCGACATAGCTGTGTAAGGTCCTGTTTTTTTGCGGGACAAGTTGTATTTTTTAATACCACCACTTTGGGGTACATAGAATTGATTAATTAACGTTTATTAACTTGTTTGGGGGGGTAATGGAAGAAAACCATACATTTTGCCACGCTTTTTTGCGTCTTAGATTTACGCCGTTTACTGTGTGGTATAAATAACATAATAACTTTATTCAGTGGGTCATTATAATTGTGGCGATACCAAATTTATATCGATTTTGTATGTTTTACTACTTTTACACAGTAAAAATACTTTTTTTTTTCAAAATTATTTGTTTGTGTCGCCATGATTTAAGAGCCATAATTGTTTTATTTTTATTCTGATACAGCTGTATGAGGGCTTTTTTTTGCAGGACGACTTCTAGTTTTTATTGGTACCTTTGTGGTGTCCATGCGACTTTTTGATCACTTGTTATACAAAAAATTTGAAGGCAGGATGAACAGAACAGCTATTCTGGCATTGTTTTTTATTTTATTTTTTACGGTGTTCCCCGTGCGAGTTAAATAACATAATCTCTTTATAGGTGGGGTTATTCCAGAAGCGTCGATACCAAATATGTGTAATGTTTTAATTTTTAAAAATTTTTTTTCATATTAAAGTATTTCATTTTTTTTTTATTTTGGATTTTTATTTATTTATTATTAACTTTATTCAACTTTTTGATAACTTTATTTTTAGTCCCACTAGGGGACTTCACTATGCGATCTTCTAATCGCTTTTATAATACACTGCAATACTTCTGTATTGCAGCGTATTATTGCCTGTCAGTGTAAAACTGACATGCACCTGCTAGGTCATGCCTCCGGCATCCACTACAGGCAGACCTGGCGGCCTTTGTTAGGTGCCAGCTGCCATAGAAGCCATCGGTACCCTCCCTCTAAAACCACTTGGATGCGGCGCTCGCTATTGAGCGCCGCATCTAAGGGTTTAAACGGGTGAGATCGATGTTGAAATCGATCCTGCCCGTTAGTGCAGGTGTCCGGCTGTCTTTAGACCGCCGGACATCTGCTTTAGCTAGCACAGGACACCCGTGCCGGGCATATGTCAGTGCGCCGTGAAAAGGCGGCGCTCTGGCATAAGTACCCTTAACGGCCACTGTGAAAAGGCGTATTGGCGGTCGTTAAGGGGTTAATAAAGAGCCTGTTGTGGCCATTTATTCCAACTTTACTTATGTTGTCTGGATCCATTATTTAGAAAAGGGAAAAGAGAAAGGTGGGTGACGGTTGGTGGGAGTTGGCTGCACAGCCGGAGTGAATTCAGCATACTCCTTGTCATGTATCCATGGAGACACATTGATCTGCATAGAAGCTGCAGGAAAAAAAATGGTAGTCCTGATTAAAGGTGTTCTATTTGCACAGTTGTGTTTTTTTGTCTGGTAGTTTCTGTACATGTATCTTTGTCTATGTTTGTGTATATGTGTGTATGTTGAGCGTGTACAACAGACCCAGACTAACGCAGATCATGTTTTTATACAAACAGTAAATAGTATGTATTCCTTGTTGCTATTACAATACGAGTACTGCATAATGCAATGATACTAAACATAAAATATGTTGGCTGTATAAAGGGCATAATATCTGCAAACAGTTGATGATGGTGGAGAAATATGACATTACTACAAATTCCAAACTAGGTTAGAAAATGAGATTTGCTGGCGCATTTTACGGAGCTGGTTCCAAATACTAAAATGAAATATGTCTGGCTCTTTAAACAATAATTACTAAGCCCATAAAATTTTAATATTGAGAAATGCAGGTAAAAAGGTCACGGGTAACAGTAAATCTTGTTTTCTGGTTAGGTATACACAATGCATTTTCAACTGTTAATTCTGCAGGACTATATCAAAATGCTAAATGACAGAGGTTTTCTTTTTTCTGTATCTGTCTCAAACCCATTGAGCAGGGGAATAATGATAAATCTAGACAAGAAAGAATACAAATTATTTTAAGGAAATACAGCTATTTGAACGTGTGAACAAACTCTGTGATGTCAGAAGTTTACAGATTCTAGTTTTAGACACCTACAGTCTGCACTTGACATACTCTGGAAAATGAGCAGAGGCGTAGCTAGGTACTCCTGCACTTGGGAAAAAGATTCAGATTGGCGCCCCCCCCCCACCAACTACATTCCCAACATCTCCTTCCCCCTTGCCATGTTTGCTTTTTCTATCAATCAATGAGGAGTAATTTTTTTTCACAATTTTTTTAATGTAACTCGAGCATAAATCCATTTGTACATTTTACACGCAATATAGTTATATAAGGGAGTTACCATAAAAATAAATTAAAAGAAAATAAAGTAAAGAGGCCACGCACAGCCCCCTTGTAGATTGCGCCACACACAGTCCCCTCGTAGATAGCACCATGCACAGCCCCCTTGTAGATAGCGCCACGCACTGCCCTCTTGTAGATAGCACCACGCACAGCCCCCTGTAGATAGCTCCACACACAGCCCCCTTGTATATAGCGCCACACACAGTCCACTGTGGATAGCGCCACACACAGCCCCCTGTAGATAGCTCCACACACAGCCTTCTTGTAGATAGCGCCACGCACAGCCCCCTGTAGATAGCTGAACACACAGCCCCCTCTTGTAGATAGCGCCACAAACAGCCCCCCTCTTGTAGATAGCGCCACATACAGTCCCCTTGTAGATAGCGCCACACAGCCCCCCTCTTGTAGATAGCTCCACACAAATCCCCCCATTGGAGATAGTGCCACACACAGCCCCCCTCTTGTAGATAGCGCCACATACAGTCCCCTTGTAGATAGCGCCACAGAGTCCCCACCCCACTTGTAGATAGCTCCACTCAGCCCCCCCTTGTAGATAGCTCCACACAAAGCCCCTCTCTTGTAGTTAACGCCACACAGCCGCCCTCTTGTAGATAGCGCCACACAGCCCCCTCTTATAGGTAGCGCCAAACAGCCCCTGTAGATAGCTCCACACACAGCCCCCCTTGTAGGTCACTCCACACACAGCCCCCCTTGTAGATAGCTCCATACACATCACCCTGTAGATAGCGCCACAAACAGCCCCCCTTGTAGATAGCGCCACACACAGCCCCTGTAGATAGTGCCACAAACAGCCCCCTTTGTAGATAACTCCACACACAGCTTCCCTTATAGATAGCTCCACACACAGCCCTCTGTAGATAGCTCCACACACAGCCCCCTGTAAATAGCTCCACACACAGCCCGCCCTTGTAGATAGCGCCACACACAGCTCCCTGTATATAGCGCTACACACGGCCTTTGTAGATAGCGCCACACACAGCCACCTGTGGATAGCTACACATACAGGCCCTCATAGATAGCTGAACACACAGCCTCCCCTTTTAGATATCGCAACACACAGCCCCCATTGTAGATATTGTGCACAGTCCTCCCTTGTACTTAGTGCCACACTGCCCCCCTTGTACTTAGCGCCACACTGCCCCGCCTTGTACTTAGTGCCACACTGCCCCCCTGTACTGGTGCCACACTGCCCCACTTGAACTTAGTGCCACACTGCCCCCCTTGTTCTTATTGCCACACTGCCCCCCCTTGTACTTAGTGCCACACTGCCCCCCCCTGTACTTAGTGCCACACGCCCCCCCCCCTTGTACTTAGTGCCACACAACCCCCTTCCCCTTGTACTTAGTGCCACATTGCCACCAGAGCGGTAGCCTACCACTACCACTCTCTGCTTGACTGACGTGACTCACCGTTAGGAGGAGCCAGGAGGTGATGCGGCGACGTTCTGACTGGGGGTCGGTGCCGGCTAGGGGTTGAACCAGTCCAGTCACCTGACCTGAGTCACCTGACCTCATGTTACTGATGTGAGGTCGGGTGACTAGACTGGTCCACTCCCGGGCCAGCACTGACCCCAGTCAGAACGCCGCCGCATCACCTCCTGGCTCCTCTTAACGCTGATCACTGCTGCAGCCGTCCGGCATACAGGGCTCCTGTCAGCAGCAATCAGCTGTTTTGATACGGCTGCTCTGCGATGTCCTCCCTACATTCTAGTTGTGCCCAGGTGACTTCCCCCTCCTGTCCACCCCTAGCTACGCCCCTGAAAATGACTATAGAAGGCAGGAGACTTCCACCTTCTGTTACTCTAATGTTCCCTGTAAGGGAGTTTTAAAGTCTATTTACCATTATAATTTTTTTTTATTTGGAACATTTTGTGCTAGGGTGCTCTGTTTCTTTTCCAAAGCAATGTTCCTCTGTTCTCCTGCACACAATTGTAAAATACTGGCTGCCCATTGCAGCCACTAGGGGGCTGATTTGTATGCATCTCTACTTTAGGTCAATAGAAGCCATATACAGCTGTCTACAGATCTGCCTCCTAACAATAGGACTTCAGCACTACACCAGTGGACACCACTCGCTGTTACACGTGCACTTGTGTTGTGGTTGTCGTATGAGTTCTGTAATTGTCAAACTACACAAAGATATACAGCGATATCAGACTGCAAGCGCCCACATTTTCTTACTCTTTCACTCATGTAAGTGCTCTCTCTTTTAAATGCTGCCACAATGCAATGTAATTATACAAGTTGAGGACACAGGTCAGGAGGAGGTATTTTGGTGCCCCACGTAAAATTAATTTAAAACTACTTTACTTGCTAGTAAAACAGATTTAGATTTAAAATACAATTTAGAAGCAAATTGAATTCTTCAAAAATGTGTATAAATTAACATAATAAATAGCAAATGAATATCATTAATATATGCTGCCACTATACAAAGACCAGAATAACCAATAAAACTGCCATACAGTGACCATATAGTGGTACTATAGGCACTCTGTGGTCCAAAACAAAATCCACATCCCCCCCACCACCTGCTGTGTGACGGTGTCCTAGGTGGACGCCTACCCTGTCTAAGCCTTGTCCTGGCCCTGCTTCCACATTCAAGCGGAGCAGTAATGGTACAGCAGAGAGCTGCCCTGCAGGACAGCATGGAAGATCTAATAACACAAATCATTCATAGTAAAGGCTAGCCCTGACCACCAAAGATTGGGCCATTCATTAACAATCGCTACCAGTGAATGAGCCAGTAAAAGCACTAATAAAGATATCTGTACAACTGACCATTAGAAATAAGATGAGGAATATTCTTTCATATTGCTGCGCCAGGTTTGTACATACTAAAACAAGGCATTTTAATTGAATTGCTATTTCAATCCGTTAGTACAGCTAGTTCCAATGCCTTTACTACTTTCTGTATAAATTAGCTAAAGTGAAGAATATACTGAATGCAGTTACTATATTTCAGGTTGAGGATGGGTCATCTAACACTAAAAAAAAAACCTCTGTACTTCTGTATTAGGTGCAATGCGGCCAGCATTGCTATAGGGACATTGTAGCGGGAAATGCTGTAAGAGCGCTGTAACTCCACAGTGACTGCCACTGTTATGGGGCAATGACACAGCGGGTATGTATAAAACTTAGAATGGCACTCTCCAATTGCCACATATATGTTTATACCTGTCCCTATATTTCATTCCAGAATGTTCCATGGTATGCAAATTATTGGGGTGAACTGTTATCCATAATTGGTTAGCATCAATATAATTGCCTATATAACTTTTAACATTTATTGAAAAACATAACTCACCAGTCTAAATCTCACATATAGATACAATGTTCTGCACGGCTTCTTATTGGCATTCTAACTCAAGTTCAGAAACTATAATGTTAACTAAGGCTGACACCTTGTGGACACTTCAGGTAATAAGCAACATGTGGTTCAAGTGTTATCGCCCTCTGGTGGTCACTTATACTAAATTCTAAAGATAAGATGACATTTATGAGCTGCCTCTTTCATTGTAATTAGTAATATAGCTCCACAACTTACAAGATGGCTCAAATAGAGTTTGATATGCACATAATTCATTCTGAACAACAGAGGATCCAGCAGCCAAGATAGAAGACACAGAATGGGCAACCCAAGAAGAAGGATAATAGACTGAGATTAGATACTCCAATGTTGTTGTTGATGTGTATCTAAACACAAAGATCAGAATTGTCCAGGCCAAGGTATTCTCTATGGCTTTCTATGGATGTGAAAGCTGGACAATGAAGAAGAGGGACAGGAAATGGATTGATGCCTTTGAACTGTGATGTTAGCGAAGACTTCTAAGATTCTACAAACCAAAAACAGTTCCATACTCACCCAGTACACAGTCCCTATTACTCTACCGTTTCTCGCCATCCTCGACTTACCTCTTAGATCAGATTAAAGATCTTTAGCAAGTTCTGAACTTTATTCAGACTACAAGGCTTGGTGATAACATGGCAGAAGAAAACAGTTTACATATCCCGTCCAAACAACCCCTCAACTGTATCCGCAGTCCTATAGACAAGGTTGGACTAGCCCACCAAAGTACCAGGGGGTCTTCCAGAGGGCCCAGGCTCTGAAACAGTGATGGGCCCCAAACATCTAGCAGAAGACAAACCACTTTGGAGCTGATTTTGGAGACAATAACTTGCCACTAGGGTCTATTTCTTATGGAATAAAGACCCTTTTATATTGGCTAATTCACAGAACGCTCGTTCCCAATAATTGCCCTATGTAAACAGGACAACGATCAGCCGATGAGCAAACAAACGCTCGAGCATCGGCTGATTGCATAATTTTAAATGCCGAAACTATTATAATTGTTGGCAGCACATCTCCCTGTGACATGATAAAAATGTATGGGGACGAGCGATTGGAGGTACGAGCGCTCGTCCCTATGCATTGCTCCTCACAAAAGGAGCAAACGAGTGCAGACTGATCAACGAGCTGTCTCGTTCGGCCCTCGTCTACACGTCCCACGTCCAGCTGTGTAATATCACCTTAATTTACAAAAAAAACTGTTACATCTAATTAGTGATATGTGTGTGATGATAACAGCAAAGATTACCTTGCAAATAAAAATGGACGTGTATATGTTGTTTGCAAATAGAGGGTGAGTGCTTATTATAATTTCCTCTGATGGGTCCAAGGGACCATAGTTCGACATTTCCATAAGATCTACGTTCTGAGTTGTAATGCAATGTACTGATTTTTGTATTGATATTGTAACACATGTACATGAACACATGTGTATATAAATGTGTGGATAGAGATAGAGAATATATATTAAAAAAAATATTATAGGCCTGGTAACAAGATATTGGTGAACATTGATGTTTCCATTTCAAGTTTTCAAACAAAAATTGCAGGGCAAATAAATTGCTTCAAGTAACCACCAGATGGCAATTTTTCCAGTCTACATTTTGCTTTATAGACTAAAAATAATAGCATGGATTAAGTATTTACCACTATAAAATAAAATAACTTCCATGGATACTTTGCCACTGAGCCAGTGAATTCAGGCCTGAGCAATATAATTTTGAAAAACGATGTGCACCATCACGAAATGGTTAATGATTTTTTCCCCTAATTTTCACTTAATACACATCACTCTCCTCTAGCCTGGTCGAACTTGATGGGCAAATATCTTTTTTTTCAACCATACTAACTATGTAATGGAGAGAGATATTATATTTTTGGTAAATAAATAAATAGCAGGAACATTTCTAGGATTAATCTTTAAAGCTTGACTCCATTTGTAATTCATATGCATTATCAATGCTAAACTAAAATGTGGTTCCAGTGACTGTAACTAAGGCTGCATTATTTAGGGGAGTCCAAAAATGTGATGACCTCTTCTCTGAGCATAAAATATGTTGTCACTTCGCCCAAAGGACATTTAATACCAGTGATACTTTAGATAACATAGTGCTATATATACATCATGAGTCGACTGAGGTTAGTGTCTATGGGTCTCCAATACAGAAAAAGGGGTTCTTAAAGAGGCTCTGTCACCAGATTTTGCAACCCCTATCTGCTATTGCAGCAGATCGGCGCTGCAATGTAGATTACAGTAACGTTTTTATTTTTAAAAAACGAGCATTTTTGGCCAAGTTATGACCATTTTCGTATTTATGCAAATGAGGCTTGCAAAAGTACAACTGGGCGTGTTTACAGTAAAAGTCCAACTGGGCGTGTTGAAAAGTAAAAGTACAACTGGGCGTGTTGAAAAGTAAAAGTACAACTGGGCGTGTATTATGTGCGTACATCGGGGCGTGTTTACTACTTTTACTAGCTGGGCTTTCTGATGAGAAGTATCATCCACTTCTCTTCAGAACGCCCAGCTTCTGGCAGTGCAGATCTGTGACGTCACTCACAGGTCCTGCATCGTGTCGGCACCAGAGGCTACAGTTGATTCTGCAGCAGCATCAGCATTTGCAGGTAAGTAGCTACATCGACTTACCTGCAAACGCCGATGCTGCTGCAGAATCATCTGTAGCCTCTGGTGCCGATGTGTCCTCGCTCGTCTGACACGATGCAGGACCTGTGAGTGACGTCACAGCGTGATCTCTCGAGAACACGGCTGTGTCTGCACTGCCAGAAGCTGGGCGTTGTGAAGAGAAGTGGATGATACTTCTATACACAACGCCCAGCTAGTAAAAGTAGTAAACACGCCCCGATGTACACACATAATACACGCCCAGTTGTACTTTTACTTTTCAACACGCCCAGTTGTACTTTTGCAAGCCTCATTTGCATAAATACGAAAATGGTCATAACTTGGCCAAAAATGCTCGTTTTTTAAAAATAAAAACGTTACTGTAATCTACATTGCAGCGCCGATCTGCTGCAATAGCAGATAGGGGTTGAAAAAATCTGGTGACAGAGCCTCTTTAAGTTCTTACTGAGGCCTCCCACATACCACATCATGCATCTAGGATAGCAGTATATCATGGCAAACATATATGGATACTTTCACAGCAGGGGAAACACAGCAGAATGTTGTGTACATATAGGGGGATTTATGTGATTTGTGTCTCTCTTTCAACTATGCTAGCGGCATGATGACGTCATCACACCGCTTCAGTTGTTGAAAGGTGCTGATTGGCGGGGCAAGTCATTCTGCCCTGCCAATCAGTCATGTCGTTCAGCCCCAGCAGACCTGGGGGACTATATGTGGGGTACTTAGGGATCTATGTATATGTGGGGCACAATCTACAGGGGGGTTATATGTGGGGCACTATCTATAGAGGAGGCTATATGTGGGGAACAGTCTACAGGGGAGGGACACTAAGTCTATTGTGGGACACTAAGGGGGGCTATATGTGGGGCACTATATACAGGGGGTGCTATATGTGGGGCAGAATCTACAGGGGAGACCATATGTGGGTCACTATCTACAGGGGGGCTATATCTGGGACACCATATGCAGGGGGCTATATGTGGAGCACTATATACAGGGGGCACTATATGTGGGGAGCTATCTACAGAAGGGTTATATGTGGGGCACTATCTACAGGGGGCTCTATGGTGGCACTATCTACAGGGGGCTCTATGGGGGCACTATATACGGGGAGCACTGTGTGTGTGTGTGTGTGTGTGTGTGTGTGTGTGTGGGACAGTGTATGGTGCTATTATAATCAGGGACACAGTGTATGGTGCTATTATAATTAGAGGTGCAGTGTATGGAACGATTATATTTAGGGTTACAGTGTGTGTCACCATGAGAATTTTATCTTCGTTTCTAGGTGCAGAAATGTTTTAATATTGAGTAGCTGAAGACATCTGTGCGGCAAACTCTGCAGAAATGGGCCGTGGCCGGGAGAAGTCATCATAGAGGTCTGGAGCAGGTGGAGAAGAGAGAGAAAAAGGACAACTAGAATCTGAGATCATGACCGGTGAGTCACTTAATATAAATGTTTATTCTGCCTCTAATCAGTACTATAGTCACTCTATGATCTGCAGCGAGATGATGGGTGATTTTTTTTTGTGAAACAGCAACTCTAGGAAATATACTTACCATTGTTCGGTCCATGCTGGGAGCTGTAGTTTTACGCCGTACAAACCTATACGGCAGGGGTTGCACTAAATTGAGCTGTATTTGTGCTGGTACTGTATATATGTACTGAGCTTGGTTCTAGGGTTGCAGAAATGTTCTGAGCTTGGTTCTGGAGCTGCATATATGTACTGAGCTTGGTTCTGGTGCTGTATATATGTACTGAGCTTGCTTCTGGAGCTGTATATATGTACTGAGCTTGGTTCTGGTTTTGTATTTATGTGCTGAGTTTGGTTTTGGTGTTGTATTTATATGCTAAGCTTGGTTCTTGTTCTGGTGTTGTATATATGTACTGGGCTTTGTTCTGGTGTTGTATATATGTACTGAACGTGGTTCTGTTGCTGGATATATGTGCTGAGCTTGGTTCTGGAGCTGTATACATGTACTGAGCTTGGTTCTGGTGTTGTAATTATGTGTTGTGCTTTGTTCTGCCGTTGTATTTACGTACTGAGCTTGGTTTTGGTGTTGTATTTATGTGCTGAGCTTGTTTCTGGTGTTGTATTTATATTGTAAGCTTTGTTCTGGTGCTGTGTGTATGTACTGAGCTTTGTTCTGGTGTTGTATATTATATGTACTGAGCTTTGTTCTGGTGTTGTATTTATGTGATGAGCTTGGTTCGGGTGTTGTATATATGTACTGAGCTTGGTTCTGGTACTGTATAAATGTAATGAGCTTTGTTCTGGTGCTGTACATATGTACTGAGCATTGTTCTGGTGTTGTATATATGTAATTAGCTTTTTTCTGGAGCTGTATATATGTACTGAGCTTGGTTCTGGTGCTGTATATATGTATTGAGCTTAGTTCTGAAGTCGTATATGTCAGAGCTTGGTTCTAGAGCTGTAATTATATAGAATATATCTATAATAACAAAATTACGGGGCAGAAAGAATTGTTTTCTATTCATTTTATATTTAATGGGAACCTGTCAAGTAGTTTTAACCCTTTGAACCATCACTATGCGGTAATACATCTACTGATAATATTTCCAAACATTCCCCTGTATGTTGTTTTCAGATGCAGAAAAATCTATAAAATTAACTTTTACACCAGCGTACACTATATGCTAATTACTCATTAAAGGGTCATGGGGTGGTGCCGCTATCCTGAAGAGTCAGTGTCCTGCCTCCAAACCAAACTTTCAATGCTTGATTGACATCCCCCTAGCTGTTATGCATCACCACCAGTCTCCTCTAACGTTCTCGGATGCGCCATTGCTTTGTACTACTTGGGCACACACCGCGCACAAGGTGTACTCTACCTGGCTGCACCGCGCATGCCAGTACAAGGCAACGGCGCATCTGCAAGAGTTGGAGGAGGCTGCTAGTGATGTAGAACAGCCAGTGGGATGTCAATCAAAATCGGGGGGCCGCCATTTTTATTTTCGACCCCGGGCAGCAGAAAAGCTCGATTCTGCAGACAGTGGTGAACACAAGCACCAGCATTACAATAACTGCTGCTTCCTGGTGTTTAAAACCACATCTTTACAAGATTTATTGCTGTGTACTCTGCAATGATGGGAAGGAGCACTGCAGAATTAAAGTAAAGTGCTTGTTGGCCAAGCCTCAGCTAATCAGCTCATAAGATACCTCGCTCATTAGCGCACATCTCTGGCGCGGCAGAGGAAAAGGAGAATTAGTAGCTGCCCAGTCTGCATGTACAAAACAAACCTAACGCTGGTTGGCTGAGTATCAGCCAATCAATGATGTGCTTGCTCTTTCTACTGCCCCCTGAGCAGCTTCAGTCTGGCTGCCGAGGAGAAGGAAACTCCAGCCCCTGCCAGGTATGTTGCTGATGGCAGTAGCACCAGTAGGTTTATTTCTTTATGTGCTTCAGCTTCATGTAAGCTGCAAGCAGCCTTCTACAATGAGGGGGGTAGGGGGGGCATAAGTGAGTGTAAAGGACATGGGTGCTGCACACAGTATCTGCAAGCAAACGGTAGATAGGAGGAGCTATAGGGTTAAAAGGGTGAGCACCAGGTTATGGTTAATTTGAGCCACAGATGGGAGGAGTTTTGTAGAAGGGGCATGGCTTCGTGAGCACATGGACGGGGCTTAGTGGTGAAGGGGGCATCTCAGGTATAGATGCCTATGTACTGACAGCATCCTGCATGCCAATGCCCAAGAAGCAGCAGTCTACAAAAGAAAGCAGGCAAGTATAGCAATGTGGGTGAAGTGTTGGATTGATTTTTGTAGTGTGACTGGTTGATGTACTGTTAACAGTGTATGTCAATTGTATGAGTGAAATATGCAATTTGTGTGAGGTTTGTGTCTGAGGCTGGGTTCACACGACCTATTTTCAGGCGTAAACGAGGCGTATTATGCCTCGATTTCCACCTGAAAATAGGGCTACAATACGTCGGCAAACATCTGCCCATTCATTTGAATGGGTTTGCCGACGTACTGTGCAGACGACCTGTAATTTACGCGTCGTCGTTTGACAGCTGTCAAACGACGACGCGTAAATTGACTGCCTCGGCAAAGAAGTGCAGGACACTTCTTTGCAACGTAATTTGAGCCGTTCTTCATTGAACTCAATGAAGAGCAGCTCAAGATTTACGAGCGTCACAGACGCCTCGCATAATACGAGGAGGAGGAATTACGGCTGAAACGAGGCAGCTGTTTTCTCCTGAAAACAGTCTGTCATTTCAGCCGTAAAAGCCTCTCACCGTGTGCACATACCCTTATTCTAATGTACTAGTAGAATTTGTGTGTGTGTTGTTTTCAATGTGAGTGTGAGTGGTATGTGTGGTATAGGTCTAGTGTGAAAGTGTTATGTGAGGCATGTGTTTAGCATTTGTGTGGTGTGTGCGGTATGTGTCTAGTGTAAGTAGTGTGTGCAATATGTGTCTAGCGTGTGGTACGTTTCTAGTGTGTGAGTGGTATATGTCTAGTATGTGAGTGGTGTGTGCAGCATCTGTGCCAGGTGTGAGTAGTGCGTGTTTTCATCATGTGTCCTTGGTGTGGGTAGACAACGTGCAGCATATGTCCTAGGCCTGAGTGACGAGAGTGGAGGATATATCCAAGGTGTGAGGGGTGTGTATGCGCATGTGTCCTAGGTGTGAGTGGTGCAAGTGCAGCATATGTCCTAGGTGTGAGTGGGGGATGTGTTCTAGGTATAAGTGGTGTGCATGTGCATGTGTCCTTAGGTGTGCGTGCGCATGTGTCCTAGGTGTGAGTGGTGTGCGTGTGCATGTGTCCTAGGTGTGAGTGACATGAATGCACCATGTGACCAGCTTGTGGGTTGCATCTGTGCGTCATGTGTCCAGCATGTGAGTGTGTTTATATGGCTGAATATAAAATTGAGATCATACTATTTAGTTACAGCATGGTGATATTTTATCATTGTATAATGGTGTAATTTGCAATCTCTATACGTCAGTATTAGGCTATGATCAGATTTGACTAGGACTGAGTCGCTGATTACACACCTAAATCCCTTTCAAATCCACTAACATTCTGCATCCATTACAAGTGAATAGGCTATTTTATACCCCATTCACATGCAGCGGAAAAAAGTCTCCTTGAATTTTTTTGCGCTCCGCAAAATAAAATCCTCTAGAGCAGGGGTCAGGAACCTTTTTGGCTAAGAGAGCCGTAAACGCCACATATTTTGAAATAAAATTCCGCGAGAGCCGTACAATATGTTTAAAGGGCCATTGACAGATCAATCGCTCCAATGTTCACTTAGTACAGCAAGGAATGCTCCTCCCTGCTGTATAAAGCCACAACTGGACTGAAACAATGGTAATTAGCAGTAAAAAAATTAAATAAATAACTTACATTGTGAGCTTGCGATGCATGACATCAGTCCAGCAGTCTGGCTTCTTCTTTTTCCTGCGCATGACTGGAAGCTGGCATTCTTCCCACCTGATGTTGAGAGAATGCCAGCTTTGAGGCATTCGCAGAAGAAAGAAGCTGGAATGTTGGACATGTCACACAACGCATTGTCAGTTATGTCAATTATCTATTTTATTATTTTACAGCGAATTATTGTTTAGGTCCAGCGGTGGCTTAGTGCAGCAGAGAGGAACACTCCTTTGTGTACTAAGTGACCGCTGGAGCAATTGTATCTGTCAGTGGCCCTTTTAAAAGTGTTGGTCTTACAGAAAATGAACAAAAAAGAGAGGCTCAGACCCATCTGGGAGACCTCCAGAGCTGTAATAAAGCGCTCAGAACAGATTTTTGCCCTGATAGTGGTCCTTTAAATCAGTTTCTTATGCCCACAAGAGATTAATTTAAAGCCCCCAAGAGTGTAATATGGGTGGCAGATGTTTTTTAAGGCCATATTTATTTTTTTTTTTTGGGGGGGGGCTATATTATGGATTATGTGGGATTATTTTCAGGGGTGAAGTGGGAAGGGGGGGTTGGTGGGACACACTGTATTACACAGCCCCTTTATTGATGCAGCTCACTGCTGCTGACCATGAGGCTGTGTAACAATTTCCATGTTATAATGTTCACCTTCAAAGCAGCAGCACAGCCAGGGGTTTCTGGAACGTCCAAGGGAGACACAAGGGAGGAGGCAGATGCCGCTTCACTAGGGGACGCAGGTGCGTGCTTGCAGACGGCGCGGCTATGCAGGGAGTTATGGGAAATGTAGTCCATGCTCCCTGCCGCTCACCACTGCCGCCAATGCTTATCAGGCCATCAAAGAACTACCGTATATGTCGGCGTATAAGACGACTGGGCGTATAAGACGACCCCCAACTTTTACCCTTAAAATATAGAATTTAAGATATACTCACCATTTCGTGCAGGAGCGCTTCACTATGGCCATCGGCGGCAGGACCCAGGACTCTCTGTCTCTTTGAACTCGCGCATGCGCAGATAGGCGAGGTACATGATGGGGTTAATTACTATTAATGTGAGGAACATGGAGGTTAAATTCATCGCACCTCATGCCTCACATTAATAAGTGAATGAAAGCCGTGTTTATTTCATTTTTTTACAGCGTACACATCATAAATGATGCAAAAACATTGTTGTCCGCGCCATTACTGAATGTGTGTATTTTATGTATTGAGACTTATTTTAATGTTTATTGTAAAAAAGGTGAAGGTGTATATTTTTTTAAAAATGTAACCATACTTTGTTTTTACTTTATTTTTAAACTTTAATGTACTGACATATATCAGATATGTGCCAGTACATTAGCCTGTGGACAGATAGCACACAGGCTGTTGTTAGGACATACTTGGGTATATCCTAACAACAAGAGATATGGTCAGACAGCCCTGGGGTCCGTCAATAGACCCTGGGCTGTCTGCCCATATATGGTATGGCCCTCGATCGCGTCACAGGAATTCCCTGTGATGCGATCCAGGGGCATCCCCCCTTCTCACTTTCCCCTGAATGCTGCAGTCAGCTGTGATCGCAGCATTCACGGGAATAACGGCGGAGATGAGAGGTTCTCTGATCTCCGGCGTTATAGAGCGGGGCTGCGGCTGTGTAATACAGCCATTGCCCCGCTCCTGACAGGAAGTGCGCGCGCGGTCAGCATGAGGAGATGCGGCCGGCGCTGCACTAATGAGCGGCAGTTCAGGCACTGAAGACAACATGGGGGTGCTTTGTAGCGCGCCCGCCATGTTCTGTCTTCAATGCCGCAGATCATTAGTGCAGCGCCGGCCGCATCACATGATGCTGACCCCGCGCGCATATGTCAGGACTCAGGAGCGGGGCTGTGGCTGAATTACACAGCCGCAGCCCCGCTCTCATAGTCATGTGTACTATACTGAGCTGTGCGGCTGCAACGTGCATCCCTCCCATAGACAGGTAGGAGCCCTGTCTGCGAGCCAGATACGGCCATCAAAAGAGCCATACCTGGCTCGCGAGCCATAGGTTCCCGACCCCTGCTCTAGAGTGATGAGCATGTTCATTATTCTCGTGGAAAAGCAGTTGATTCGTTGGAGTTGGAGCTATTCCTCTTTTCATTTACCTGTTTTAATAAATCTCCCCATGTCTTGTATAGCTGAACGGTGGTCCCATGTACTCCAGCCCAACACTGGCAGGTGTGTATGGCCTGAGGTGGGCCTGTGTGCTTAAAAATGCCAGGGATGATTTCAAGTCCCAGTCCGGCCCTGGGTTGAAGTCTGAAACAAACTTGGTGAGATGCTTTGAAATTAATACAAATGTCACAAATGGCTTCAAAGTCTCCTTCCCGCAAAATAACGTACCTATATGTCATATCGGGAAGGATAGAATAGAGCAGGCTCATGGGCTGTGCCCGCACCATACAATGCCGGCGTCAACTGTATATGACAGCTGACACCTCAGTAGAATGGCCAGGATCAGCGATAACCCCAATCCCGACAGATTAACTGCTGAGATGCCATTGTTAATAGCGACCACAGCCTTCAAGCCGCTAGACAGAGGGGGAGCGACGCCAACAGGGGATGCCGATGCGTTGTTATGATAGCGGGGGTGCTACTGAAGACTGCTAGGTCTGCCATGTTAGTCCTCTGGCAGGGCTTAAAGGCTATATACACCTTTGAAATCGTTTTTTTTTTTAATGTTTTTTTAATAAAAACGTCTATCAGTGTGTTTGTTGAAACTTTCTAAATACTTTTTATTAAAAATTATTTAATTTTTTTTATATACAGCTGCTTTGTAGTCTGTACACAGAGCAGCTGTATCTAGCACTGAGACCTGAATCCGGTCAGCGGGACTGACGGGCTCAATGAATCAACCATCACAACATCTAGTGGCAGAGAGTTCCATAATCTCACCGCTCTCAAAGTAATGAATCCCCGTCTGTGATGATGGTGAAACCTTTTTTCCTCTAGACGCAGAGGATGTCTTTGTTACAGACCTAGGTGCGAAAAGATCACTAGAAAGATCTCTACACTGTCCAATTATACATTTGAGCAGCACGGTGGCTCGGAGGCAGGGGCGTAACTAGGAAAGACTGGGCCTCATAGCAAACTTTTGACTGGGGCACCCCCTCCCCTGGGTGTCACACAACCCCCCCCCCCTTGTAGATAGTGCCTTTTTTACAGCCCCCCCTGTAGATAACGCCATACAGCCCCCCCTGTAGATAGCGCCATACAGCCCCCCTGTAGATAGCGCCATACAGCCCCCCTGTAGATAGCGCCATACAGCCCCCCTGTAGATAGCGCCATACAGCCCCCCTGTAGATACCGCCATACAGCCCCCCCTGTAGATAGCGCCATACAGCCCCCTGTAGATAGCGCCATACAGTCCCCCCTGTAGATAGCGCCATACAGCCCCCTCTGTAGATAACGCCATACAGCCCCCTCTGTAGATAGCGCCATACAGCCCCCTCTGTAGATAACGCCATACAGCCCCCTCTGTAGATAACGCCATAGAGCCCCCTTTGTAGATATCTACAGAGGGGGCTGTATGGCGTTATCTACAGAGGGGGACTGTATGGCGTTATCTACAGAGGGGGACTGTATGGCGTTATCTACAGAGGGGGCTGTATGGTGTTATCTACAGGGGGGCTGTATGGCGTTATCTACAGAGGGGGCTGTATGGCGTTCCCTACAGGGGGGACTGTATGGCATTATCTACAGAGGGGGACTGTATGGCGTTGTCTACAGGGGGGCTGTATGGCGTTATCTACAGAGGGGTCTGTGTGGGGTTCCCTACAGGGGGGACTGTATGGCGTTATCTACAGAGGGGGACTGTATGGCGTTATCTACAGAGGGGGACTGTATGGCGTTATCTACAGAGGGGGACTGTATGGCGTTATCTACAGAGGGGGCTGTATGGTGTTATCTACAGGGGGGCTGTATGGCGTTATCTACAGAGGGGGCTGTATGGCGTTCCCTACAGGGGGGACTGTATGGCATTATCTACAGAGGGGGACTGTATGGCGTTGTCTACAGGGGGGCTGTATGGCGTTATCTACAGAGGGGGCTGTATGGGGTTCCCTACAGGGGGACTGTATGGCGTTATCTACAGAGGGGGACTGTATGGCGTTATCTACAGAGGGGGACTGTATGGCGTTATCTACAGAGGGGGACTGTATGGCGTTATCTACAGAGGGGGCTGTATAGCGTTATCTACAGGGGGGCTGTATGGCGTGCCCTACAGAGGGGGCTGTATGGCGTGCCCTACAGAGGGGGCTGTATGGCGTTCCCTACAGGGGGGACTGTATGGGGTTCCCTACAGGGGGACTGTATGGCGTTATCTACAGAGGGGGACTGTATGGCGTTATCTACAGAGGGGGACTGTATGGCGTTATCTACAGAGGGGGACTGTATGGCGTTATCTACAGAGGGGGCTGTATAGCGTTATCTACAGGGGGGCTGTATGGCGTGCCCTACAGAGGGGGCTGTATGGCGTGCCCTACAGAGGGGGCTGTATGGCGTTCCCTACAGGGGGGACTGTATGGCATTCCCTAAAGGGGGGGGCTGTATGGCGTTATCTACAGGGGGGATTGTATGGCGTTATCTACAGGGGTAACTGTATGGCGTTATCTACAGATAACGCCACAGGATAGGGGATACATATGTGATCGCTGGCATTGATAGGGAAAACGGGGGACTGAAAGTCCCCTGACGTTCTCCATGACTAATCTCTGACTTCCGGCGTCTGCGCAGCTCAATAAAAATGAAAGGAGCGCTGGTCACGCATGCGCACAAGCGCGACCGGTGCTCCATTCATTTCTACGAAGCTGCCGACACAGACCCCGGAAGTCCGAGGTTTGTGATGGAGAACTTCAGGGGACTTTCAGTCCCCCGTTCTCCCTATCAATGCCAGCGATCACACATGTATCCCCTGTCCTGTGGATAGGGGATACATGTCTTTTGTTTAATGGCAGAGCGGGGAGATACCTCCCTGCTCTGCCGTAGTGTTCAGTGGCGTCGCGCTATATCAGCCATAGCGGCTGCTAGCAGAGCCTCCGGCCATGGTGGGGGCCCGTGCCGGCGGGCGACACGGGCTCCCTCATGCCACGGGCCCCATAGCAGCCGCTACGGCTGCTACGGCGGTAGTTACGCCACTGCTCGGAGGTTAAAACTGTTGCCTGGGTTCAAATCCAACCAAGGACAACTTCTGCATGGAGTTTGTATGTTCTCCCTGTGTTTCCTCTGGGCACTCCGGTTTCCTCCCATACCCCAAAAACATACTGATAGGGAACTTAGATTGTGAACCCAGATGGGGACTGTAAGTGTGGACCTTTGTACATCGCTGCAGAATATGTTGGCGCTTTGACGGTAGGTGACAGAAATAAATAAATAATTAATAAGTAACAGAAATAAATATATATTTGTACATTGTAATTAGATCACCTCTAAGCCCTTTTTTTCTAAATTGAATAGCACCAAGTTTGATAACGTTTCTTGGTACTGTAATCTAGCCATTCCTTAAATTATCTTGGTCGCCATTCTTTGCACCTGTTCTAGTTCAGGTATGCTCTTCTTATATACAGGTGCCCAAAATTTTACACAATATTCCATGTACAGTATATATATGCTACATATATATTGAACTCATTGCTCAGAGAGCATATCGTGGATAGATAATACCAGGAGTGTCTACTTAGAGCCATACATTGCCCAATTACATAGTGCACACTACATGATCCAGGGGGCCATACTACAGGTACAGAGTACCACACTTTGCCCAGCTAGTGTCATACAGTGCTAACATGAAGCCATACATTACATTGTTTGAATGTATAGTTTAGAAATAAATTTAGGCCCTGTTAACACTGAGTTTTTTTTTTACACGTTTCTTGACGCAGAAACCGCATCGGAAAACGATTTCATGATTTCAATGGGAGGTGGAGGTGGTTTTTTTTCCCGTGGGCAGGAAAAAGAAGCGGCATGCCCTATCTTCGGGCGTTTACGTCTCTGACCTACGATAGATATCAAATGGAGGCAGAGAAAGCATTTTACACTGCGTTTTTGCCCGCGGCGCTCAATGGCCATGGGCGAAAAACGCCACGAAAAACAAAGCAAAACACTCTGTGTGAACATACCCTTAGTCTGAATGACTGCTGCCCAGTTTGTGGTGCAGATGCTATATAAATATTTACCGTAGTATTTAACCCCTTAGTGACCAGCCCATTTTAGGCCTTAATGACCAAGCTATTTTATTCGTTTTTCTATAGTCGCATTCAAAGAGCTATAACGTTTTTATTTTTTCGTCTACATAGCTGTATGAGGAATTGTTTTTTGCGGGATTAGTTGTGCTTTTTAATAGCACCATTTTTGGGTACATATAATTTTTATATTAACTTTTATTAACCCTTTTGGGGGGGATTATAAAAAAAAACTGAAATTCCGACATTGTTCTATGCGTTTTTAAATTGACGCCGTTCACTATGCGACGTAAATAACATGTTACCTTTATTCTATGGGTCGGTACGATTACGGCGATACCACATATGTGGAGGTTTTTTTATGTTTTACGACTTTTGCACAATAAAAACACTTTTGAACTAAAATTATTTGTTTTTGCATCGTCGCTTTCCAAGAGCCGTAATTTTTTTATTTTTCCATCAATGTAGTGATTTTTTTGGGCTTGTTTTCTGCGGGACAAGACGTAGTTTTGATTGGTACTGTTTTGGGGTGAATGGGACTTATTGATTCATTTTTATTATGACTTTTTTGGGGGGCAATGGAAAAAAATTGCAATTTCGCCATAGTTTTTTGCGTTTTTTTTTTACGGTGTTCACTTTGCGGTTTAAATTACATATTAACTTTATTAATGGAGTCATTACGGTCGCGGCGATACCACATATGTGTACTTTTTTTTTTTTTTTACACTTTTACTAAATAAAACCACTTTTTATGGGAAAAAATGGTTTTATTAATTTTTTTACTGTACTTTTTATTAATAATCTTTATTTCACTTTGATGACTTATTTTATTAGTCCCACTAGGGGACTTTACTGTGCGATGTTCCGATCGCTGCTATAATGCTCTGGTATACTTCGTATACCAGAGCATTATTGCCTGTCAGTGTAAATCTGACAGGCAATCTGTTAGGACGTGCCTCCGGCGCGTCCTAACAGGCATATGTCCAGGGCAGACCTGGGGGCTTTTATCAGTCCCCCGGCTGCCATGACACCCCATCGGAGACCCGCGATTGCATTCGCGGGCCGCCGATGGGTGACAGAGGGAGCGCACTCCCTCTGTAAACAAAGTTAAATGCCGCGGTCGCTATTGACGGCGGCATTTAACGGGTTAAACGGCGGCGATCGAAGTAAACTTCGATCGCGGGCGTTGGAGCAGGAGCTCAGCTGTCATCAGACAGCAGAGCCCCGGCTCCTGCCTGCACGGGAGACCCGTGCAGGACTTAGACTAGGCTGACGTGAAAAGGCGTCAGCCTAGCCTAAAGCCCATTAGTGAATCACGTAAAAAGGCGTATTAGTGGTCACTAAGGGGTTAAGAAACAAACAAGGCAGAATATCATTCTGAGACTCATTGTGCATAACCTGAAGCTCCTGGGGCTAAGTAGAAAATTTGTAACAGGGTCTCCCATCTTCTATTTCCCATTTATAATTATGGTGTCTTCCTATGTGCCAAAGAGACCTTTGGGTTCCCTCTGGAAACAGGGCCCAGGTACGACCAGGGCCCTGTGTATCACCTATAGCAACACCCCTATTTATGATGCAAGCTAGCATGACTATGACAATTTTATTACCCAGTGAATGGTCAGATAGTTAAAAGTGTTCTTCTATGTAATAGTCACAATGCCCATTGCCGTTATTTTGGTTTTATTTTGATTTATCTACTATTATTTTTACATTGGTTTACATTATTTATTATTGTGTAAATGCATTATATGGCACTTTGTAGCACTTGGGTCTTTGAGAGGGTCTAAATGTTTACTGGGTTGGTCAAAATGATGTAGATCCATAATGCAAAGCCTGCAGCCAGTATGGAGAATAAAGCAGCCCTGGTGGTGACTTGTCAAGAGATTGACTGGCGCATATCTAGAATAAGAATAGAGAATTTGGAGCTGTGATTGGCAGATGCTTATTTTGTGTCAGTGAGGCTCCAGTGCTCAATTTACTGTGAGAGAAGGGAGGTCAACAATGCTGGACAAGCTGTCATTTCTGTATCAGGTAACAAGGCTGTACAGGCACTGAGGCTGGGATATAGTATGGGCCCATCTCACTATTACAGAAATGACAATTGCTACTACATTGTATAAGGAATTTTGTGATATTTTATGGCCACTTTTTTGTGTGGGTAACTTTAAAGTTACTGCTGTGGGCATTGTTCATTTCTGCACCAGGTAACAGGACTGTATATGACTTTATGTATTGGTATTTTATACCTATATGTTTCTGTCATTGTGTGGCAATTCTGTATTGCACTGTGTGGCACTATTTTACTAGAACAGTATGACACTATTTGTGAATCTGTGGCCATAGAGCTGGCCCACTGGCCCAATAATAGACCCCTCAACTTTGCTAATTGAGAGATTGAGTTTCATAGGGTCCTGGTAAACCCCTTTTTCATGGATGCTGCTCCTGACTTTAGTGCATAAAGTCTCATTCCTCTATGTTAATTAACCATTTTCTAAAGTGTCATTTAAATATCGATGTTAATAAAATATAAAATGACATTTTTATACACAGACACTCACTAAAGAGGTGCAAAATTAGTTAGGGTGATTTTACAAGGGCAGATTTTGTGCCCAGCAATGATCGATGATAACAGCATGTCGATCAGCGCCCATTTGCTCCTTTTACATAAAGCAATGACGGGTGGTATGGGGATGAACGATCGTTAATACGATCACTCGTCCCCATACAGTTTGCATCTCCTTTTTACACAGTCTGTATTGCAGTGGGTTAAAATATAGTCCCTGACTTGCTTAGTGTGAAATAGAGGACATGTGTGTCTAACTTTGTGCTACATGTAATAATATTATTTTGTCTTACATGACAGTTTTGTAAAGGGGTGGAAATACGTAATTTGCTGCTTTACTGGACGGACTACAGACTTTTTTCTTTTGGCAAATTCAAGGGTGCAAATGTATTCAATTTAGCCATAACGCTGACAAATTTGTTTTTCATTTCTTGCAATAGCTTTACATGGTGTGATTAAATGTTCATTTGTTAATCTAGTCCATTACACCAATATTATTTCTTGTTGGTCATGGCAAATGCATAAAATATTGTCAGCAATTTATAAATATGTAAAGCAGTGAGGTGGATGTGTTGTTGATATTTTATGGAGAACCTAAAAACCACAATGACATCGAAGTGGGATATTTTCAACATGCATCAAGGGAATGTTCCTTGAGATTTATAAATTGACCATCTAAAACTGACATGTATAATAGAGTGAGGCATGAATTTACTGCCTTTCATATGAGTTACCTCTTGGCAGAATTAAAACAACCATGAATAAAAAGAATTAAGATCTATCATCACCCAATAAAAGAAATCATGCAGGTTTGACCATAGTCTTATTTCACATTCATAAACTACATTTCCAATTTCATATTTTTGGTGGAACAGCTTTGCTATTTAACAGCTCTGTGCAGTCACTTCATATTATTTTATTCATGTTTGGTCAAAAAAGTAAACAGAAAATTTGGATTAAACGGAAATGCTACTTTAGGTATTGTGTGCAAAAATAAGCTATGTACAGTTTTGTGCTATATACATATAAAACTCTAGAACCATTTCAAGTTACATTCATGATATTTACAAATATGTCTCTCAGAAATGATACATTTATGATAGACAATATCCATACCAGACACTTGTCTCTATCAGCCCTGTCCGTCACTACTGCCTGTCATAGAAAGCCTAAAGAGACTAATAGGAATAATAGTAAAGACTAAAAGGTGAAAACTTCAGACATCGTTCTAAAATAATCTGTTAAACATACAAAGTAGTACAATTATCTAGAATGTAGTCATGACTGAATAGTCTATATAAGGTCCTACATCATGCATGCTCTAGATATTCTTTATCCTCAATCCTCTTTAAAGGAAATGTATCATCAAATAAATCTTTTTTTTTTTTTACTATAAACATTAGGCAAATAAGGCAAGATAGCAATACTGTACACACAGAAAAGGTTCTGGATGCAGCTTTCCTGCTACTCTTTGGGTCTTTAGGTTGTATTTCCTCATTTCCTGGAGACTATTGTTCTACTGACTCTTTTCTGGCCAATCATTGAAGCTGCCATAAAGCACTCACCCACTTCTGTACTGTCTATAAAGACAATACAGGAAGGAATTGTGTGCCTTCAATATGGCTGCCCCAAGGGCAGTTGTTGAAAATAAAAATAACCATCTACAACAGGGGTCAGCAACCTATGGTACTGGTGCCGCAGCCGGAACGTGGACATGGTTTGCTGGCACTCTTCCCTCTCCCAGTGCTGCTGTGTGATTGCCGGCGCTGAACACAGGGAGAGAGAGGCGCTTCATTATGCACTTGGGGGCGCTGGTCACCAGGAAAGAGAGCAGTGCTTCATTGTCTTTGTCGCTTCTGAACGATTGGCAAGCACACAATGCAGAACTACTTTCTCTCCTGGTGATCAGCGCCACAAGGAGTTCAGTAACCACTCTGTAAAAGAAGACTTGTGTGTGCACCCCCCCCCCACCAAGCTGGTGTTCAATAGCCGTGGTCTCTCCTATTTGCACCCCACCCCCCAAGCTGGTGCTCAGTAGACACCGTCTCTCCTATGTGCCCCTCCAAGCTGGTGCTCAGTAGCCACGGTTTCTCCTATGCGTCCGCCCAAGCTGGTGATCAGTAGCCACGGTCTCTCCTATGCGTCTCCCCAGTAGTCACTCTCTCTCCTGTGTGCAGTGCCCTTAAGCTGTTGTTCTGTAGCCGCAGGCACTCCTACATGCACCCCCAAATGATGGCGTTCAGTAGTCTTGTATGCGCCACAGATTAATCGTCTTTGCAAAGAAAGGGTCTTACTGAAATGTAAGTTTAACTAACTAACTGATTAATTGATTTATGTCACATATGTGGTAACAGTTTGTCTTATATGACTTTCATGTTTGAATGGCACATAGAGTACTTCATCTTTGATTTTTTTTTTTTATCGGCACGCCATACAAAAAAGGTTGCCTACCCCTGATCTACAACAATTAAAAAATTAACAAATCAAATTTTTCTATCTACAAAAAAAAAATCTCTTTTTTTCTGCAGACATCCATGTAACTAAATGAGACATTACTTTTGGAAGAATGCATTCCTGTTTATGGGCCACAAAAAACAAGTCCTCATATGGCTACAGTGATAAAAAAAAAGTCACAGTTCTTGTAATTTAGCTATGAAAAAAAAAAAAGAAAAACTGCGTCATCGAGGCAAAAAATAGGCCATGTTTTTAATCTGTTAACGGATTAGTAATAAAATGTTGGCTAATAAATTGTACTTGTAAATTACACGGCTTTGTTAATATATGGCGCATGGAGTATAGTCGGAAGGGCTAAAAGTGATATTTCCATCTAAGACAATTAGCTCTGGTACCTGCAACTATCTCCATAAACAGGGGTCACCTGTTCCCAGAGGCGTAGCTAGGTTCTCCACCCGGGGCAAAGATTCAGTTTGGTACCACCCTACCCCAACTTCTTTTCCGACATCTGCCCCCTCACCATGTTTGCTTTCTCTACCAATCAATGAGATGTACATTTTTTTCACCTTTTCTTATGTAACTCAAGCATAACAAAAATTGGTGCATTTTACAAACAATATAGTTATATAAGGCAGTTAACGTAACAATAAATTAAAAGAAAATAAATTAAAGAGGTCAGTGCCAGACTAAAACAGTTTGTATAACTGAGGCTAATGAGACTATATGGTGATATAATGAACAGCCTCCTCTTTTAGATAATGCCCCCGCTGTAGATTCTACTACACCTCCCCCCTTGTAGATATTGCCACGCACACCCCCTTTTAGATAGTGCCCCACACAGATAGTAGATAGTGCCATACCCCCCTTTGTAGATAGTGCCATATACATCCCCTGTAGATAGTGCCATACAGACCCCCTTGTTGATAGTGCCACACCTTCCCTTGTAGATAGTGCCACACAGTCCCCTCTTGTAGATTTTGCCACACTCCCCCCTAGTAGAGAGTACCACACTCTCCTAAGTGACCCAACAATGCAGCACCAGCAGCCAGGGGCGTCACTAAGGTCTTGAAACGTCTGGGGGAATAGGCTAAATACATATACCGCCCAAAAAAATGTGTGCATGTATGTTTGTATATAGGAGACAGCATATCTATAGCACTACGACCCTATAGCTATGGATAAGATTAGATACAGTGGCTTAGCAGACTTATGATTGGATTAGATAGACAGTATCACATATGATAGGATTAGATATAGGGCCCAGCTCGTTGACATTGCAGCTCCAGCGCTGGACCCAGGAAAGGTAAGAATAATAATTGTTTTGCTTTTTTATGTGTTACTTATTATTTTTGTGTGTTTGTGTTTTTTTACAAGTTTGGTTGTTGGACTACTTTGGATTAGAGGACTACTTCAATAACAGCTTCTTTTTTATCTTCAATAAAATGGTTAATGAGGGTTGTGTGTGGGATTTTTATTTCAATAAAATATAGTGAAGAGGTGACCACGCCTGCTTGTTCGGCTGTTTTCATAACACTCATAGTAATCAATGGATAGAACTGCGCCAATCTCTCTATTGGTTCTACGGGACAGGGGTCGGGACATCTCCGTTTTAGAGATAGGGGCAGCTCTCAGAGCTATCTATCAGACATTAGTGGTATATCCCGTGGATCTGCTATAAAGGTCTTAGATGGGAATACAACTTTAATACTATGGACACCCTGCCATCACACTTTAATAAATGCTCGCTGTATCGACTTGTATGTGCAAACAAATTCACACCTCCTAAAGAATCTTAGCCTGCGGATTTAATTGCAATGAAAACTACATTACTAAGCTAAACCATTCTCTGTGAGCAAATTAGCTCAAATCCGAGAGATCCCTTGACATTTTTGGAAAGTTTTGAGAACACTATCTATTGCAAATTATTGTATTCTTGTGTTTTATACACAGAGCATGTTCATATTACAAGCAAAATAAAATGTGTCATGAATTAGTTATTTCACACTCAAGGAGAATTTTACAGGGAATTCACAAAACATCTCTGCGTTGAGCCAATAATGCACTTAAAAAGTGTTTTCAGTAACAGTTCCTTCTCGCCTGAGTGATCTCTTTTCTAATGTTTAGTTAAAAGAGATTGTTAGCTAATATTTGACCACATACATTTGCTTCGGAATACTAGTTCATTAAAGAAAGTAACATGAGATATTTCCTGTCTTAATCTCTTTTAATCAAGTTTATTTGTGCAGCCAATGTCTTTTATTTCACAAAGATGTCAAATGAATCCTAATTTCTGCTAATTCAGTAATATGACACATTCTTCTCAGGAAAACATGTTCCAATGAAAACGACAAACTGCTTTGATAATATTGCCACTGAAATATGAAGTTCTTCCAATTATACTGTCATTCTAAATTACTTTGTCAAGCATCCAATTAATCTGAAAACTTTATAAAATAATATTCCAGCCCCCAAAAATCTTGACAGACTTCAGGAGTTTGTACAGGGTATGTTAATGGGAATAATGTGTGTATGCCTTTGTTAGAAAAGCTAGGCAACACATATGGATATGGTTAATATTTCATCTTGATATGATATTACAATATTTTCTCAGTATTTTAGCGTCTTTAATTTCATAATTTCTGTTTTTTTAATGTCAACATTCAGTACATGTTACACTTTCAGACTGGATCCAATTTTTTTATTTTTTTTAGACTAAGCTAATAGATTTCAACCTTATGAACCCCTAGACATACTGTTCACTTCTATTTGTTTTCAGTGATACATAACTGAGAAACTACAGGTTAGGCTTCAGCTAGTAACTTCAAAGCATAGGCTGAGTGGGTATGGGTTACATTTATCCAACCGCAGCAGGAATTTGAGGAGACTCCACATTTAGTTTAAGAAATCGTAACAACCTAGTGTCAACAGCTAATATGTGACTATAATTTGTCAGTCCTATCATCTTACATTGCTCCAGGTGGAAAGGTTTCTACTCAAACTCTATAGAACATGCAAGTTACTATGATCTGGATCAGGTATGTCGGTTTTTGCCTTCGGTAAAGAATCATTGTTTCCTATGTCAATGATTACAAGTTTTTGGAAGACCACTTACAGCCTTCATTGGTTAAACATAAGTCCCAGCACGCTTTACCCTTAAGATTTGCATTGTAAGTTAAATATCTTTTACATGTGATTAGGTCTAAATGCATAGAAACTATTTATTTGGGGAATATAACACTAAAATTACACCGTCTTAATTTTTATAATTTATCATATCGATAGTTATCATTTATTGGCTGAATTGCAGTTAGTTCACCTGCATTAACAACAACAAAGTTCTAAAACTTTCGAAATTCAAATCTGCGGCCACCATCTCTAAGGTCCTGCAGAGGTAGAACAAACATTAGACCAGTAGACACCTGCAAGGAACGTCATCCGGTCCTCCCCTGGGCAAGAAAGGGTGCTAAATGTTTCAAACCAGGAACAAGAAAGGGAGAACCCCAAGGGGCATCAGCAATAACCATCAATGGGCCTTTTCCAAGAACAGCACAACAGCTGGAAAGACTCAGAGTAAAAGCTGAAGGGTAGCAGAGGTCAATGTCATTGTTCATTGAGATGTTTTTAAGGAAGGATTAAAGTGGATTGTTCAAGACTTTACATCTTATTTTGGGGCTAACCCCAAATGAGAGAAACAGAGTTTAAAAGGGAGGATGGTGCAAATAACCCCCAAAAAAGTAGCAGCTCCTTCAGCAGTTTAGTCTCGACAATGGATAGACACAATAAGCTGAATTTTGGTTTTGGTTTTTAAACTTTTTCTTGTACAACATGACCCAACTTGAAAGGAATGTGGAAGCCATTCTGTAACCTTATCCTTGTATCTATCTAGCAACGGTTGCATCCACCATCAGTGGAGTCAACCCTTTTTTGCGCACTCTCCAGAACTCCTTGTACTACATGAATGGCTGTTTGACCACTCATATCTAAAATATCCTTACTAACAGCAGCCATACATTCAGCTCAAAACTTGTCACTGGGCAGACGGCAGAAAGGAGAAAAAACAGTTTACATCCGTTAAGTATTGACATTCCTCATCCTACACTATTAGTAACCATATTTTCAAGGGGGTTTTTTGTGTTTTGTTTTTTTACCATACATGTATGTGGAGAACTTCTTTAAAGGCATGTGTACAGATTTTGTGTTTTCTATTTTTTATATTTTTTTGGAAGACCAAGAATTTGATTTACGTTTGTGAGTTGAAAAGTTCCGTTTTGTGTAATCAAGGTTTAGCTTTAACATTGATTGCTGAATTGCTTCTAAATTAAAGACATATGTCTAAACACTGGCGAGCCTTCTATTCCAAGATGGTGTCTGTTAGGTTATGATCCACTGGGGCTACATTCAGCTTTTACTGTGTTTGAGGCACTTGGAAACCCTAGTATATTCTGAGCAGCGTGTCAATATGTACAGTATGTAGATGAAAATTAGAAGACTGTAGTATAAGTACCAAAGTGATTTTAACGTATGTATTACTCAAATTCTCAGTCTCTTAGGCTGTATGGAAGTGTTACCTTAAATGAAATTGAAATGAAATTCAGCTATATAATTCAACAACATATGCTTTCATTTTTGCGCCTAAGATTTAACATTTAGAAAACCATAACCTCTCCCGTGTTTGTCCTGAAAGCATTCCAGGATTGTTAATTATACGTTGGATGATTACCATACCATATGCTGTTCACTTTTAATTTGTTTGACTTCAATGTTTTGTGAATAATGTCATTGCGGACTTCACCCGAGATTTTCTGCACAGCCTCTAGAATTGCTTTAAATTGAGACATTATTTTAGTAAGTACGACTTGTAAATTTGATCCCTTGTATGGCAATTAGCTTTAAAAACATTTACTACAGGTTTCATATGTTCTTTTTCTTGCTAAGTGAACAGTACTAGCTTTCTCTCCTTTTCATGGCTCTTTTCTTTCATGTATCAGAAATGTCAAGATCCGGAAAACAGCAGATCTATCAGATAGTACAATATAAATTATTAATGCACAGTATACCCACTAGTTGGTTTCTTATTTTTTTTAATGTTTTTTTCTGTAATCGAGCACAGATAGAGATGACTACCTAAACACAAAATCTCACCCACATGGTCCCTACTGATTGGGAGGTCTAGGAGTGTATATTTGTAAGCCGCTCCAGCATTCTCAGGTCATGGTTAGCGGTTGTCATGTTCGGCCTGGAACCTGTATTGGGAATTACTCACTGCAGAGATAACTGTGAGATATTTTCTAAACAGCTTCTGACAACCACTTGTAGGTAAGTTGCTCGAGTGGCCTGCAAAAAGACACTGATATACCCCTTAATTGGTGGAGATGACGTTGGTGGGGCATTGGGGACTGGCAGGGAAGCTCCACTGGATTTTCAGCTTCTGTCTTGTCACTTTAATAAAAATGTTATTAAATCTACCATATAGGACTGATTGTGGATTCCATAAATGGGTATTGATGTAGCATTTGCTCCCGATGAAAAATTTGTGAAAGGCCCCCTCTTCCGTCTCATGTAATAAATTTACACAAACTACTATCTATCTATTTGTCTATCTCATAAAATTTGACTTATTCAGTTAGTTAGCTCTGTCTAGCCTTACTACATTATTGCCCAATTGTGCAGGTGCCATGGTCCAACTTTGACTGCAATTGCTGTATTCCCTTTATCTATCCACTGCCTATAAGATTATAAGAACCTTTTAAAAATATAGTTCATTCTAAATGTCTGATGCTCTTAGAATTATGTGATATATCAATAAAGAGAGAAAATGGTCACTTATATGGAATTATTATTTTCAGTGACTTTTTATTACATAATTTTTTAATTTTCCTACTATGCTTAGAAAAGCTGAGATCTTTTATTTTCTGTAGTAATTCCTATGTTTTGAATTATTTATGTAACAGACATGAATTTGCACATTGTTTTGGATAGCCTACATTTGATACTAATATACTATTTATGTCAATCTGTTAACTAATGTGATGAGCATTTACTATGAGAATGTTGTAGAAAGCAGTGGAGAGTTTAAGCTGACAGTGGTGTTGAAAGATATTGGTAATTTCCTATCCCTGAAAATGCTTTTATAAACATTTGCAGGAGTTCTGAACGATGAGACTTCACAGCCCACAAGTCAAGAGGAGATCCCCAAAGTACAATGCTTTATATTTAACCTATCCCTCCACCAGGTGTGTAATAGAACATATACATTTCAGAAAGCTCGGACAGGCTGCATTGGTCTAGGGATGTAGCATTGGTTTTATATTACATTTTTCTTTTACTTTTTCTTTACTTTCCTGTCAACTTTCATGAACTCATTTTCTCTACTGAGCATATTCTTAATTTCTCAAATTCATTCCCTTATTTTGGATCACAAATAATCTGCTCTCTAAAACTCTGTTCACACTTGGATGTGCACTGTGGATCTACAGCAGAACCGCATGAGGGTCGCTGCTTCTGCCTTCGGGCGATTGCTTGGAAACCCAGTGATGTCACAGGTCTTACCTGTACAGAGGGGTCTTGAAGGCATGCAGAGAAGGTTTTTACCATTAGATTACTGTTTTCAGTAATCCGTATATGGGGACAGCAGAGAAAATAAGTATAAAATATAAGTAATAATAAAAAAAAAAACGAAAAAAACCCTTCCCCAAATAAGGTGCACACCTTTTCAAACCCACATGCACAAAGGCCTCGTTCACATCTGCGTTGGGATCCGTTGGAGCTTTCCGTCAGAATGGGACCCTGAACAGACACAAACTGACACAAACGGAAACCAGAGGTTTCCGTTTCCATCACCATTGATTTCAATGGTGACGGATCTGTTGCCCATGGTTTCCATTTGTCTGTGTTGTGCACCCGACCCGTCGTTTTGCCGGAAGCAATAGCGAAGCAATAGCGTAGTCGACTATGCTATTGCTTCCGGCAAAACGACGGGTCCGGTGCACAACACAGACAAATGGAAACCTTGGGCACCGGATCCGTCACCATTGAAATCAATGGTGATGGAAACAGAAACCTCTTGTTTCCGTTTGTGTCAGTTCAGGGTCCCGTTCTGACGAAAAGCCCCGACGACACGTCAGAACGGGACCCCAACGCAGATGTGAACGAGGCCTAATTCTGCCTGACAGAAACATGTTTTGCATGGGCGTCAGATGCACAGGCATTGATAGGTTCCTGTCAGGCAGAATACAATGTACGTTACCACAAACATATAATAATTATCCCTATCTACCAATTTTAGTCGGTTCAGCTTTATCTTCTTTTGCGCCTTTACTAAAAAATGTTTGTTTGTTGCGTCTAAAGCTAATGGAGGGCGATACATTCAAAGTTAAAATAGGGTTTTGTCTTCTGCCTTATAGCGACATCATATGTTACACAATGTACACATATTTGACATCGTTATATGAGAAAATTAGAGGATTATTTTTTTAGGTTAATATTATTCATGGAACAAACTGGGTTGTCCACTTTTGAAAAACTATCAAGCAATACTAATTAAATATTTATGAAAGCATTTTTTAAATATACTTACCATTTTAAAGTTGCAGGTATATTCTAATTCAGTCTGGTGTCACGTGACTCCGTCACCGTCTGAACTTTTCTCTTCCTCTGACGTCTAATTCGGTCTTCTTCAATCTTGACTTCCGGACGAACTCCTCTTCCAGTCTTCTTGCATCTTTTCTTCCCCTTGCGCCTGCGCGTTCTGACCTATATTTTTCACGCATGCGCCGTAATCTACAATATTTAGCGCATGCACATTAAAAGCAATTTCATTGTGCATGCGCATTAACAGTAAGTTCATTGCGCCTGCGCCTTCAAATACTATTATTTGCGTCTGCGCAAAAAAAATATATATTTTAGCTGTTTTGATTCCGCTTGACCATACACACGGGTTCGAGGCATGCTATTGGTTCAAAGCCTCCTCAATGCCCGCCCCGTTCTTGCTTTGATTACGCCTCAATTCTAGCACTATTTTATTTTCGTTCATGTTATCCCTCAGTGCCTGCGCGTTATTTCTCAGTGCCATTATCACTATAGATATCATCTTTGCGGGGTGCACGGGCACTGAGGGCTAACATGAACGAAAATAAAGTAGTGCTCGCATTGAGGCGTAATCTCAGAAAGAACGGGGCGAGTATTGAGGAGGCTTTAGACCAATAGGATGCCTCAAACACGGGTGTATGGCAGATGTAAAGCGGAATCTAAAAGGCTCAAATAACAATTTTTTTTTTGTTCAGGTGCAATTAATTGTATTTAAAAGCCCAAGCGCAATGAACAGACTTTTAATGTGCATGCGCAATAAAATTGCTTTCATTGCGCATGTGCAAAATATTGTAAACAAACATCAGGCTATAAACAATACAGCGTAAAGCTGATTTAAAAATATTAAATTCTGAAAACGATAGTCAGGGGACAGTGAGAAAACAAGACAGAAGCAATGCAATGATTTTTTGCAACGATTCCAAATTTATATAGTTTTCTTATGTTTTACTACTTTTACTCACTAAAAACACTTTTCTTTCAAAATTATTTGTCTTTGTGTCACCATATTTTAACAGCCATAACTTTTTTATTTTTACGCTGCTGCAACTGTATGGGGACTTTTATTTTGCGGGATGACTTGTAGTTTTTACTGGTACCATTTTCGAGTACATGCGTCTTTTTGATCATATTTTATCAAATGTTTTTGAAGACGGGATAAGCAGAAAATAGCAATTCTGGCAAAGTTTTTTTATTTTATTTTTTATGGCGTTCGCTGTGTGGGTTAAATAATGTAATAGCTGTATAGTTAGGGTCATTACGGACGTGGCGTTACCAAATATGTGTCATTTTTTTCCTTTTTTTTATAATAAAGCATTTTGTAAGGGGAAAAAGTGTTTTGTTTTTTTTTATTTCGGATATTTATTTATTTAGTATTAACTTTCTTATACCTTTTTTTTACTAATGCGATCATTTGAACATATTTATAATTCACTGCAATAAATCTGTATTGCAGTGTATTATGCCTGTCAGTGTAAAACTGACAGGCATCTGTTAGGCCATGCCTCTGACATGGCCTACCAGGCATTTACTAAAGGTAGACCTGGGGGCCTTTGTGAGGCCCCCATCTGCCATAGAAACCATCGGCACCCTTCAATCGCATCGTGGGTGTGCCGGTGGGGTGAGACAGGGAGCCCCCTCCCTCTAAAACCACTCACTACTGACCGCTGACATCTGAGGGGTTAAATGGGTGGGATTGATGTTGATTTCGATCCAGCTTGCTCTAGTAGGTTTGCTCCCAGCCCTCAGCTACTTCTGCTAGCTGGGAGCAGGGAGCTTTTACTGCTCCCAGAGTGCAGATTTAGGCCTCATTTACACGAGCGTGGGCGTTTTGCGCACGCAAAAAACGCAGCGTGTTGCGCGCATTGGCATTGTGTTTTGACTGCGTATACGCAGCGTTGTTGCGTTTTAAACGCGCGCACGACTAGGGTTTGCCACGCACGTCAAAAACGCAGAGGGGATTCATGGCAAGCCAGCCTACAAATAGGCCAGCTGGCCCAACCCCTGCTTGCTAGGAGAAGCAGGTTTAGCACCTTAATCTCCGCCTCTGCCGAGCTCGTCGATATGTGGAATGTGCCTTTGGCATTATGTCGAACAGGTGGCGTGTATTTCTGACGACAATGCAATTGTCCATGCAGAATGTGACACGTGTTATAGAATTGTGTGTCGGCCTGCATAACTTCTGCCGCATTAATGATGCTACCTTTGATGCAGAATATATCCTTACACATGCAGGCAGCAGCCACACTGTCCCGGTTATTCCTCTCGGCCGATCTCTCTCATCCGGCCTTCGCGTGAGGGATACTTCGGCGGCATATTTTGAGTGTCGATCAGGAGCCGCACCGTGGGTGCGTGATGACCTTTGACGGGTTCTCGGTTGTTTGGTGGCTTCACTACACACGTCACATGTGGCCTGGGTTTTCTCTATTTTTAGGGGTTTGTGTTGGGTTAGGGACTTGCAAAACAAGAGGAGCCTTGACGCGGGTTGCGAGCTTACATCTGTTGGGGTTTGAGCAGGACTTGTGAAAGTTGGCAACCTTCTTTCTGGAGATAGAATGATGTGTGGCCTAAAGTTAGGAAAGTCCAATTGCAAGTGTACTTAGTTTGCTTCGGGGCCCATGACAGCACCTAAACGTTCGCACCTCTTGAAAACCATGTCAAACCCCGAGAGATTAACTAAAAACTCATATCACGTGTGTATGCATTGGGCCCAAAGGCCAGAAGTGTGAGAGGGTATAGCCAAAGGAAATGTAGCACAAACATTGTGTTGAGGGGTATCAATGAAAAACAACACGAAATCTAACCAATCAACATCCATTCTTATAATAGTGTGTTTTGCAAAGACACAAACATTTTGCATAACCAAAAAAACACCAACATGGTGTATAATATACATCAAAAAGACAGAAGACGGCGAGTTGCCATCCCTGCAGCCAAAACAACTATGGCGTCAAAATATAAGTCCTCCAACACACTCAAAGGTGTACTGGTGGCCCGGGGACGAATACGCCGGCATTTCAGCACCACTATGCTGGACCTGGAGCTGTGGAGGTTGTTCCTCGCCGGCATAGTGGTGCTGATGTTGCCCGTGGTATGTTGGGGCAGGGAAGTGGGGAGCCATAGGGCGCATATAGGGATGCGGACGTGGCATCTGGGGTGCTGGATAGAATGGGCCCGGCATCTGGGGCGTGGTGGCCGGCATGGCTAAACTGCGCCACTGCTCAATGGCCGTGAAGCACTGGTTGGGATTGTGGGGCGGTCTGGAGGCGTCGATCAACGTTACGATCGACGCTTGCAGACGGCCCATACGGTCCATGGGGACCAGCCGGAGTAGGGGAACGATGCTGCGCCCAAAGGCATTGTTTCTCTTCCTCATCTGCGGCTCGCCTCAGATATTCCAGGACCCGGGCATCGACTTGCCCAGCTGCAGAGGTCTGTTGAGCACGGGGCCGGCGAGTGCGGGCACGCACGGGGCGCTCCTCAGCCGGAGAGGCGACGGCCCGTGCAGACTGGCCAGGGGCGGGCTCCAGGGGTGTCGGCTCTGGGCTAGGGGGCAGGACATGGGCAGCAGGAGGATCCGGCTGAGACTCGCCAACGTCCGTCTCCTCTGTGGTATCCTCCAAATTGTCGGTGGTTCTAAAAAGAGAAAATTACGTTAGAACAGAATATAGAACAATGCCCACAACAACACGATGGCAAACAGGACATGGGCGAACACACATTAGACACATGCAAAAGCAGAATCTCTTACGTGCGCATCGCCATGATGTCCTTCAGGAACATCAGCTGTTTCGTGTACATATATGGTCGCTTACGAGATCTGCCATCTCCGCTGCGTCCCTTTTCACCCATTTCACGGCGGAATTGGTCACGGCAGCTCCGCCACCGTGTTTTGATGTCTTGGACTGTTGGAGTAAAAACAAATATCACGCCATAAGAACTATGCCCTCTCACTTAAATGAGGGGCCCTGCACTGCCAATGACGTGGTACACGGTGATTCGCCTGCTCCACAAAAGTTCTTCGGGCAAATGCGCGGAAGACACATACAGGGCCCCAGTTCTTCAATAGGGATGACATTGCATTGACAGAAAAAGCCTGGTACTCACCCAACCGACTGCGGTCCCGGGTTCGGCCACTCTCCCACTCCTGGCCAAATAGCTCCCTCGCGACCACCTCCTAGGCGTCCTCCTTGACCGTGCGGTCGTGGTACGCCTCCGCACGAGTGTCCCAAATGGCATGATGGCCCTGGACCAGGACAATGAGGCGCTCCACGTCCATCCCACGCGGCATGGCAGCAGATGTTCAGTGGAAGCTAATTTCTGTCTCCAGTCACTAGCCTTGCCCACTCGCAGTGAAAACGCAAGCACTTCCTGGTTTTTGTTTGCTTGGTCCAGCTTTATAGACTCTTCTTCATGGACATAACAAGTGATGCGTGATTTTCACGCATGCAACGCAGGAGCGTCCGTGTGTCATGCGTTGTTTTCACGCACCCATTGACTTCAATGGGTGCGTGATGCGCGAAAAACGCACGATTATAGAACATGTCGTGAGTTTTACGCCACGCACTCGCGCAGCGCAAAATTCACGCATCGTCTGCACTGCCCCATAGAGTAATATAGGCGCGTACGACACGCGTGAAATGCACGCGCGTCGCACGCGCGTATATTACACTCGTGTAAATGAGGCCTTAGTCTGATGCAGCGCCGTAAAAAGGCATAAGCATCAACATAAAGCCCGTTAGTAAAAAAGGCGTTTTGGTGGTCACTAATGGGTTAAAACATAGCATGAAAAATGAGGAAAACTGTATTTTTTTTGTTCCTATTTAAAAAAAAAAAAAAAAGACCTACATAATTAACTCATAATTTTAAATAATAAGAAAGCCCCATGTGTCCCGCCAAAAAAGAAACAAAACATTTCTGGGTAGATTAAGAAACAAAAAATAAATTTACCTGTAGAATTCCAAAAGGTGAAATTTAGCTCTGGGCATGAAGGTACAAAACACCCCGGTCATTAAAGAGCTAAATAGGAAAGATTTCCTTGTGAGAACCAATTGCAGAAGCTCCAAAATAAAGGAATTGTGTTTCTGGAAATGAGCCCCTCTAGCATAATTGACGGCTCTAAAACCCATCTCATGTGGGATAGAAGAATAAAGGGGCTCAACATCAATAGTGGCCAGAATTGTGTTTGGCTCAAGTACAACTCCTTCCAGTTTACACGACAGCTCCCTAGGATAAGAAGGGAGGGATGTGACAAATCGCCTCAAGACTTTATCAATATAGATCAAGGGGTTAGTCTCTTTATGGATCTTCGGGAGGACATAGAATGTTGTGATCTGTGCCACCCGTCATCACTAAAAGTTAAACTCCTTGTCATTAGTTAGTTTGTCCATCTTAGCTCTAATTAAGATCTGTATGAGGTCTTTCTGATAGTCTGATTTTGGGTCCTTTTTAAAGAGGCTCTGTCACCAGATTTTGCAACCCCTATCTCCTATTGCAGCAGATCGGCGCTGCAATGTAGATAAGAGTAACGTTTTTTGTTTTTTTTAAAACGAGCATTTTTGGCCAAGTTATGACCATTTTTAAATTTATGGCGTTGTGACTAGAAGTGTATGATGCTGACGAATCGGCATCATCCACTTCTCTTCGTTACCACCCAGCTTCTGGCAGTGCACAGACACACAGCGTGTTCTAGAGAGATCACACTGTGACGTCACTCACTTCCTGCCCCAGGTCCTGCATCGTGTCGGACGAGCGAGGACACATCGGCACCAGAGGCTACAGTTGATTCAGCAGCAGCATCAGCGTTTGCAGGTAAGTAGCTACATCGACTTACCTGCAAACGCCGATGCTGCTGCAGAATCAAATGTAGCCTCTGGTGCCGATGTGTCCTCGCTCGTCCGACACGATGCAGGACCTGGGGAAGTGACGTCACAGCGTGATCTCTCGAGAACACGCTGTGTGTCTGTGCACTGCCAGAAGCTGGGCTTTGTGAAGAGAAGTGGATGATGCTGATTCGTCAGCATCATACACTTCTAGTCACAACGCCCAGCTAGTAAAAGAAGTAAAAACGCCCCGATGTACATACACAATACACGCCCACTTGTACATAACTTTAAACACGCCCTGTTGTACTTTAGAAAGCCTCATTTGCATAAATATAAAAATGGTCATAACTTGGCCAAAAATGCTCGTTTTAAAAAAAACAAAAACGTTACTCTTATCTACATTGCAGCGCCGATCTGCTGCAATAGGAGATAGGGGTTGCAAAATCTGGTGACAGAGCCTCTTTAAGGATTTCAAAGATTTCTCTATCAGTTAAGCTGTCTATTTAATCACGTCTATTAAGCAAAACTATATTGCCCCTTTGTCGGAGGCCATAATGACCAGATTCTCGTCTTTTTCTAAAAACAGGGCATGCATTGCTTTTTTTTAAATCAAGATTCGATATCCTCTGATCTATAAATAATGACATGAGATTGTATGACCAAATTTTTAGACGTCTACATATGAGAAATCTCCAACAAGAGTCGTTAAAGTGCTTTTTCATTTACATATTGGGAACGGCCACTTTTCTTTTTATCTCTAATTTGTGGAAAATAAATTGGCCAGATCTCGAACGTGAGGCTATTCTCTTAAGGTCTATTTCTAAGACCTGGCATTCTTTCCGATTTCTTTATGCATAGAATTTATGCTGCTTCAGTCTCCTTGTGACACAAGAAGGTATTCATGCACATAACTGATGCAGGGCAGGGAAATAGTGATGCACGGTGGATGCATGCCCTCTGACTGCTGGTGAAGGTGGATGCAGGATTCAGGATGCGTTACAAAAACTAGGGGGTGCTACCACTGACACCAATGTAAGTTATTTCAGCATAGAAAAATTATTTTTAATGCATTTATATTTCAATTAATTTCACATGTTCATTTACTTTAGATATAATATTTTTACCACTTTAACTTTTAGAAACCCACAACACTAGAATCTAATATCCATTTCAAGTCGACCACTTAAAAGTTACTGATTCCCATGTACCTTACCACTACTTACAACTCTCATTATTTTTGACAAAGATAGCAGATTTTAGGGTTTTGACCAATATATATGAAATAAACATATTGCCTAAATATTTGTCTATATTGCAAGCCCTGAAAAAACATATTTGTGTTTTGCCTTGTTTTAAGTAATGTACATCCATTGCACAGCCAAAACTCTCATTGTTGCTCTGATTCATCGCTCTCGTCTTGACTACTGCAACTCATTATTAGTCGTCTTCCCGTCACTAAACTCTCCCCTCTCCAATCTATCCTTAATTCAGCAGCCAGGCTCATCTTTCTGACCAACCGCTACACCAACGCCTCTACCCTGTGCCAGTTACTACACTGGTTGCCCATCCCCTTCAGAATTAAATTCAAACTTATTACTCTCACCCACAAAGCTCTCCACAGTACTGAACCTCCTTACATCTCCTCCCTCATCTCTGTCTACCAGCCCACTCACGCTCTACGTTCTGCCAATGACCTTAGATTAAAATCCTCCATCATCCGAACCTCCCACTCCCGTCTACAAGATTTTTCTTGGGCTGCACCCGTCCTCTGGAATGCGCTCACACTCCTTGCACCCTAATGCACTTAATGTCCGTCATAATCGGATACTGGCTGGTGACCGGCTCATGATGCATTATGTGTACCACCCATGTGTATAAAAGATGGCTGGACCATTGTACTGAACAAACACTTTTACACTTTGTGTCTCCCTTATTTCCTCATAGATTGTCAGCTCTTGCGAGCAGGGTCCTCACTACTTTTGTCTGAATTGTAAATTATCTTTGTCACTATGTAATGTCTGATATTGTCTGTTTATGTTCCCTCTAAATTGTAAAGTGGTGCGTAATATGTTGGCGATATATAAATAAAGATTATTATTATTATTATTATTATTATTATTATTACATCTACTAAATCACTCACTTGGAATCTATTTCACAGACTAGTACGAGCACAGGGAGTTCAAACACTGGATCTTATTGGAGCAAGACTTGCATTCCATCCCCCTTGAGCAATTACCGAAGCTTTAATCTGGTTCCATATTATCTCACTTGAACATAGGCAGTAATAACCATATCAGTCATAAGGTGTTCCTATTTCAAAACATTTCTTCATCGTCATTTGCGATTCTTTTAATTTTATGCTGCTATTTATTTGTTTTGTGTTGACTGCTTGGCTGCTTTTCAGTTCTCCCAAATGATCAAACCCCAATGGGATCCATTCAGTCTGAAATGACAAAGACTGGAACTTAGCAGTCAACTAATTCAAGAAGCCATAAAACATCCCAGGAGAACATCCAAAGAGCTGCAGGCTCTCTAGCCTCAGCTAAGACCATTGTTTGTATACAACATTATTAAAGAGACTGCAAAAAAGTGAGATTAATGGGGGGACGGGAATGTTGCAAGAAAAAAAAACACTTCCATGCAATAGTAAAACCAATGCTCTTCTCATATTTGCAAACAAATGCCATGGATAAACCACAAACTATTTGGGATAATTTCTATGGACAGATGAGTCAAAAGTGGACCTTGGACTACACATTATGTCTGGCATAAAGCAAATACATTGTTCCATGGTAAAAACATAATACCAACAGTGAAACATGATATTGGTAGTATTATGATGTGCAGATATGTGGGGAATCAACTTGCCATTCTTGAAGGAACTATGAACTTTGCATTGTACTAGAATTTATTACGGAGAAGGTTCAGTCATCTTTCTATGAGCCGAACTTGACACTTGATCTCATTCCAGTAAAGGCTGCATGGCTGGAAAGATATACGAAGGATAGAAAAAAATAGTATCCATTGCAAACCGTAACTCAAAAGAGAACCATTCAATTACAATCAAACATCGTTAAATGCTATTAAGAAATAATTGGCAACACTTTGAAGAAAACACATGACCTTCTTTTTCTCACATTGTTTATTGTGATGTAGATACAAGTAGGAGCTTTTGATCTCTGCGTGCCCAGTGACTCCATGAGTAAATACTTTGTATTGTTCTGTGGTTTATTTTTATTATTAATTAGTGTAATCTATGATTTCATTGAATATCTATTTGTAATAATAATTTCTTTTTTATAACAATGGAGACAGAATTCTGAGTTCAACTTTCTTTAAAATGTTTTCTAAACCAAAGATGGGTTTCTTTTTTCATAGTGTATTCTGATGACATGGTTCCTATCCAAATATGGAAAGTATACTGTAGAAAGGAGAAAAAATGTGAAACTAGCAACAAAAATAAACAATGGTTTAAACTCAAATAGTATGCGGTTGACTTTTGTATTTACTAGAGCCTATTAGTGACCTGGAGAAAACATATAATGTATACATTCAACATTCTTAAAGGGGTCGTCCTCTCTTTAGAAAATTAGCTGATCACAAGATGTTCCGCTGCCGATACCCCAGAAGTCAGCTTTAAAGTTTTAAATGCCCTTTTAGCGCCACCAGAGTTGAAATTAAGCATTATAGAGCACTTGTTGAAATCAATGGGCTGTCTGTGTAATGCATGGGCGTTCCAGGTCCGCCAAAAAGAGAGACAGTTTTTGTAGCTAATTGATGGAGATTTTAAATGTGGGACTTCCTACTATTAACTCAGAATGCCCTAAAAGAGTATTTTCCTAACTAGACAACACCTTTAAAAATGAATTAAGTTAAAATCATTACACGGCTTATTTTGCCTTATATATTAACATTTTTATGTCAACATTTTGAAAAATTGAGAAACTGCAGAAGATCGGTTAGGACTGATGAAAAATATGCATTTAATAGTGTATAAAAAATTATTCTGCCGCCACCATAACTAACTGCAGGTATAGAGTGTTTTTGGTGCAGCTACTGACTTATGTCAACTATGGAATTTTTATTATGGCCACAAAGCTCAATTTTTGTCTTATCAGACCACAGAACTTTTCCATTTTTCACTTCATTTTATAGTCTCCCATATGCTTTTTGACAAACTCCAATCGATGAAGCACAACAGTTGTTGTATGCAAATTCTCTCTCACCTCATCTTAGGGAGCAGTAAATCACCCATATTTGTCAATTACATCTCAATGGTCTAGTGCCCTCCCAGTATGGTCTCTCAATACTGCAGGGTAGCCCACTCTTGGCAGATTTACAGTGATTCTATATTCTTTACATTGTTTAATTAATTGGGGGGGGGGGCTTAAAAAACTGCTTTCTCTGATGGGAAGGTGCTCACCCCACTCCTAAAGTTATATTTCAACATTTTGTTGGAGTCTCCGCATTCTGCCCTAGTTTATTCAGTAAAACGATTGCCACCAGGATAGACACTCGATGGGACCCACCAAAGTCAATGGCTCTCGTCGGTTGTCATTGGTGTCCATCATGCAACGGATCTGGTGCTTCAGTTTTTATCCATTGTTCTGCTTCTATGACATAAAAGAGCAGCAGACACAGATGTGAATGAAGCCATTCCTGGTCCCCTCCATTCCGGTGATCCATGGGGATGCAGAGAGCTGTGTATATTAACACAAAATGTACATCTTGCTTGATAACGATCCTCTCAAAATCAAGAGGATCATTATCAAGCAGAGTAAAAAGCAGTCTGAAGATGGAATTCATATATTTACAATATCTTGCCAATCTTGCCATAAGAGTAATTGGATGAAGCGATAGGATTTGGGTGCATAATATCAATATCAGGCATTCCTATTAAAAGTAACATAGTTGATTAAATAAATAAGTCCAGTGGTTTCAGACCATACAGACAGGTGTGATTCTTTGCTAACGCCATGGATTGCCGCATAACATTCGCTGCATTTGCCCACAATGCATCCTACCATATTACCCATAAGTCATGAACTGTATCTCTAGTCCTACACAGTCATGTATTTCCACCTGCAATATGGCCCTTGTGTGACATGTCTAGAGGAAGGGAAGTGACATGTAAGCAAAGTATGGGATCGCTTTTTAAGCCTATTCTTACGGCTATTTTTAATTAAGAGGATGATCTGGATGAAAAATATCTGAAAGTTTAAAGCTTCATGAGGTCAATTTAGTACTTTATTAATCTACTAATAAAGGCCCTGGAATTAAAAGCATGTGGAAATGTATCTTTGAAGTTTTGTACTTTACCCATTAGTACAACCAAATTATGTTCATTTATTAAAAACACACATGTTTTATGATACATCAAAGTAGATAAAGGAAAAACTTTCTCTTGCATGTTAAGAAATTTCATGGGAAGGATTTGAGTTATAAGAAATAGGGACAACGGTGAAATGAAATATCTGGTGACTGCTCTTCATGGGACTATCAGCAGAATACAGGCTCTGTTTAGGCTCTGATGTCTATTTTGTCAGCACCTCTGTTCTGTCCACTGATGGAATATTGTGTCTGGGAAGGGCAGCTGTGGGGAACTTGATTTTTGCAAGGTTGTTTTATCCTATTCTTACTATAATATACAGTCTTGTGAAAAAGTAAGGACACCCCATCACCCCATGTAAAGATTTTTCTATTTTAACATATGCGGAGATATTAATACATGATCTTTATTCATATATTAGTATATAAAAAACAATAACAAATTGACTTGACCATAACTTTACCAATTAAATGCCTGTGAATAGATAAAAAAAAGTATATCCAGAAAAAAAAATACCTAAAATGTGTTGGATTAGTCATATAATATATAAACAATTACATTTAGTTCAGAGAGCAAAGAGAATGGAGCAAGGGATGGTATAGCCCAACTACTATAATGGAATGGACAGCGAATCCCTGATGCCTCGCCAAGCAGAACACAAACACCCATATGGGGAATGTAATATTAGTGTAATGCCCTATCAAATTATTACACAGAATGTCTGGCAATAGCTAAACATAAAATCCACAGTATTGTATATGGTAAGGGGACAAATACCAGCAAGATAATAAATATATATCCAGATATGTGACAATAGGTCTCTATATACAATTAGATTTAGTTCATATATTCTAACCATAAAATATCAGAGAAAATAATATACTATGCTACTGCACAAAGTATCAGCATTGTAGGTTCTCAATCACTCACCCCTCGAGATGGTGTCAGCGTGGCGGGCAACAACGGGAACAATACACCTCAATGAGCGTTTCGCTACACTAGTTTTGTACTGAGGCCAGGTGAATGCAACCAGAACAGGGATAAGGGGGGTGCTGACAGATCCTGGAAGAGCTTAGTACTGGCAGAGCAGAGCACAGTGATGCGATATGCTGTGCCAACAGGCTGGTAAGAGGGGAGAGTGCAGGACCACATAAAAGAAAGGGGATTTGGGGCCCAAAGTGAGAGAGGAGAGTGGAGCGCATTAGGAAGATGTAAGTGCCTATCGACAGAGAGGAGCCAGTGAACAAAGCGTATTGTGTTGCTGAAGAGTAGTAGAGGGCTAGAGGCTGCACATAGAGGTGGATGTCAGAGAGTGACCAAAGTCTATGCAGAACTGAGACAGGGACTGCTGTGGTGTAAAGCACAGTGGGAGGCAGAAGTCACAGACGAGACTATGATCTGTCAAACTATTTGTAGACTTGTTCAAGAAAGGCAGACTGCCGTGGAGGTTGGCCAGGCTGGTACTAGCAGGCCATTGCTGAAGCGGTTCTGATGGCAGCGTAATTGCCTTGCTGGCGTGGTGGCTTTGGAAAGTCTGTCTATCCCCCCAGCCCAGGGAAGTGAGCCAGTAGGGATTGGGTGGTGCAATTCTCCAACCTTGTGTAGGTCTGTAGGAAGGACCAGGAGTTCCATATAGGTGGTCCTGGAAAGGAGTCAACAGTGGGTCTCGTTGCCCTGGAGGCCTGAAACGTGGCCTAATAACTGTATTTTTGGGAAAGGCTTGGGAAGTCATTGGAGTAGGTACCAGTTGATCCTTTGAGAGTAGGGCCCTGTTGAGGTAGCTACCTGAATCCTAGAGTGACTGGAGGGGTCAATAAGGAGTCCTGAGTGAGGTCTGGTGACCGAGCAAAAAGTAGTGCCTGTTGGGTGTGTATGGTGGTGGAGTGGACGGTGGTGTCCTGGAAAATATATTTCTGGAGGGTGGGACAGAAGCTATTAGATAGTTTGAGCCTGTATGTCTAGTACTGGAAAGGAGTGTGCTAGAGAGCCTGAAGAATTAGGTGGGAATTGATGATAAGGCCGGAAGCTGTGTGTTGATAACACAGCTGGGGTGTGGTGTTAAATAGGAAGAGCCCCACCCAAGGAGATAGTTAGTGATTGGAAGTTATTGTTTAACTATTTTAATAAAGTTTAGTAAGCTTCTGTGCCACATAAATTGTTGTCACCATTGAGCTTGCTGTGCCTCTTAAAGAGAAAGTAACCATATGACTTGGTGCCATTGTAAAAATAGTTGTATTTAGTAAAAGTCTTGTTCAACACTTATGTGTCTGTGATTTTGTTCTTTTAAAGGGGGGACCCCTTGTGAAACTACACATTACATATACATGTAAGAAACCCCTCAGACATCACACAGCTGAATCAATCTTCATGGTGGAGTGGAAAGAATGTATCCCAGTTGAGTCAGGGACTGGTAGAAGTCATAAGAATTGCCAGCTAGTAATTGTTTCTGTCAAAAGGGGGGAATACGTATTAGTACTTATTTTTCTCCACAGACTTAATTGGCATATCAGTGATTTTTTTGTTTTGTTTCATAAATTATTGTGGTAAAACTTTTTTTAAATTATAACACTGATATCTTCATATACTTTTTTTTCTTTTTAATGAAGACCCAATATTAATATACTGTATTGACATATGTAAACAAAAAAAAGTAACATGGTGTGTCCTTATTTTTTCACATGACTGTTTAAAACCTTTGTTTCCGATTTTTTTTTTTAAATTATAGTGGAGCTTTTCTATCACAGTGGAAGGGAAGTTTTTCCCACATTTCATTATTAAAGAAGTACTCCCATAAATAGTTTTTTGTGCAAACCCTCCTTTTCCCTATTTGTAAATATGATTGTATACCTGATACTGGGTTAAAATTCTGAGCGCTTGATCTCCTATTTTTAGCCTCCGTTTGGTCCTTCCGTTTGACAATGTGATGCCCACACTGACTTATCGAATTTTACAGCGTCTGCTGTGCGGACCGGAAGTCAACCTCTCTAGTCATTCCTATGAGAGCTTTTTGTGGGAGTGCTTCTTAAACAGACAAGTCCCATTAAACCTTAAAACGGGAAAAGGGGCATATGAACATAGTCAGAAAAAAGAACTCCTGTTATGCCTACTCAAAATTATCTGCTTAGACCACAAAGTTAATGGGTGGAGAAAACACAAGAATTTGGCATCTCCTTAAAGGGGCTTTCCTATGAATAAATATATATTTTTTTCTATTAAATGACACAAAACATAACAACTTGTCAAATGGAATAATTATAAAATGCTTCTGTGTGTATTACTGCCGTTACATACTTGTTATGATACCCCCTGCTGTTCCTTACTAGAATATGGTTACTAGAATCCTGATTTTTAGAACATCCACCTAATGTGTCCAGTACTGGTGAGAAGAAGCTGCTTCTAGTGCACTGATTCCTATTGACTGACTTGCACAATAGTAGTGCGATTGAAGGTAAATAAAAACGGGACCACCGGCGCTGCTTGGATAAGGATATTACACGACCATCTTGGTAGGTAAGGTGAATAGAGGACTTTATTGTTAACAATAAAGTCCTCTATTCACCTTACCTACCAAGATGGTCGTGTAATATCCTTATCCAAGCAGCGCCGGTGGTCCCGTTTTTATTTACCTTCAATCGCACTACAGATCGACAGCAAACTGTGTTTGGCTGTGATGTGGACCTCGCTGCAGCTTTTCAAGCTTTTCTGACACCTATGGTGTCCACCACCCGAGGTGAGCGTAATTGTCGCATCCATCATCCTTTCGGTACCCTATCAGATCCTCATTTGTCCTTTGTGGCGCCATGTCTCCTTTTTCTAATTTATTTTGCACAATAGTAGGAATCCCTCCTCTACCCGTGTACAAGAAGAACGGGGCAGTGGGAATAAGTTACTGGGCATGTGTGACCACCAGCACTGGACATATTAAGTGGACGTTCAAAGAAGAAATTGAAAAAAAACAGCCGGGGGTGCCATAACAAGTATGTCTAGACACAGGAGCATTTAATAAAATATTTTTATTGAAAAATTGTTCTGTTCTACACGAGTAATAAAAGATTTAATTGCTGAACAAGCCCTTTAACTTACTTGGGCAACTAACATTCTTGTATTAAAATTTGATTGTCCTTATTTACTCAGAAGACATAGAAGGACTTTGTGTTAACAATACATGCAGTTCTTAAAAGTCAACTATATCGTTAATAACTATTAAAGGCTGTTATTTTATATGCTGAATGTTATTTCCTTTACCTTTAAATTATGAATATTGTAAACATTGAAGCGAGTCTCAATCTGGCTCCTTAGAACTCCTACCTACTGAAAATTTTTATACTTTATATATTCTTCTATAAATGGTCACACATAGATATCAACCTTTATTAGCTCTACTATAATGCGTTGATACAATAGAAAGATATCCCATTTTATTCAACATATTGCAAAGTATTGATTAAAGATACAGAATAATCTCGTTGGGTGGTTCAAGACAGGACTAAAATATTACATTAATGCAGTAATCTCAATGAATTGTTTTATTTTCTGTTGGTTCTGAATGAAGCTAAAGACCTACCTTGAATTTATTGCCCTGGAAAACCATAAATATCGTCCAGAATCATTAAGTCAAGACCTGAAATGTGATCCTGCCCAGTTCCCAATCAGACAGCCATCTGGAAGATGAAAGAAGTCTATTTTGGTTTCAGAATGATCCAGACCCTAATTTGTAGTAACAGTCTTAACAGCCTGTTTCGGAGACATTAACCAGAGGCTGTGCTCCCTTATTCAATGTTGGTGCACTGTTTGCTGTCTTAAAACATTAGCAGCCAATACGACCATACATTTCTTCAGTCTGCAATTCTCAAATGCTAAATTCCAAAGGGTCTCACACATGTAGCCAGGAAACTATAAATTGCTAGTAGAGTAAATCATGCTTGGCCCCAATAAAATGGTCACTCAAAAGTCAATGGACCATAGTCTGTTTGGTTCATGCATTGCTATTATTTTGGAAGGCTGACATTTTTAGTTCAAGTGGACATTAGGATATAACCTACTTCTTAGAAGCTCTTATGCACTTTTATAATAGACAAACAACAATATATTTTATCATGCTTTCATTGGCTACAAATGAAAACATTAATATGGTAAGCGACTTCAAAAGCTTGTACTGAGGTAAGAAAATTGTCTTTGTATAAGGCAAACTAATTCCTTCCTGGCTCCAAATCTAGAAATTGGAATAAGCCACTAGATCAATTACTAATATCAAAGCAATCTATTAACTATTAATATTATGCTTTCCATGTAAGGCATCCAATCCGAAGTCATTTAATATTTTGGGCAACATGGTGGCTTAGTGGTTAGCACTGTTTCCTTACAGAACTGGGATTGGGGTTCACATCCAACCGAGTGTAGAGTTTTGATGTGGTTTTTCTGTAGGTACAATGGTTTACTACCATAATCAAAAAGCATATGGATCAAGTCGTGAACTTCCTATGAAATTGGCCCTAGGGTGTGAGTATTGAAAGAAAGGTTATGTTTACAGATCAAGGTATATAAAGATCATTACATTTAAACATGGCATTTGGGTGACCCCTAAGGTGTCTACTAAATAACCCCAATTTCTGTAATCTTTATTTTCAAATCCACCCGTTCCTTTAATTCCTTTGTTTTTCCTTCTCTGGACCCTCCGTTGAGAGGAATATTAAAATAAAACGATATTTTCATTATCTGCATCTATGACTCTTTTCTTATACCTTATGATCTTATTTGCCTTGACTGCTGCCTGTGATTTGTTGCTACAATTGTGCGTATTGTCCCAGAATATTTTAAGTATTTTTGCATGTCAGTTCACTATTTTTTTATTACTTAGTGTGTAATGATGGTATTTGTATGCATAGTGCATAACCTTACACCTTTTCACATAAAATTTATTTGCCCAGCATTCACATTTTTCCAAATCACTTCAACAATATCATAATAGCCCCTTTTTATTCAATTACTTAACATGGTTTAACCCCTTAATGACCAGCCTATTTTAAACCTTAATGACTAAGCCATTTTTTAAGTTTTTCCATCGTCGCATTCCAAGAGCTATAACCTTTTTATTTTTGCGCCGACATAGCTGTATAAGGTCTTGTTTTTTGCGGGACAAGTTGTACTTTTTAATAGCACCATTTTGGGGGACATATTATTTATTGATTAACTTTTATTAACTTTTATTTGGGGGGAAATAGAAAAAAACCTGAAATTTCGCCACTCTTTTTCGCGTCTTAAATCTACGCCGTTTACCGTGTGATATAAATAACACAATAACTTTATTCAGCGGGTTGTTACGATTGCAACGATACCAAATTTGTATACTTTTTGTATGTTTTCCTACTTTTACACAGTAAAAACGCTTTTTTTTCAAAATTATTTGTTTTTGTGTCTCCATATTTGAAGAGCCGTAACGTTTTTATTTTTTCGCCAATGCGGTTGTATGAGGGCTTTTTTTTTGCGGGAAGACGTGTCGTTTTTATTGGTACCATTTTGGAGTAGATGCGACTTTTTGATCACTTTTTATCACATTTTTTTAAAGTCAGTATTCACAGAAAACAGCAATTTTTCCATAGTTTTTTATTCAATTTTTTACGGCGTTCACCATGCGGGTTAAATAATGTAATAGATTTATAGTCGGGGTTGTTACGGACGCGGCGATACCAAATATGTGTAACTTTTTAACTTTATTTTGTTTTTTTAATAGTAAAGCATTATGTAAGGGGAAAAGCTGGGTTTTTCATTTTTTTTCACATTTTTTTTTAAATTAACTTTATTAAACTTTTTTTTCACTTTTTTACTAGTCCCACTAGGGGACTATAATATGCGATTCTGCGATCGCATTTATAATACACTGCAATACTTCTGTATTGCAGTGTATTACTGCCTGTCCGTTTAACACGGACAGTCATCTGCTAGGTCATGCCTGCGGCATGATCTAGCAGGCATTCACTCCAGGCAGACCTGGGGGCCTTTATTAGACCCCCGGCTGCCATTGGAGACACAGACACTCCACGATCGTATCGCCGGGTGTCGGTGGGAGAGAGAGGGAGCTCCCTCCCTCTCTCCAAAACCACTCAGATGCGGTGCACGCCATTGTGCACCGCATCTGAGGGGTTAAACGGGTGAGATTGATACTAATATCAATCTCACCCGGCAGAGCAGGGACGCTCCCAGCCCTCAGCTGCCTCTGGCAGCTGAGAGCAGGGAGATTTGACAGCTCCCTGCTCTGTTTACTTATTCCGATGCAGCGACGTAAAAAGTCTATGGCATCGGAATAAGGCCCGTTAGTGACCGACGTAGAAACACGATGGGCCGGTCACTAACGGGTTAATAATAACTGAAAAATAGATTTTACTCTGTACAATGTAATAAGTAAATTTATTTTCAAGAATAAAACCCTATAATGACCCTTTGAAAACCTCACTAGTAATAAAAATGGGCACAATCTAGTAAGCAATGTTTCCTTGCAGTAGAGGGGTCCTGGGTTTAAATCTGACCAAGGGCAACATCTACATGAAGTTTTTATGTTCTCCTCGTGTTTCTGTCTTTTTCCTCTGGGTTCTTCAGTTTCTTTCTCACACTCAAAAAATATATTATAGGTTATATGGAATCCTATGAAATTTGCTCTTGTATGTATGTGTTTGAGATAGGGGCAATTAGATGGTGAGCCCCATTGTTAACTTCTTTATTTAATTTTTTAGGTGTATTTTTATTTTAGTTCAGCAGGTGACAGAGTTTTTACTTAAGGCCCCATACACACGTCCATGCAGTATTTACGGTCAGCATTTGCGGACCGTGCTCACAGTAATAAGTATAGGAGCACAGTCTGTAAATGCGAAAAATAGAATATGTCCTATTTTTGCGGGTTAATTTCTACGGCCCGGACACACACCCGTAAATATGGGAAGGTGTACGTGGACAATAGAAATGAATGTTTCAGTATTTTATCTGCAATTACGGATCCATAATTGCGGATAAAAACTACGGTTGTGTGCATGAGGCCTTACAGAGCAATTAGTGACAAGGAAGACATGTAAACAATACACCTACGTAGGTTTTTGAGAGCAGCAACACACTGTTTTTCTTACATTATATTATTTTTTTATGATTTTTAGATTACTTTTTTTTAGCACTTTTTTTTCTTTCTATAGCCTGTTACTTTAAGAGCAGAGAAAAACAGAATATATTGTATGGAAAAAAAAAAGCTAATAGCTAGAATATTTTGAAATAATGTAAAAACGTTTGTATTTAAAAACGTTGAAAAGAGGTGTCCTGGCGGAAAAAATGAAACGTTAGATGTACATGGTAGATATATTTTTCCACATTCTTCAATCATCTAGTCCCATTAATACACAGATAACTTAATCAATACCAGTTAATGAACAAGTGTATTACAAACTATAACATTAACTAAAATTTATTGAAATTACTTCTGTCATTGTATTTATTGAACCAGTGGCTTATCTTATTCCAGAACTACTGCCATTGTACTGTGAAGCCTGTAAGTCATGTGAGACAGAAATATTATGGGCTTTTCCTCAAGCTGAACTTCTCTCGGCACATTGGGCATGGGTTTGGGGTTGTCAAATCTCACTGTCTTTCCTTAATTTGTCTAATGTTTATACAAGGTAAGTAAGCAGGTTGAGGTCTACCCCCCCCCCTCCTCCTGAGTCTAACTGACCTTGCTGCGAGGCAGAACCTGATAAGCAACGTGAAGTTTGTTTTCATGTTTTCAACTCTAATAAAGAAATTTATTTTGGATTTTTATGTATCGACGTAGAAAAATGTAAAGTTAAAGAAATAAATAACACTTCCAACTGCCATATTTCTCAAAAGTATATAAAGTTTTTTACCGCTCTAACGGCACCGAGAAACACAGTCCAACTTATAGTCTTATAGACGTTTCCGATCAGTCCACACGCAATAGACAATCTACAATCCAGAAAAGGTGTGGACAGCATTGTGGTGTCGAATTCATCACTCCGTTCCTTATAGTAATTTCACGGCTGTAATTTCCTGCCTTTTTTCCTAAAGAGAGCAGTTGATTTTTTGAGCTGGCTCGTGATTGGTCTAAGTATTTTCTGATTCCAATTGGTGGGTTTAGTATTGGGTTTGGTAATAGAGGCAAATTTGAAAGTTCTCAGTTTAGTGGTATGAATATAAAGATATGTCATTTTTCTATTAACATTTCATTATATGACAAATTGTTGTTAATATGTATACAGTATACATAGAAGATATGGACTAGGAGGATTTTTATACATATATATATAGATATGTTGATCTTTTATGTATTTGATATATAATGTATTTCATATATGTTTGTATATGTTGATGATTTTTTCTTTTATTTAGTTAATTCATGATGTATTATTTGTGTTGTTATATTATATAGCACAATTACATAAATGTTTGAGGAGCTATTTAAGTCATGATTATCTGGTACGTTACTCATGCCCCAGAGGAAGCCGGAAGGGTGAAACCCAGGGTCGGGTGAGTTTGTTTGACGTGCTGCTACTGATTTTATTTAAATCATTAATGCTTTTAATTCTTCTATTTTCTGTAAGTATGGAATAAATCTTGCGTATAGCAAAAAAACAGAGGGTGTTGCACTATTTCTCCTTTTTCTTTATTGGAGTCATAGAATTTATCCTGCCTGGAGCTCGAACACCGGGAGACGGTGCAGAGCTCGGTGGAACTACAAGGAGCAGAACAACTGCACACACCTTCTCTGGATTGTAGATTGTCTATTGCTTGTGGGCTAATCAGAAACGTCTATGAGACTACAAGTTGGACTGTGTTTCTCGGTGCCGTTCTAGTGGTAAAAAACTTTATATACTTTTGTTTTATTTTAAGGTGTTTGGATTTCACCGGATTTTTGCTTGCTCCGGCCTGAAGGATATTAATTGTGGTCATTAGAGCCAGGATTTACTGGTATAGTTGCCATATTTCTCAGATGATTCTGTAATAAATCTCTACCTGTAGTAAATTCACAGATATGAAAACTACAAAACATTGTCCAACTTATAATGTATATATTGTTCTGTGTCTGGGCCCTTGTACCTCCCTGGTTCCAAACTGTCACCTCCCTGTCTCTGACTATATGTCACTGGGAGCTCCTCATTGGTAAACGGAAAGATCAGCTCAACTGAGGGTTTCTAGAAAGAACCATTATTTTATTGCAATATATGTTGAGTGATTAATTCCAACCCCAGATCTTATCTTTATTGCAAGGTCTGCAGGGCTGTATGAAACTACACAGGTTGTGGAAAATATCTTTAAAATGACAGTATGTATACCATATTCAAGCTCTTGGTAAGCCTTACCACCAGTCAAGTACCTCTGGATGTGAAAATTATATGTCAGCATATATTTAAAAAGCTGCTCGGTATCTTACTTAATAAATATACAACACTGAAGAATTATTTTACATCTACCTTAAAGGTTCTTCTGCATTCAGGCAGTTGTTAGAGAACCCAATGACGTTAGTAAGGGCAGATACAGACGGACGTTGCATTTTTGCGCGCGCAAACAACGCAGCGTTTTGCGCGCGCAAAAAACATTTGACAGCTGCGTGTGTCATCCGTGTATGATGCGCGGCTGCGTGAGTTTCGCGCAGCCGCCATCATAGAGATGAGGCTAGTCGACGCCCGTCACTGTCCAAGGTGCTGAAAGAGCTAACTGATCGGCAGTAACTCTTTCAGCACCCTCGACAGTGAACGCCGAACACAATATACAGCAACCTGTTAAAAAAAAAGAAAAAGTTCGTACTTACCGAGAACTTCCCGGACGTTGCCTTGGTGACGCGTCCTTGGTGACGCGTCCTTGGTGACGCGCCTGTCTTGACATCGGGCCCCACCTCCCTGGATGACGCGGCAGTCCATGTGACCGCTGCAGCCTGTGCTTGGCCTATGATTGGCTGGAGCTGTCACTTGGACTGAATTGTCATCCCGGGAGGTCAGACTGGAGGAAGAAGCCGGGAGTTATCGGTAAGTCAGAACTTCGTTTTTTTTTACAGGTTCATGTTTATTGGGATCGGTAGTCACTGTCCATGGTGCTGAAACAGTTTAACTCTTTCAGCACCCTGGACAGTGACTATCTCCGGACGTCGCGTACCGGAAATTTTTTTGCCGGGTTCGGCCAAAACGAGTTCGGCCGAACCCGGTGAAGTTCGGTTCGATTGTCCGGGTTCGCTCATCTCAAAGACACTCCATTTGGATGTTTGGAAACAGAAAAGCATGTGGTGCTTTTCTGGTTACATTCATCCTTTTGACAGCTGGTGCGCTGTTTCAGTCGGTTCGCACGGAAGTGCTTCCGTGCGACCTGCGTGGTTTTCACGCACCCATTGACTTCAATGGGTGCGTGATGCGCGAAATACGCGGAGATATTGAACCTGTCGCGCTTTTTGCGCAGCTGACAAACGCTGCGCAAAAAGCACAGACTGTCTGTACTGCCCCATAGACTTGTATTGGTCTGTGCGTGGCGCGTGAAAACCACGCGGCCCGCACGGACCGAATACACGCTCGTGTGAATCCCCCCTAATGATGTCACAGGTATTCGTTGTACAGAGGGGGGCTTGGTGGGATGAAGAGAAGACGCGATCTGAGACTTCTCTACACACTGGCTATATAGATCACTGGTAACAGTGATCTAATGGGTTGTTACTATTAGATAACTTTTTTCAGTGATCTGTATATGGTGACAGCAAGGAACACATAGATCATGTGTTCCCTGTTAACCGGTATCCTTATAGTAAAAAACTAAATACTAATAATAATAGTAATAATAATAATAATAATAATAATAATACAGCAAGTAATAAATAAGTAAAAATAAATAAAACAAAAAAAAGAATTACATTAAAAAGCCCCCATCCCAAAAAAAACATGACATGATCGCGTTTTGCATAGAGGTGCTCAGGCATTAATACGCTCCTGTCAGGCACAAACATAAAATAATTACCGCCAGCCACCAATTTTAGTATGTTCTACCACAACCCTATCTGCTTTTGCACCTTTACTAAAAAATGTCTGTACTTGGATTATTTCTGTACTTGGATGATTATCAACCATGTACAGATGCTGCGTCTAAAGCTAAGGGAGATACATTTAAAGGGAATGTGTCGCAAATTAAACCTTTTTTTTAAGTGTCGTTACTTATTTCTATTATATTTTTTATGTTTTTTGCTGTATTTTTTTTTCTTCCATATGGTGCAAAGTATATAGGGTTTTTATTCTTAGCACTATAGCGACGTCATACATTATATAATGTACACATATTTGACATCACTGTTTTTTGGGATAAATATTAGTTATTGAACAAACAACCTTCAAACATAGCATGAAAAATTAACAAAAACAATGTTTTTCCTGTTTCTGACCATTCACCCTAAAAAAGGCCTACAAAATGAATTGATATGATAATTGTACAATGTAAAGAGATCAGCAGCATAGCCAAAAAGGTTCCTTGTGAGGGAAGCAAGGTAGATAATCCCTAGCAAGGGATTGTGCACGCAACACAAATGTCCCAGGTCCAACGGGACAACTTGCACACAGTAGATTGAAGAAAAACTGCAGCACTCAGATATCCAAAAAAGTGTTGGTCTTTATTCACCAAGCAATAAAAACTACAACGTTTCAACCCCTGTTGGGTCTTTATCAAGCTTGACAAAGACCCAACAGGGGTTGAAACGTTGTAGTTTTTATTGCTTGGTGAATAAAGACCAACACTTTTTGGGATATCTGAGTGCTGCAGTTTTTCTTCAATCTACTGTGATATGATAATTGATCATTTTAAATTTTAAGAAAGCCCCATGTATCAAAAAAAGAAACAAAAAATGTTGGGTTAGACTAAAAAATAAAAAAAAGTCACCTTTAGAATGCAGCATTCCAACAGGTAAAATTTTGCTCTGATCGTAAAGGCCCAACACAACGCTGGTCATGAAGGTGTTAAACTCGCCATAAATGTAAAGATACTTGTTCGTTTTTTAACTGAACCAAAATCAAACTTGGTCCATTTTGCAGGAATTATTATTACATTTTCTCGTCATAGCTGATGAAGAGCTAAGATTGTAGTTTCATCAGCTGTTTGAAGTGAAAATATGGAAATGTATAATATTTAATGTTTGTATAAATCCTGGATCATTTAGTGACTAACGCAAAAGTGTGCCAATTTGTTACAGAAAGCCCATACATTATTGTGCATGAGTATGTTGTGCACCATAAGTAGAAAGATGTTTACTTTGTGCATATTGCACAGGGCTTGGACACAATAGCATTTTTAAGCTCACTTTTTTGATGAAGGAAGGAAAAACCTCTAAGGCTTCCTTCACATATCCGTTAGGGCTCCATTCCGACGTTCCATCGGAGCTTTCCGTCGGAATGGAGCCCTGACTGACACAAACGGAAACCGTAGTCGCCTACTGAGATAAACCGGAATGAATACCATAGTTGACTACGGTATTGATTCCTTCAAAATGACGGAACCCTTGCACAATGGAGACAAACATAAACCGTTGTCACCGGATCCGTCACCATTGAAATCAATGGTCATGGAAACGGAAACCTATGGTTTCCATTTGTGTCTGTCAGGGCTCCGTTCCGAGGGAAAGCTCACACGGAACGTCGGAACGGAGCCCTGGCGCAGATGTGAACGAAGCCTAAAATGTATCTCTTCTCTAATCTGCTTGGATATGCTAAAACAAATATGGAACCCAAATTAAATCAGGGATGGGGGAAGGGTCCCAAGACATAATAAATATGTGCTCTTATCAGAGTTGTAGCTAGGCTTTCCTTCACCCGGGGAAAAGATTCAGTTCGCTGCCCTAGCCGGCCCTATATTCAAATTCTCTGGCCAAGCCAGAGTGGCTTGTTGGCGCCCCCCACCACCCGGTACACATGCTCCGCATGTCCCTACCCGATCTACGTCCTTGATGTTATCTCTATTTATCAACCCCCAAAGTTGACATAAGAAAACTCTTTCACTGCAAGTTGCTATCTGAACAAAAACTGTTCCAGTTAACAAACGATAAATTTTCCCCTGCCTTCCATAAATTGCACCACGTGCGCAAAACAATAAAACATCACCGAAGTAAAAAGTAATCTAAGCTACAATCTGAGTTTCTAAAGAAACTTCAGCTACTGTTTAACTTAACTTCCATTCACCCCGAGGATTTATATTCACAGTAGCATCTACATTAATAAAATGAATGTGACTAAGCATGGCCTGCAGGCAAGTTGCTAAATAATAACCTAGATATGAGAATTTATTATTGTGCGAGACGTGTGTGGGCAGACCGTATTATTAAGTGACCTGCATTGCCCTCACATAACGATCAAAATAAATCAACTATAATTGCTATGTGAGGAGGTTTGTATGTGGAGATGTGCTGGTAATTAATGACAAATAATTGAATGCTGTATCACTAGTTATTCTTAGTTTTTGTCTTGCCTTGCTGATCCAGATATGCCTTAGGATAAAGCTTCAAATCTTGGTTCAGAACAACAGTAATTGCCGAACATGTTATGCAAGTGAGACTGCACCGAGTACCACATACATTTGAGGATTGCTGTGCAGAAGGACTCCTTTTTAGGTGCACTTAATATGCGTCATAATTTTTTGGAGATTTTTCCCACCTCTCTAAAATGGAAAATTGATGAGAAACGTGGGCATGATCTTGCCCAAGATGGGTCACTGGGTACATTTGCACAAAGTTAATACATAACCTTTAATTGTAGTACTCGAAAAACGGGTAAAAAATATATAAAGTGATTCATATTAAAACAATAACTCAAGCCCACAAACTTGTGCAAGATCATAACAGATGTATAGAGAAAATTAGGGTATGTGCACACAGCGTTTTTTGTTCCAAGCAAAAAATTCTGCCTCAAAATTCCCTCCCGACTTTTTTAGGGAGGTTTTGAAATGCAAGCATTTTTTTTAGGGTAACTAAACGTTCAACAAACTTCTGACACGTCATAGTGACATGTCAGGAGTTTTGATTGGTGAAAGTCCGAGCACTGAGACCCCCACCAATCGCTAAAACAAAGCGATTGATTTCCGGAAAAAGCCGAAGAGAAACGGAGCGGCTGAGCTCTCACAACGAGTAATCCACTATGGTATTGGTTCCATCAAATCACGGAACCCTTGCACGACTGAGACAAACGGAAACCATTGGCATCGGATCCGTCACCATTGAAATCAATGGTGATGCAAACGGAAACCTATGGTCCAGGTCCTGTTCTGATGGGAAGCTCCGACGGGACGTCAGAACGGAACCCTGACGCAGATGTAAACGAAGCCTTAGGTGCAATTCTCGCCATTTTTCCTCTCCAAATACCCTTGTGCAGAAGATGCCATTATTAATAAATGTGGGCCAGTGTTGCCAATGTATTCCTGGTATGATGATTGAATTTAGCCATGTAGGGCTTCCCCAAGGATAGATATCAAACACTGTCAAACAAAAAAGTGCTTATTAACTGACAGGCTGATTTTCCATCATTGGCCAGTGCCAAGAAACCAATACTCTGAGAACCCAATACTATGGTGTAGTAAAAAAATAACATATTTTGCTATGCAGAATCTGCATACATTTATAAAGGTGCAGAAATTTGTAAAGGTGCAGAATTTTACACCAGGACAAAAAAATCACCTAAAATGCAGGATTTTAAAACCATCCCTGAATATTAGTTTTAGGCCGGATTCACATGAGCGTGTTCGGTCCGTGATATACGGTCCGTATGTTGGCTGCATTTCCCGGACCAAACACACTGCAGGAAGCCGGGCTCCTAGCATCATAATTATCTGTGGAGCTGGCTGTCACTGCCTCACTGTGGGAAAACAGTCCCGTACTATAATCATGTTTTCAGTACAGGACAGTAGTTCCGCAGAGAGACAGTGTCACCTATGATGCTAGGAGTCCGGCTCCCTGCAGTGTGTTCGGTCCGGGAAATGCAGCCGACATATGGACTGTATATCACGGACTGAACACGCTCGTGTGAATTCGGCCTAAGGGCTCATTCAGACGAGCGTAAAACTCATCCGTGTACTGTGCGTGAAAATCACGCACAGCACACGGACCCATTGATTTCAATGGGGCCATTCACACATGCAGGAGTTTTCACGCAGCGTGTATCCGTTGCGTGAAACTCACAGCATGTCCTATACTACCGTTGAAAAGTTTAGGGTCACTTAGAAATTTCCTTATTTTTGAAAGAAAAGCACAGTTTTTTTCAATGAAGATAACATTAAATTAATCAGAAATACACTCTATACATTGTTAATGTGCTAAATGACTATTCTAGCTGCAAACGTCTGTTTTTTAATGCAATATCTACATAGGTGTATAGAGGCCCATTTCCAGCAACCATCACTCCAGTGTTCTAATGTTACATTGTGTTTGCTAACTGTGTTAGAAGGCTAATGGATGATTAGAAAACACTTGAAAAACCGTGTGCAATTATCTTAGCACCGCTGTAAACAGTTTTGCTGTTTAGAGGAGCTATAAAACTGACCTTCCTTTGAGCTAGTTGAGAATCTGGAGCATTACATTTGTGGGTTCGATTAAACTCTCAAAATGGCTAGAAAAAGAGAGCTTTCATGTGAAACTCGACAGTCTATTCTTGTTGTTAGAAATGAAGGCTATTCCATGCGAGAAATTGCCAAGAAACTGAAGATTTCCTACAATGGTGTGTACTACTCCCTTCAGAGGACAGCACACACAGGCTCTAACAAGAGTAGAAAGAGAAGTAGGAGGCCCCGCTGCACAACTGAGCAACAAGACAAGTACATTAGAGTCTCTAGTTTGAGAAATAGACGCCTCACAGGTCCTTAACTGGCAGCTTCATTAAATAATACCCGCAAAATGCCAGAGTCAACGTCTACAGTGAAGAGGCGACTCCGGGATGCTGGCCTTCAGGGCAGAGTGGCAAAGAAAAAGCCATATCTGAGACTGGCTAATAAAAGGAAAAGATTAATATGGGCAAAAGCACACAGACATTGGACAGAGGAAGATTGGAAAAAAGTGTTATGGACAGACGAATCGAAGTTTGAGGTGTTTGGATCACACAGAAGAACATTTGTGAGACGCAGAACAACTGAAAAGATGCTGGAAGAGTGCCTGACGCCATCTGTCAAGCATGGTGGAGGTAATGTGATGGTCTGGGGTTGCTTTGGTGCTGGTAAAGTGGGAGATTTGTACAAGGTAAAAGGGATTTTGCAACGCCATGCAATACCCTGTGGACAGCGCTTGATTGGAGCCAATTTCATCCTACAACAGGACAATGACCCAAAGCACACCTCCAAATTATGCAAGGAAGGAGCAGGCAGCTGGTATTCTATCTGTAATGGAGTGGCCGGCGCAGTCACCAGATCTCAACCCCATAGAGCTGTTGTGGGAGCAGCTTGACCGTATGGTACGCAAGAAGTGCCCATCAAGCCAATTCAACTTGTGGGAGGGCCTTCTGGAAGCATGGGGTGAAATTTCTTCCGATTACCTCAGCAAATTAACAGCTAGAATGCCAAAGGTCTGCAATGCTGTAATTGCTGCAAATGGAGCATTCTTTGACAAAAGCAAAGTTTGAAGGAGAAAATTATTATTTGAAATAAAAATCATTATTTCTAACCTTGTCAATGTCTTGACTATTTTCTAGTCATTTTGCAACTCATTTGATAAATATACACTACCGTTCAAAAGTTTGGGGTCACCCAGACAATTTTGTGTTTTCCATGAAAACTCACACTTATATTTATCAAATGAGTTGCAAAATGACTAGAAAATATAGTCAAGACATTGCATTAAAAACCAGACATTTGCAGCTAGAATAGTCATTTACCACATTAACAATGTATAGAGTGTATTTCTGATTAATTTAATGTTATCTTCATTGAAAAAAACTGTGTTTTTCTTGCAAAAATAAGGAAATTTCTAAGTGACCCTAAACTTTTGAACGGTAGTGTAAGTGGGAGTTTTCATGGAAAACACAAAATTGTCTGGGTGACCCCAAACTTTTGAACAGTAGTGTATATTGGTACGTTTTTCACGCACCTACGTGCCTATTGAAGTCAATGGGTGTGTGAAAATCACGCACAGCACACGGATGGACATCCGTGTGCTGTGCGTGATTTGCGCATCAATTCCATTGAAAAAAAAAAAAGATGTGCTTTGCGAGTGCGTGAAAAATGCATGCCACTCGCAATGCAAACTAATGCATAACGCAACATACACGGACCAGATTCATGTGCGTTTTTCACACGCGTGAATCCGATACGGTCGTGTGAATGTATGCCAAGAAAACAACATCCAGTCTGCAGACATTTATGGAGCTCTATCTTGTAGGAGTTCACAAATTCAGACTATGTGGTTTTAACTGATAAGGGAATGGGTTTAAGTCATTAAAAAAAAAAAAAGGGGTTATACTGTGCGCAATAAGTAAGGCTTAATTCACATTGCGTTTGGTATTTATGTTGGATGTGACCATTCCAAATGGTCAGACCGATTGTATAGACAGACGTATGAATCTGTATGCCCATACAGTTGCATATGTCTGTCATTATCTGTCATTAAGAAGAAAAAAAACATTTACTGCACAGTATACATTTTTTGTTAACAGTTGAATAGAAAAGTGCAGTCAACTATGCTTTTCAACACAACTGAAGCTGCGGGATTCCAAAATATCCTAGTCAAACCTATAACCTTTTGAAATACATTTGCCTGTTAAAGTCTAAAGCACATCTGCCTATACGCATTCGATTTTCTCAGCGTATATGTCATCAGTACCACAAACGTGGTGTGAATTTAATGTTTTCATCTTGGTGGGTATTTTTTACCACTCCATTATATCCATAAATGGGTTATCCCAGAGACCATATTTATCACCTATACACATGATAGGTGATAAACATCAGATCACTGAGGGCTTCACTGCTGGGACCCCCCACTGCCAGGACGACCGGCGATCATTACTATGGGGCTCTTGAGTCCCTTGTTCCTGCTTGTCTGCAGTGAGAAGCAGTTAGTATGGAGCCGTGGTCGAGGATGTGTTCTGCCGCTCTATACAACTCTCCAAACAGCTAAAAGTGCAAAAACCCATGTGACAGCAAGGTGACTACCATCTCAGTGATAACCACCTCACTATAATTAGGTGGCAAACTTTCAAAATTGTGTAGGCACAGATAGTACTGCCCCTCTCTTATTCATTCACACAACACTAAGCAATGAAAGCAGAAACCTTATGATGAAAGAGACAGAGAGAGAAAAATCTTGGTGGAAATTGAAAGATAAAAAAATTTAAAAAAGTGGATTTTATAATAAATAAGAACCGGGAATTATATTATAATATGTAACTATTTGCTGTAAGAATTATGGGGGTGACTGGAGATCTTTTTTAGCCTGAATCTATTATAAAATCAAGTCAGTAGGGTACGGATAGGGTACACATGTCAAACTTTTTTGCAATACGGTAAATTGTCTTGTCAAGTAGAATTTTTGAGGCTCTCCAGTTTTTACACTTAAATATGGCTGTGTAGGAAAATATAAAACATTGAAATATTTAGGAGCTATTAATGAAACAGCCCAAGGAGTCTGTGTTTTTTCCCACAAAATAGAACTCTGATTTGTCAGAGTTGGAAAAGGAATAGGAGGACAGCAGGAGTTCACAGGTGCTCCGTCCAGAAATCCCAGCTGCTGCTGCTGCTGCTAAATTGAAATTGTATATATAAAAAAAAAAGGTATTCGATGCATTTGGCAGCAGATAATAGATAGAAATATTAAAGATTGCAATGTGGCTGAGCTACATTTGGAACAGTAGTTTTAAATTGGGAAAGAATATGTTATTGTTGCTGCAGAGAATATGGCTTATCAAAACTATAGTTTACAGGAAACTTGGCTGCCTTATATCTAAAGCTGTTGGTGCCAGGATGTATGGCCTGGATGTTATTTTGTCTGCTTTGCCGTGTTATAAGAAGGTGGCAACGTGCAGCATGACAACGCTGTATCATTACGCTGGGGTCGGCGCCTATGTATAAAACTCTGGTTTTCCCACCTGTCAGTGTTCAGTATCGGGTGAAAGATTGTGAGAAACCTGAGCTGTGTTGCGCAACAGAGAGAGTTTTTAATAGCTGCTATGTAAATATTAAAGAGCGGTGTCTAGCGTGGGTATAAAGCACACTTTTCATTGGGCCTGTGGTAGAGGTCCTGAAGCAAGTTGCTTGTGACCGGCTGGGGCCTCCCTGCAGGTGTGTGTGTCGAGTGCAGGGTACAGGCAGGAGCTTTCCTACGTGGACAGCCAGCAGGGAAGTAGTCAGTCAGTTGCGGCCTACTAGGCCAGGGGTTTGCCAGTCAACCCCCTGTATTATGAAGCGGCGCCCCTGACTCTGTCTTCCACCGATAAGCAGCCAGACATCACCGTTTGCCTGAAGCATGCCTAATTGTTGAGCCTGTCATATTAAGACAAACTCTTGTATTTTTCTGCTATGGCCGTGTCAAACCTTCACCGGGCCCCTGCACCACCACCACCGGCGGATGACACCCTACAGGCTGCCACTTTATTAAATACCGAAAGAAGAGACACCTATATGACAGACATCTACAGCTGTATGCCAGATAGTTGCATATTTCTTTTTGCATATAGTTGAATAGATTATATTTTTTTTTTCTTGGAATCTCTGTTTCAACTGTATGAACATAAATGTGATGTGAAATGGGCCTAATAAAAATCATTATAATCTCTTCCAGTTGTATGATTAAAAATATGTGTTATAAGTGTGTCTATTTCTCTGGTACTAAATAATGACAAAGTTTTCGCAAAAAAAAAAAGACATGCGTCCTATCAGTCATTTATCTTTATAAATATTTGTTCTAGAAAATGACAAAAAGTCATAGACCAGTCTGCCTTAACTGGAGAAAAGGTCTTCCTGCCCTAAAATGGGGGTTTCACAAATACTGGTATTAACATTATTTATATTATTAATATTTTTTTAATATTGTTGAGAAGAAAAATATTTCTTATTAATTTATTTATAACATCTAAAATAACAATTATCATGGGGGTATATTCCATATTTTTTTTATCATGACTCTTACACGAAGTTATCAAAAATAGTCTTTATTCCTCAAAAAGAAGCTTTAAATTGAATAGATGGCTTCGGATTTTGGAATGATCCATTCCCATACTGATATTATATTTATATTCCCATGATTAATCATTTTAACCCCTTAATAACGAATGTATTTTAAACTTTAGTGACCAAGCAAATTTGTACGTTTTTCTATCGTCGCATTTAAAGAGCTACAACTTTTACATTTTTCCGTCGACATAGCTGTATAAGGACTTTTTCTTTGTGGGACAAGTTGTATTTTTAATAGCACCATTTTGGGGTACATATAATTTATTAACTTTTTATTAACTTTTTTGGTGGGATAGTGAAAAAATCCCGGAAATTTCGCCATTATTTTTTGCGTCTTAAATTTACGCCGTTTACTGTGTGGTATAAATAACAGAATTACATTTATTCAGCAGGTCATTACGATTGCGGTGATACCATATTTATATAGGTTTTTTATTTTCTTCTACTTTTACACAGTAAAAACACTTTTATTTTTTAAATTATTTGTTTTTGTGTCGACATATTTCAAGAGCCATAGCTTTATTATTTTTCTGCTGACATAGCTGTATTTGTTTTGCGGGACGACATGTAGTTTTTATTGGTACCATTTTGGAGTAGATGCGACTTTTTGATCACTTTCTATCAAATTTTTTTGAAGGCAGGATGAACAGAAAACAGCATTGTTTTTTATTTTATTTTTTACGGCATTAAATAACGTAATTGTTTTATAGTTCGTGTCGTTACAGACACGGCGATACCAAATATGTGTATCTTTTTACTTTTTTTCATAATAAAGTATTTTGTAATGGGAAAAAGTGGGTTTTTTCTTTTTTTTCTTTACTTGGGACTCTTATTTATTTATTTCAAACTTTATTCAACTTTTTTTTAACTTTTTTTTAGTCACACTAGGGGACTTCACTATGCGATCTTTAATAATTTTATATATTACTTCTGTATTGCAGTGTATTATTGCCTGTCAGTCTAAAATGACAGGCATCTGTTAGGCCGTGCCTCTGGCATGGTCTAAAAGGCAATCACTAGAGGCAGACCTGGGTCCTTTGTTAGCCCCGAGCTGCCAAAGAAACCATTGGCACAGAAACCATCGCGGGGTGCCAGTGGGGTGAGAGAGGATGCCCCCTTCCTCTAAAGTCAGAAGGTAAGAAGAAAAATGCAGTCTAATTACGGGCATCGGCGCCAGGCTGAAGAGAATCAGGAACGGAGTTCCTTTAAAAACACTCAGATGTGGCGGTCGCTATTGACCGCCGCATCTGAGGGGTTAAATATGATCGAAGACTACATCTAGTCATTTATTGTTGCCCTGAGGGCCGAGGCTGTTACCAACAGCCCGGGCTTCAGAGCACCCCACCCGATGCGGGAATACTTCTTCTGAAGTGCCGCCGTGAAAAGCCCTGAACTACCCTGAATGGCCGATGTAAAAAAAAAATTAACGGGTTAAATGTAATCTGCCATATTGTCGTTGTTTTCCAAAGTATCCAGGACTTGTAAAAATAGGGAAAACTTGTACAAATGTTATTAAACTGCATTATTGTGTATCTAAAGAGGGAAACTTTTACATCCAACTTCCACATAACTTCGCAACAAATTAGCTTGATTCCAGCTCAGAATAACAGATCCAAGATACATCACTTGCAACCTTAATGCATTGTGTTAGAATGTGATTTAATAGCCACTCTCATGTACAGTTCACTACTTTTGGAGATAAGCTCACTACCTTTAGAGACATCCAATCAATCTCGTGTTGCTTTTAACCAAAATGGAAATGGGTCACAGTAGATCCCTTTCTATTCCCATCAGCTTGACATGCATGAAGCAAGTTTATCCTTATCTCTATGGGCCCGCCAAAACCTGTTGACCCTGGCATTTGCCCAAGTTTGCCTGGTGTTGATGCCGGTCCTACTGCAAAGTAAATGTGTTAGGAAGGCTTTGCTGGATTTTCGGGAGCAAGAAGCTTAAGGGCTTTTCAAAGACCGACTATTTCTAACCTTGCTGACTATCCTTTGATCTTTGTCTCAAACCCTAATCCATATTTTGTTCTGATGATTAATACTGACAATAATGCCTCTTCTCTTACAGGCTGTATGCTATATAGCCCGTACAGAACCTGCTCTTGTGATTTGCACACTGGGAAGAGTGCACCAGGAACTGCAGTAGGAAAAACTAAAGATAGCCATACACATTAGATGTATGTCGGACGAACCTTTCGGCGGGACTGGCCGACCATCTAATGTGTATGGCAGTGTCTAGATGATGGGTGATAGAAGGCTCGGGCATGTTAGATTTCAACACACCCGATCCTTTTGTTTACAAGGAGATAAACCGTTACCAGAGGAGCCTGGCAGCATCTTTCTCCCTTCTCTTTATTGAGAACGAATGTACGCTCGACCGAGCCAAGCGTGCATGTGTATAGGGGAATCAAGAGGAATAATTATCGGCCAAATGATTATTCCGAAAATAGCCATTAATTGTATGGCCAAACTCTCCTACTGCATTAGAGGAGCTCAGTTCTGATTTCTTTAATCAAGCTTGCTGACTGTTACCACTAACATCCTGCATAATTGTAAATGCAGGTCTGGATTATGCTATGGTCTGGAATATGCTAGTAGCAATTGTAGGAATTTAGAGGAGGGGTCCCAAATGGATTTCTGTGATAATTGCAAAAAATCCAACACACTTGGATTTTGTGAGATTGCAATATAGCAGATGCATAAAAACGTATGTACACATGCAATTTCTGAGTGTATCTTTGCATGAAATATTGCACATCGCAATGCAATTTACCATGCTTACTACACACGATTATCATGAATGTTTCAACGCCATACAGCCCTAGTCTCATACATGATGTCATTTGGGACTAATGCATTATACGTAATGCATTGTAATTCTTTGCATGTGTTTATATAGACAGATGGATAGACAGATACAGTTATACTATGCACGCATACTGTAAACTGTAAGGGTATGTTCATACATTCTCAGTCTCATATCTGCTTTAAGTCTGCGACGTGTGATACGGGCTTTAAAATGGCATCCATTGATGAGCATCAGCACCTGCTGGTACAAATGCTTAATGTCGACCTTGCCTTATGTCTGCTGATTTGGTATTGTATCGGATATTGTTATTATTGCACATTATACATACATTTGTTACTTAAGTTGTAAAATAATATGCAGATGACTGATGTCTAAATCTAAATAAGGCATATGAACAATCAGGGTGAGACCAGTATGAATCAAAGCTCAATGGACAGTTCATACAAGCCTCTAAACTCAAAAGTGTCTCAGATTTTTTTATTTTTGCTTGTGTTTTTTATCTTTTTGTCATTTAACTGTCTATAGAAAACTAATCTAGACATTTTCAATTTGTCATACTGGCCACTAAAGTAAACACAATAAGTAAATTTTTATTTTCTGCCACTCAAATGTCAGCTTTGCTGTGTAGACTGGGGCAGAATGAGCCTCATCATCTCATTATCATTATAGGGTGAGCGAGCTATTAACAACTCTAATGTACTGCTGGAAGCCTAGAAAAGGCAGGATGGTAACAATATGCACTATATACACAGATAAGGCCTCATGTCCACTTTTTCTGACGGCTAGCACCCTGACCCATTCATTTCAATGGGGCCATGCACACTTCCGTTCTTTTGATGGTCCCGTTGCTCCGTTCCGATCCAAAGTAGAGCATGTCCTATTGGTCCGAGATTTCGTGACCGTGAGGCCCATGCAAGTCAATGGGGCCTTCAAAAAAACTGAAGGCACATGGAAGGCATCCGTGTGCCGTCTGTGTGTGATAGAGCCATTGCCTAGCAACGGCTGGGCAGGCAGAAATACATTACAGAAATATTACACTAATCGGCAGCCACTTCTCTCTATCAATCACTAATAGAGAAAAGAGGCTGCTGATTAAAAATAAAATAAAAAACAGTTCATATGTACCCAGTCGTTGTCTTGGTGACGAGTCCCTCTTCTTCCTCCACTCCGACCTTCCTTTGTGATGCAGCAGCCTGTGATTGGCTGCAGAGGCCGCTGCAGCCTGTGATTGGCTGCAGAGGCGGTCACATGGGATGAAGCGTCATCCCTGGAGGCCGGCCTTCTGACGTCATCCTGAAGTGCGTGACCGCCACTTCAGCCTGTGATTGGCTGCAGCAGTGACATGGATGAAACGTCATCGCTAGAGACCGAACAGGAGGAAAGTAAGTATGAACTTTTTTAAAAAAAATTTAAATTTCATTACAATTGTATTTTCCGAGCGCCGAGCATGGTACTGTCCAGGGTGCTGAAAGAGTTACCGCCGATCAGTGCAGCCCATTAACTCTTTCAGCACCCTGGACAGTACCATGCTCGGCGCTCGGAAACGGAAACACGGAGTACACACGGGAGTGCACACGGCCGCTAAAATGGGCACACGGATCCGTCAAAAATGGCCGTGGAAGCGGTGTCGGAAGTCTGCACGAGGCTATAGGCTCTGTTTTCATCTCCTCTGTCACTCCCTGGACTCTATTAGAGGGAACTTGACTCCATCTCTTCCTGGAGACTGTAAGAATCTATGACATTTCTCTGTAATTTGACTCCTATTCATTTTAGCTGCCATAAAGCGCACACCCCCTGCTGTACTGTCTATACCAGGGGTCTCAAGCACGCGGCCAGCGGGCCGCATGCGGCCCCTGGGGCTGTCATCTGCGGCCCGGGGGACACAGAGCCGCTAGTATCGGCTCTGCTCCGAGACTGGAATTCCCTGACATCGCTGTCCACATATGAACAGCGATGTCTGGGTCTTCCCCAGAGCCGGAGTCCCGGGCAGAGCGCTAGTACGGGCTCTGCTCCGTGACTCAGTGGAATTCCTTGACATCGCTGCCCATATAAGGACAGTGTGTCAGGGTCTTCCCCAGAGCGGAGTCCCGGGCAGAGCGCTAGTATCGGCTCTGCTCCGGGGCGCTGCGGAATTCCCTGACATAGCTGCCCATATATGGACAGTGTGTCAGGGTCTTCCCCAGAGCGGAGTACCAGCAGAGTGCTAGTATCGGCTCTGCTCCAGGACTCTGTGGAATTCCCTGACATCGCTGTCCACATATGAACAGCGATGTCTGGGGCTTCCCCAGTGCCGGAGTCCCGGGCAGAGCGCTAGTACAGGCTCTGCTCCGGGACTCTGTGGAATTCCTTGACATCGCTGCCCATATAAGGACAGTGTGTCAGGGTCTTCCCCAGAGCGGAGTCCCGGGCAGAGCGCTAGTACAGGCTCTGCTCCGGGACTCTGTGGAATTCCCTGACAACGCTGCCCATATATGGACAGTGTGTCAGGGTATTCCCCAGAGCAGAGTCCCGGGCAGAGCGCTATTATCGGCTCTGCTCCGGGACTCTGGGGAAGTCTCTGACATCACTGTCCATACATCAACAATGATGTCAGGGGCTTCCCCAGAGCAGGAGTCCCAGTGATGTCAGGAGAACAGCTGGAGTCCCAGGAAGAGCTTACTAGCGCTCTGCCCGGGACTCAAGCTCTAGGGTTGCCCCTGACATCTGTCCATATATGGACAGTGATGTCAGGAGCAGAGCTGGAATCCCAGGCAGAGTGCCAGAAGCGACTCTGCTCCGGGACTCCAGCTCTGGGCAAGCCCCTGATATCACTGTGGTAGCATCTGCGGAGGGCACTGTGGCAGCATCTGCGGAGGGCACTGTGGCAGCATCTACGGAGGGCACTGTGGCAGCATCTACAGAGGGCACTGTGGCAGCATCTACAGAGGGCACTGTGGCAGCATCTACAGAGGGCACTGTGGCAGCATCTACAGAGGGCACTGTGGCAGCATATACAGAGGGCACTGTGGCAGCAGCAACAGAGGGCACTGTGGCAGCATCAACAGAGGGCACTGCGGCAGCATCCACAGAGGGCACTGCGGCAGCATCCACAGAGGGCACTGCGGCAGCATCCACAGAGGGCACTGCGGAGGCATCCACAGAGGGCACTGCGGCAGCTGGATTGTTGAAATAAGCACGTGGAGAAATATCTCAAATTTTAAACCTAGCGGTATTATTATAGTAATGTAGTAGTATTATTATTATTATTATTATTATTATTATAGTAATATAGTGTTATAGTAGTTCAAATAACTAATTGATTAACAATAATTTTGCATTGTATCAAATTTGAAGGTGATGCGGCCCGTCAACTTCCCATTTTTTCTATATGCGGCCCACTTACCCGGCCGAGTTTGAGACCCCTGGTCTATACAGACACCCCAGGAACGGTGTGCCTCTAATATGGCTGTCACCAGGGAAGTTTAGAAAAAAATAGCTACAATATTTAAATAGAAATTAACAAACACATTATTTCTATTCTACAGATATAACTTATTAATAAATCTAAGATGAAATACATGAGATAATCCTCTTAAATTGCTCAGTAAACATGAAGTCTCCTGACATTTTTATGGGACATTTTTCTTCCGTTTTTTTAAATTAATTGACATTTTATAGAAACTATTTTAATAAATAAAATAATTAACTTAAACATCTGATTCCTAACACAACTTGAAAACCAAAATCCTAAAAATGCAAAGTTTAAAATTAAAATGTCCAACTTTACCTTAGGCTTCATGCACACAACTGTTTGTGTTTTACGGTTCTTTAAAAAACGGATCCGCAAAACACAGATGGCATGGATTTCACCTCGCCATGCACTTGAATAGGGAGACTGAGCCGCAATCACCCATAGGAATAGGACCTGCTCTGAGTTTTGCGGCTCAGTTCCACCGCCCCCATAAGAATCTGTGAAAACCACGGTCATGTTTATGAGGCTTTTGTAATGAATGGGACAGTGGGCTATCTGTTAAAAAAAACAGATAGCACACTGACGAAAACAACGGTCATGTGCCTGTAGCCTTAGGGTTAATTTTCAGCATTTGTTATAAATATATATTATGCTTAAAAATGACACACTTTACCACGTAATTCATCTATCATCCCAGTTTGGGTTTGTTAGAATATTAGATAATGCTGGGTTGGTTTTATTTTACCTTAGGCTCTGCTGGGAGTAGGGAGGATAGTAACAGATTCTGTAGAAGGAAAACTTCAATTTGCTATTTGATTAAATAGAATTGAGTAAAAAATGTATTGTGCTTATTTAGAACCAAAAAAAACACCATAAAAAGCAGGAGCCCCCGAGTCTCAGTTATAACAAGGACCAGCTGAAAAGTGAAGGCCAGCCACATACAAACCATCTTATGTCTGCCAAATCATTTCCTGGCCCCAAAAAAACCCTCTTGTTTCCTCTCATGCAGGCCAAACATGGCACGGCACCAAGGGATTTCTAAATGGAATCAATTGCACTTGTTACCAACTGAGTTCTCTTTCATTCTTATGTTACCAAGGAATAGATGCTCAGCTGCAAGCAATTACAATGAAGAGTTACTGAGTAATGGCTTCCAGACTGCTCTATGATGGGGAATTAATCGAAAGAGACAATTTAAGAGTTTAAACCATGTAAATGCATTTCTTACTCTGTCAGAGAGTGACGTTTCTTGATGCAAAGGGTTAGGATGTTAAGAGATGATAAAGACATAATAGAGGCTATTTACTTTGCTTTGCTGAAAATTAGTTTTAATGAATCAAAGGTAAGAATGTATACTTTACATGGAAAGTTCAATATGTTCAGCACCTGTTTTCTTTACGTCCCATTATGTTACATCTTTCTTGTAGTTATATGAAGGTTATGGAGAATGTTTAGAATTTAGAATGGATGAGTCAGAAATTGGATTGTGTGAATTATATATACAATTTTTTTTTTGCTTGTTCTTAAGATATATGGATTTACAGACTTCTTATATTGTAATTGCCTGGCAGTGCACATGTTTATTATGCATTGCATTTTTTAAGGCTGGGGTCAGCGAGACTGATGCCAGGACATTCTCTAAACCTGAAGAGGACTCAGTCAACATGTACATTCTATGTTAGCTTGCCAGATCTAAAGTAGAACTTTCTATTTATTTCTGATTTATATAGTGCCATAGATTTTATATAATTACTTGTATACTTTAACTCGGGATGTCTGTCATCTTTGTGCTTGACCAGGTATTTAGTCTAAAGAATGTCAGCTACATGTACATGGCAACTATGTACTGGCATTAGTATTATATATGATATGGCACTGAATAGAGTATATTTACACTCATATTGGTCCCTTTTCTTTGTTTCTCCAACCTTAAAAAACCCCACAGGATCACATGGAAAACACAAAAACTTCATGCAGAAGTTTGATTTACACCCCCACAAACTACTATGATCAGGGGAGAGATGAGGGAGTCCCATACCAAACGTTAAAATGGGGACCTCTTCTTGTACTGGGAAACACTACCACATCTCTAAACACCTGGGACACGAGGACTTGGTGCTTGTTTGCCCTCCATCTCCTTTCCATAAAAATTGGGTTAATTCAGGATTGCAGCCAATCTGATCTGGACTCCCCCTCCAGGGGCCATATAGCAGTTGCATGATCTACCTATATATGCCCTTGACCATGTTACCAAATACAAAATATGCTCAATTTTATGGAAATTTTACTCTGACTGTTATGAAGGTCATAACCAGCAAAATTATTGAGCAAATACTCAGGCAAGTGGACATTACATAACTTCAAAGAAAGCAATGTTATATTGCTATATTGCCTGACTTAGTGGATATTGATTATGTCTAATTATATGAAATTACCATTTCACTACTTTTGTCAAATTACAAAAATACCTAGGAACAAAAATATATTTAGTCATTTTTATGATGGAGGTTGTGATTTTTCGCTTTTACAATCACCTACCAAGCTTTATTTCCTTCTAATACTTTATTTCTAATATTTGTAAAGAACCATAACATGTACCCAGATATCTTTCATATTATCTTCAAATATGTAGAACATTTCGCCTATTTTTACCTAAAAATTTCCCCTTCTAATTTATGCCCATGATTATACTGACCTAAACAGATAGGGTACTCGACAAAACACAACGTTTTTACCGCTTGAACGTCACTGTGAAAGGCAGTCCAACGTGTGGTTAGTATGAACACTCTCCCACAGTCTATATACGATAGATAATTCACGATCCAGTGTGGGTGTAGGTAGTACCGCTGGCACCTGTAGTTCTATGTAGACACAAACGGTTCCCCGCCGTCCTCCACCAGAATAAAGTACCTATGTCTCCAGTATGGAAAAGAAAGGAAACAATAGTGCAACACTCTTCGACACTGTTCTCCTCACGCCAATTTTATTCCATGCTTACGAAAGAAAGAGATCTCAAACACATCAAACAGTAAATAAAATTGTATGAGCGGCATGCCAAACACTCTCGCTCCTAGGGTACTTCCTTTTAGACGTATTCTTATGTATTTTATTGCTATAACATAGGGGTATTATCTCTACAGTGAACCCTTTTAGTTGGATATGTTGGAGGAACTCGTTTTTTCATCACATATATACACATGTTGGAACTGTCTGCATAAAGTTTACAGCGATATGTTTGCAATATGCCTTTAATATCTAAATAGTTATAATTGGATATTATGGCAATCCCAACTATATTGCATTGTCAAATAATATAATCAGTTCATAGAAATGTATAAAATTCTTGAGTAGCGGAGACATTGGTAATTCAGAAGTTATGGGCTTTGACTTGCATAGTGCTCTGTACATTTAACATATCACCTGCCTTTACTTACAAGTGACATGATCAGCTGTTATGTATCCATATGTTACTATCACAGATTATACATAAATTACATATTACGGTAATCTATAAAATTGGCCCTTTCGAGGTCAACAACCAACAGGTGTTAGGACAAGACCAAAATAAATTTATCTAAAAAATATTGGAAATATGTTTCATTTTAAAAAGACAACTATGGAACAGCTTTGTAGGAAATGATCACAATACTTACACAAGTTCTACATCTTTACCATTTATCCATCAGTCCGACTGATGTCTCACAATTACATTTTGGAAACTGGTACTGTCTCTAAACAACATAAACATTAGAAAATAACACAATGAAAGTCAAGTGCCTATACACAGTGGGCCCTGGCCTGGTTAGTCCCGTGCCTTTTGATAATGGGTGATGAGAAACCTGTGCATGACTCCCCACTCCAGAAGAACTGCTTTATTAGCAAATAAGTGGGTGGGTAATTGGCCCAGGGGTCATGCAAAGAGTGTGGAGGGGGAAACAAACATTGGGCCCTTATGTTTTGAGAAGTAAAACCCAGCACTATAATGAGGGTCCATTGTTATCTTTGCTTTGGGACCCCCTCTCTTTTATGTACACCACTGGTCAAGGACCAAATAATCTAAAAAGTAATACAATTGTTAATTAAGAGGAAGAAGCTAAAGGATGAAATTTGTCAAATTGCACGTAATACTGCAATAGTGCAGATTTGCAATGTCAACATTACATATATTACAAAATACTTTATTCTAAATATTAATAGTGCTTGCTCTTGCAGGAATGGTAGAGGAAAAGTAGTGAATTTGCGATGGCGGTAAAAATCTTCACAGATTTTAGAGAATGCTAAAGGGCGAAATCAGCTACAAGATCAGCTACAGATTTGCAGTGAAATCTGCAGTGGAAAATATTTTCTATGTCTGAATGTAGCCTTATAGTATTTTATAAATAAGTAAAGGAATAATCATTAATGTCTACATACGTGTGTGGGTAACATGGCTATAATGGTTAATTGCAAATAAGTTAAACAACATCACTTCATTATTATTGTTCTTCTCTCTTAGTTTTAGTCTGTAACAATGAACAGTTTATAGAGTTCCCCTCATTTTAAACAAAATGCTTAGTCAGACAGAATACTTTCTTGAGCAAATCTGCCAAGTTGAGATGAGCGAATGTGTAAAAATTTGCTTTGCTGGCTCTTCACTAATGAGCACATTTTCTACTACAGAGCCATATTTCCCCCATATAAAATCATGGACGACATCATTGTTTTATATAAAGAAAATACATCTCTATAATAGAAAATTTTCCTATCAGTAAAATGGTGTCAAAACAGATTCCCTTATCTCTAATGCCAAGTAGTTCATCGGCATCTTCTGTATCCATCTTCTATAAGCTCCAATTTGCTCGAATCCTCTGCAACATGCTATGTATAATCTTCATAACGTGACTGTCCTTTCTTTAAAAATGTATCTGCCGTAAGGCACCTTTTGAGAGTAATAGAAGGCCCCTTATAAAGGCTCTGCATAGTGAATATAGATTTCAAGAAAGAAAAACAGACATGCTGTGAAGACTTTACCCAGCGTGCAGCATGGGCACCAGCGAGTCAGTTCTAATAACATGAAAAAGAAGCAGAAAATGTGTTCAAAGTGCTGCCCATTGTGTTGGATTGTCAATGCAACCCTCTTCTCCCACTCTTTACACACTGATAGCAACACCGCAGAAGAAATGCTAGCACAGGCTTCCAGTATCCGTAGTTTCAGTTGCTGCACATCTCGTATCTTCACATCATAGACAATTGCCTTCAGATGACCCCAAAGATAAAAGTCTAAGGGGGTCAGATCGGGAGGCATTTCTTCTGCGGTGTTGCTATCAGTGTGTGAAGAGTGGGAAAAGAGGGTTGCATTGACAATCTAACACAATGGGCAGCACTTTGAACACATTTATAAGTGGTCAGAAACTTGTAAATAACTCATGAAAGAATAAAGTAACGTTAAAACCAAGCACACCTTTGTTTTTCTTGTGAAATTCTCGATAAGTTTGATGTGTCACATGACCCTCTTCCCATTGAAAAAACTAAAGTTGCATACAAAATGGCCGACTTCAAAATGGCCGCCATGGTCAACACCCAGCTTGAAAAGTTTCCCCCCTCCCATATACTAATGTGCCACAAACAGGAAGTTAATATCACCAACCATTCCCATTTTATTTAGGTATATCCATATAAATGGCCCACCCTGTACATTATAGTTAAAAACAAGGGATCATATGTAAAAAAAAAAAAAAGAAAGTAATAAAATAATGTGCAATAAAAAGATAATTAAAAAAAGACTTCACTTTTATTTCACATTTATTCAGAATACATCACATAACATAAAATTGTTTAATACAGGAAAGAAAATGAAGGAACTCCTCCAGCTCACCTTGTCACGGGAAGGATATAGGAGTCAGCAGCACGGATCCTCGTGTCGGCACACGCAGAAGATACAACAGAACCAGGGAAGTTGGAACCAGCGCTGGGAGTGTAGTTTTAGTAAAAACGGAAATCGAGTTTCCAAGTTTAATTAGTCTCGGTTAAAAATCGAAGCACAAGGGCTACGAGAAAATAAAGTGACGGGTAGGTACAGTCCAGAGTACAGAGGGAAGGAGAGGAAAGGCGGTAGCCTACGCGTTTCAGACCTTCGCTAGGTCCTTAGTCATGGCTTACACATATCTAATACAACTATATTACATTGTTGTTGGTGATTGAGAGAATGGTGTAAAAAAAAAAAAAACTAAAAACTATAGTTGATAGGATTTGCTCCAAAAAACACAAAAAAAACATATGAATTATACACTAACCTACTTGAACCATAAAATATGTGTCTAAAGAAAGTAAAAAATAAGAAAGTTATAATTAACGGAATGCTGAAAGGTAAAAAAAATAAAGTGAATCCGGCTTCTCGACATCCGCTGTACATGTACGGCGGATGTTGGTAGAGGAAGTATGGAGCGGGTTCATGAGCTGAGCCCGCTTTGTACGGTGCGAGTGTAAGTTTGCACCCTGCTCTAATAGCCAGGATCAGAGGTACTTCAATATTGGCCCTTAAACTGCTTGGATGCCATGGTCGATAGCAACTGCGGCATCTAAGCTTTTAGACAGGATTCGGCCCCCTCTGTTACTCCATGCCGATGGTTGTCATGGCAGTCTGGGGGCCTAATGAAGGCCCTCTGGACCGCCATTTTTGTCCTCCTATTAAGCCCTGCAAAGGCAGGGCTTAATAGAATAACGAAAAAGCACAATACACTGCAATACATAAAATTTGCAGTGTGTAGTACCAGCGATCTAACAATCGCTTGTTCAAGTCCCCTAGTAGGACTAAAAAAAAGTTTTCCCTTAAAGTTAGGTAAACTATGAAAAAAGTTAACATAATTGGTATTACCGCATCGGTAAAAGCCTGAACTACTCCAAAATAACATTATTTATTGCACCCTGTGAATATTGTCAATAAAAAGAAAAAGCCAGAATTACTGTTTTTTTGTAAACTTGCCTCCCCAACACAATGGAATAAAAATAAAAATAAGTCGCATGTACCCCAAAATGGTAATAATAAAAACTACACCTTGGCCTGCAAAAAACAAGCCATTACACAGCTCTATCGACAGAGAATAAAAAACTTATGGGACTCAAAATATGGCAACACAGAACAAATGTATTTTTTAGCAAATTGTGTTTATTTTGTAAATGTTGTTCAACATAAAAAAAACTATGTATGTTTGATATCGCTGTATTCGCATTAACCCGCAGAATTAAGATAAAACATAATTTTTTACCACAGGGTGAACACTGTAAAAACAAAAACAAAAGACAATTGAGGATTTATTGGGTTTTTTTCAATTCCATGCCACAAAATAATTTTCGAAAAGTTTCTCAGTACATTACAGTATATCGTACATTAAATGGTGCCAATAAAAGCTACAACTTGTCTCACAAAAAGAAAAAATCCCTCAAACGGCTATGTAAATGGAAACATGAAAACGTTATGGCTGTTGGAATGGGGGGAGGAAAAATTAAAAATGGCTGCAGTGGGAAGGGGTCAAAGGGGCTACATTCTTTGGACAGTCTGTTTTTACTAAAAGAGTCCTCATGAAAATAAGTTGATCACAGGGTGCACAGGGATCCCCAGCAACCAGCTATAATCTGCGGGGAACAAAGTATCAAGTATTCAATTCTCCTACAGCTCGACGACAGGAAAAATTAAGCATTACATGCTGCCCATTGAAATAGAGACGGCCCCACCATAAATGTATAAGGGCTCCTTTCTCAGAATGCAGCGCCAAGTATCAGGGACCAAAGAAGCGCATGTGTGTACCCAGGGCCGGCTCCAGATTTATGTGGGCCCTTGGTCGACTCAGACTTAGTAGGCCCCGTAGCGGGGGAACTCACGATGGCAGTAAAATGGCAGAAAACATCACTTTGTGCCCGCATATAGACGTTAGGACCTGTTTATGCCCCATGCAGAAGTTAGGGCCACCAGTTTGTACCCCATAAATTTAGTACCCTCTGTTGTGCCACACAGCCCCCTTCCAAGGTAGAGCCACACATCCCCCCTCTCTCAGGTAGTACCACACAGCCCCCCTCCCAGTTAGTGCCACACAGCTCCCTCATTTCAGGTAGTGCCACACAGCCCTCCCCTCCCAGGTAGTGCTACACAGCCCCCTTCCTGGTAGTCCCACACAACGCCCCTCTCATCTAGTGCCACACAGCCCCCTCCCAGGTAATGCCACACAGCCCCCCTCCCAGGTACTGCCAGAGTCTCCCCTCCCAGGTAGTGCCACGCAGCCCCCCTACCTGGTAGTGCCACACAGCCCCCCTTTCTGATAGTGCCACATAGCCCCCCTTCCTGGTAGTGCCACACAGCCGCCTCCTTGGTAATGCCACACAGCCCCCTTCCTATAGGTAGCACCTTTGGGGCTCCCTCTAGGAGTGGAATCCCCAGCCAGAGCATTGCCGACTCTCTGGCTGGGGATTCCGCTTTAGGAGACGCCCCTGCCTTCACTGTCCATATACAATCCCAGAGCTATAGTCTTGGGCAGAGCACTACTAGCACTCTGCCTGTTACTCCTGCTCTTCTCCTGACATCACTGTCCATATATGGAATGTGATGTCAGGAGCAGAGCAGTGTCCCAGGCAGAGCGCTACTAGTGGCCCTGCTCCGGTACTTCGGCTGTGGGGAAGCCCCTGACATCACTGTCCAAATATGGACTAACTAACAGTGTCCCAGCGCTACTAACACTCTGCCTGGGACACTGCTCTGCTCCTGACATCACTGTCCATATTCAGGGGCTTCCCAAGGGGTAGCCCCCCCCCAGGGATAGCGGGCCCTAGCACTTGCCCAAGTTCGCCGGGTGCTGACACCGGCCCTGTGTGTATGATTACTCTGCACTTGTACCATTGGGATAACAATTTAATTTTTTTATCCCAAAGCTTGGCGAATATTGTTAAAGGCTATGTATACCTTTGAACTCAATTTTTTTTAAATAAAGCAATGTTTTAGGTGATTTAAATAAATTTTCAAATTGACTTTAAATTATTTTTTTACTTTTTGAAATACAGCTTCTTTGTATCCTGTAAACGTAGGAGCTATATTTTGCCATCAAAGCCGATTCAGTCGGGTGAGCTGGACTAACGGCTTGACTGAAAGCTGGTCATAACTCCAATATGAGATGCTGTCCTTTTGAAAATAACTTACCGGATTGTGATTTTATTTACCTCGTAATAACACTTTACTCCCGTGGAGGAATACTCAATAAATATATGCAGTTAATATATTTTTTTTTTGCTCATATTGTTCATATAATGCATTCTCTATGTGCGTATTATTCCATTTACATTGAAGTTATGTCATTTAGATTATCCATGAGTTACTTACTCCTCTCTATGTTGTTAAATAAGAGATTTAGTTTATAAAAATGATGTGACAGATGCATTTCCGGTCATCGCCCGTCTAGTTGACACATTATGTTACTTAGTAACCAAAAGAGGAAGTTCTCACGGAAACTACGTACTTCCGTCAGCTGCTGATCATGTGATCAGCCTCGAGTTTAAAAACCTTGCGGGATACGAGTCATTAGCGCTCATTCCTTCACTAGCGGCGGATATCGCAGTATAGCGCAGCTCCTGATATTTCTACCAACGCAATCCGGTAAGGTTAAGAAACTGTATTCAATGTTTTTCTCATGCTGCAACATATTTTCTGTAACAATGTATATATAGCCCATTCTAATGAATAATGTTCGTATTTGTCTTTCCTTTTTTTTCCTTTCAATAATATGATAATATCCGTATTATTTACAATTTATGAGATGTTATTTTTTCTAAATTATGTTCATATATAATGCACTATGCAGAACACCTGGCGATTTTGATATTATCATGAGCGCTCATTCCTTCACTTGATGTCACAGTATAGCGCTGCTCCTGATATTTCTACCAAAGCAATCCGACAGTTTCAGAAAGATCTTATTGTTTTGACTGAAATGTCACTATTTAAGGGCAGATTCAGACGAACGTTGCGTTTTTGCGCGCGCAAACAACGCAGCGTTTTGCGCGCGCAAAAACCACTTGACAGCTGCGTGTATGATGCGCGGCTGCGTGATTTTCGCGCAGCCGCCATCATAGAGATGAGGCTAGTCGACGCCCGTCACTGTCCAAGGTGCTGAAAGAGCTAACTGATCGGCAGTAACTCTTTCAGCACCCTCGACAGTGAATGCCGAACACAATATCGAGAAACCTGTTAAAGAAAAAGTTCGTACTTACCGAGAACTTCCCTCCCGGCCGTTGCCTTGGTGACGCATCCTTGGTGACGCGCCTCTCTTGACATCGGGCCCCACCTCCCTGGATGACGCGGCAGTCCATGTGACCGCTGCAGCCTGTGCTTGGCCTGTGATTGGCTGGAGCTGTCACTTGGACTGAATTGTCATCCCGGGAGGTCAGACTGGAGGAAGAAACCGGGAGTTATCGGTAAGTCAGAACTTCGTTTTTTTTTTTACAGGTTCATGTATATTGGGATCGGAAGTCACTGTCCATGGTGCTGAAACAGTTTAACTCTTTCAGCACCCTGGACAGTGACTATCTCCTGACGTCGCGTACCGGAATTTTTTTTGCCGGGTTCGGCCAAAACGAGTTCGGCCGAACCCGGTGAAGTTCGGTTCGGTTGTCCGGGTTCGCTCATCTCAAAGACACTCCGTTTGGATGTTTGGAAACAGAAAAGCACGTGGTGCTTTTCTGTTTACATTCATCCTTTTAACAGCTGGTGCGCTGTTTCAGTCGGTTCGCACGGAAGTGCTTCCGTGCGACCTGCGTGGTTTTCACGCACCCATTGACTTCAATGGGTGCGTGATGCGCGAAATACGCGGAGATATTGAGCATGTCGCGCTTTTTGCGCAGCTGACAAATGCTGCGCAAAAAGCACGGACTGTCTGTACTGCCCCATAGACTTGTATTGGTCTGTGCGTGGCGCGTGAAAACCACGCGGCCCGCACAGACCCAATACACGTTTGTGTGAATCCCCCCTAAGTCTGTGGATTGCAAATAAAATTGTTTTGCTTCAAAGAAGAAATTTTTTGAGTGCCAGGTTTTCTTTTATAATATTACGTTGAACCCTACCTGTGCACCCCCTATGCCGAGTGCCGTGGTTTCTTCAATAATTTCTCTTTGGCCTCATCATCTAAATGTGCAAGTTCTCTGCCAGCAAGTCCATAAAAGGGGAGGTGGTACTCTGGGTTAGTCAGAAACAGGAGCAAATTGTATATGATGAAGACACAGTGGGATACAGTAGCAGACTCAGAAAGCATTATTTCAAGATCAGTGAGGCATTAAAGTAAGAAGAATCAGAGAAGTGAGAACTTAAAAAATGAACGTAGTTGGTCATATGGCTACCAAAAAAAGCTGCCTGTTAGGTTTTTTTTTATCTGAAGAGACTAAAGGGAAAGGAAGGAACCTTCAGGCATAACAGGTCTAAGATGCACCAACCCTCTAGACCCCCAACTAGAAAAAACAGAAGGTGCGCATTCCCAGTGGGAATGCAGGATTGTTAAATAAAGGAGTGATGTGACCTGGTCTATGAGATATAGGCCATTTCCTAAAAATTCGGTCCCATAGTTGAAGAATAGGAAGGACTATAGACGAGAGTGTAGAAGAATTGGGTCAGTGAGCAAATATGAGCCATGGAATGGAGCATGGTATGGGACATAAGCTCTCCTCCAAGGACACCCACTGCTTCACTGAGCCACAATGGAACCAGTTGTCCAACCGGATGGGAAGGCATGCCCAGTGGTGTACAGTAGTCTCAAATCTGAGCTTTAAACTTTTAAATCAGTCAATTCAGATTTCATATCTGTAATAGATGCTTTTATTTAAATGAAATATTACAGGTATTATGACTTCACTATAACTCTTATTATGTATCTATTTTTATTTAAAAACAAATACAATACATTTGCACAGCACATGATGATTTGTTTTAACCAAATTTAGAGAATAGAAAAAAGTGACCCTTTTTATAAGGATTGAAGGTATGTTTCTTTCAACAATTACAGATATGTCATGACAACAATTTATGGCAGGCCTGAGGCTAAATGGGGAAAAAGTTGGCTTGTGCAGAGGGCTGAGGTAGTTCAAAATCCAGATTTCAAGTTACGAGTTCTACATCTGTGTCTCCGAGGAGGTACAGCCTACCGTGTTGACATAATGTAAATATTCCCACAACCTCAAGTGCAAGGGCTATAGTTCGCTTTTCTCACTCCTTGTCACTGTAACATAGACATAACCATGATATGCATTTACAAAAACATTACATGCAAAACAAAGCTCTAACTTGTAATGGAAACCATGTGATAGAATATGCAGAATCCGTCCTGTGTGCTTCTACATAGGTACGTCATATGTCATGGTGATTGTCATGGCTTTCACTCCCTGTCACAGAACTGTCTTTCAATAGCACATCTTTGCACATTTTCAGCAGAATTTCCTTAGAATTGGATGCTCTGTATGTAACAGAATGGAAAAGATCACATCTCAGGGTGAATGATACATGAATGTTATGGTCTATTGCAAACGTTAAATAAACATTCAGATTCAGCCATTGAATATTGTACAGGTTGTCCCTTGTGTTTGTTTTTTTTGCTAAATAAGTAACTAATTAAATCTGATTTAATAAACATTAACATAAAATAAAAGTACAGATGTAACAGATTTGAATACTTTAATACATTTCAAAAGGTGGGATGTTATAAAAGCTGTGGTCAGAATAGAAGCAGATGGTTGTTTTTATCTCTACATGAAAGAATGCTCTTATTCGAAGAGGCTGCTTGGGATTTTTCCAGAAACACCTCCACTTTAGTCCACAGGCCGTGGCTGGTACTGCAGATTATTATTATTTCAAATCATGTTTCATATTTTTATGAACAGGTGATTTAAATGCATTTTATTTTGTGAGTTAAGGCCCTATTATATTGGCTAATGCTTGGGCAAATGAGCGTTCCCAATCATTGTCCTGTATAAACAGAGCAATGATCAGCCAATGATTGGGCAAACGCTCGTTCATCGACTAATGTGCTCTTTTGTACAGCATTAAAAGTCATCATTGTCGGCAGCACATCTCCCTGTGTAAACAGAGACACGTGCTGCCGACATGATGAAAATGTATGGGGACGAACGATCGGAGTAATAAATGCTTGTCCCCATACATAACCGATCATTGCTCCTTGTGAAAGGAGCAAACAAGCAGCGATCAACCAACCGCATCGTTGATCGACGCTCGTTTCACGACCCTCGTCGGGTTGTGTAAATAGGATGTTAAATGACCCATCATAGGAGTATGCATGTGAGAAAAAAAATAATCATATTCAATTATTGTTCATTAACCCTTTTAGTTTAAAATGAAACATAAAATAACATGTCTTGTTAGTGTACTTTCTGGAGAAAACCTTTTTTATTATAGTCAACTACTTTTGTCACAAAGGAGCTTTCCACTGTCTGAAGTAACCGTTACCTCAAAATAGTAGTTGAGGTATCAATAACTCCTGATACCCTTCTTGTTTTTATGGAAAGCAATAGAATAGAAAAGGAAAAAATCCAACCTGTACACAGGACTCTTTGCTATTGGGTGGCAAGTACTTTTGCAGGACTTTCTTGTACAGAAGATCTGCGGCGGATGGGGAATTGGCTAAACAGTCTTGGAAAGGGCATGGTTTTTGTTTTGGTGGCAAAACTTAGCCCCATAATGCGGGACACAGTTTGAGATTTACAATGCCCCTATCTTCTATGTGCACAAATGCCTTAGAAATACATTTTCCCCAAGAACAAGTGCCTAATGGTCTTTGACCCCACCACCCTTCCCCTTTACATCCTATTGTTAATGAATTGCAACTTAAAAAGCAAGTTTTTGACAATAATTCAACAATTATAGATAGCTTTAACCTTTTTTTGGCCAAAGCCGAGTTTTTCGGTTAGGGAGAAACACGTTACTTACCTAAAGAACTGGCAAAGCGTTATGACACTCAATAAATCTTTTAAGAATTATGATTGAAAAGCCATGAATTAAATATCAATACAGGTCAGTGAAGAATAAAATAACTAAGCATTATGACCCTCCTTTATTAATCGATTTTTGTTACTTTAGTGGCAAAAAAAAGTAGCACATTTAGAAACACGTTTTTTTTGCTAAAAAATGTGTGACTTTTATTACTTTTATGCTACATCTGCCCCTATGTAGTTTGGGTGTTTAGCTATTTCAAGATATAAGCTCTTTCAATATGCATGAGCATTTATGAGGGTGCTTATAAATAATTTAAAAACATTTAAGATGTAATGAAATCTCCAGCAATTTGTCATGCTGTAAAATGTTTTGTGGTGACATAAGATTATCTCAGAGATTTATGTGACACTATGACCATTGTTCCTGATTTGTAAAGGAAGTTACAATATAACAATTAATCATTTTCACAAAGAAAGTGAAATTTGTTTTAAATAAAAAAACACTTTTTATGACTGTTTTTTTTCCAAATGTAACTTCCGCTATAAATTTTATACATATTTTCAAAAATATCTTTAAAATCTGGATTCTTGTTTTTTCTGCAGCAGCCTATGCAAGTCTTTGGACACTGTATATAATATTATGTGGTCCAGGGTTTATGTATCCACTGTTCCTCTGTTGTTACTTTCTTAATTTAGCACCTATACTGGCACTGGTAAGGATAATCCTCTTGATTGGTTGTCGCAGATAAGTAGATGTAACATTGCACAGCATATTACAATGACAGATCTGATTAGCTATTATACCAAACGGCACAAAAAACAATGTGCTATTTGAATAAGAGCCAAATAGGACTATTGCAGAAGACTCATAGTTGTGAGTCCACTGTATTAATAAGCCCTGCGCTCGCCCACCCCTTATTTATGATTGATATCTGCCTATGTATACAGGCATATACATGAGCAGCCATCAGTCATTTGCGGGGGAAGGTGTGAGAGGGGGTGCTTGGTATAATAGCTAGTTGAACTAGTCATGACAATCTGTTGCCCTTCAATAGCGCAACATATCTTCATGACATCTGCTTTAACAGACATAAATTGCCATTTTTATAGAGTATACTGTATTAAATAGTATAATTTAATGGTAGCCTTTAAAGTTTGTATAATCTTCTATGGAATCATTCTTTGGAAGTAAAATGTGGTTTTCTAAAAATATATGCAGTGAAACTTTGAAATTGGGTCCTGGCATTATTGTTGATGTTACTTTCACACATACCACCTACCTAAACATTGTTGCAGACCAAATACACCCCTTCATTGCAACGGTATTCCCTAATGGCAGTGGTCTCTTTCAGCAGAACTGTGTTCCCTGCCACACTGCAAAAATTGTTCAGGAAGGGTTTAAGGAACATGGCAAAGAGTTTTAGGCTGGGTTCACACGTGGCGGAATTTCACTTAAATTCCGCTGCGGACACTCCGCAGCGTTAATCCGCAGCGGAGCCGTTTGTCCATTGACTTACACTTTAATTTAGCAGTGTTCGTTTAGACGAGGCGTAAAATTCCGCTGCGGAGCATAGGCTGCGGAGCGGAATTTGGTGTCCGCAGCATGCTCTGTCTGTTGCGGAGCAGTGGCGGACTCATGGCGGAATTTCTCCATTGACTTCAATGGAGAGTCAAAATTCCGCAATGAAGTCCGCAGATCTTATGTGTGCTGCGGAGCGTATTGGTTTTACTACCATGACATTTCTTCATTCTGGCTGGACCTATGTATTTCTAGGTCTACAGCCAGACTGAGGAAGTCAATGGGGCTCCCGTAATGACGGGAGCGTTGCTAGGAGACGTCTGTAAATAGTCACTGTCCAGGGTGCTGAAAGAGTTAAGCGATCGGCAGTAACTGTTTCTGCACCCGGGACAGTGACTACCGATCTCAATATACATGTATCTGTAAAAAAATATATAAGTTCATACTTACCGAGAACTCCCTGCGTCTGTCTCCAGTCCGGCCTCCCAGGATGACGTTTCAGTCTAAGTGACGGCTGCAGCCAATCACAGGCCAAGCACAGGCTGCAGCGGTCACATGGACTGGCGCGTCATCCAGGGAGGTCGGGCTGGATGCCGAAAGAGGGACGCGTCACCAAGACAACGGCCGGTAAGTATGAAAATCGTTTACTTTCACTAGGGAAAGTGCTGGCCCTTCTCTCTATCCTGCACTGATAGGGAGAAGGGAAGCACTTTTCCCGCAGTCCGCAGCAGCTAGTCCGCATCAATGTACTGCACATTTTGTGCAGATCCGCAGCAGAATCTGCAACGCAGATTCTGTGCGGCATTGATGCGGACAGTTGCGGAGGAAATCCGCCACGTGTGGTCATGCCCTAAGATGTTGACTTGGCCTCCAAATTCCCCAGATCTCAATCCGATCGTGTATCTGCGGAATGTGCTGGAAAAACAAGTCTGATCCATGGAGGACCCACATTGTATCTTACAGGACTTAAAGGATCTACTGCTAATGTCTTTGTGCCAGATACCACTGGACACCTTCACAGGTCTTATGGAGTCCATGCCTCGACAGGTCAGAATGGTTTTGGCGGCACGGGGGGGACCTTCATAATATTAAACAGGTGATTTTACTGTTATGGCTAATCAGTTGTTTTTTTTAGGCCAGGAAGGTAAAATGAGATCTATCGGGATTCATTTTCTGCCCTATCTGAGGCAGCACGTGGCAGATATTACAACACTGAGAAGAGTGACTTGTCGTTTATTAGAAACAAGGCAGTATAAGCTTTTAAGTTTTTTCAATTATTTTTTCACAGGCTACATTCACACGAGCGTGACAGATTTACGTGCGTAAAAATCGTGCGTAAATCTATTCGTGTGCGTTGCATTTTGCATCAGTGTGCTTTGCGTGTGGTATGTTTTCACGCACTTGCAAGCCCTTCTTTTTTTTCAATGTAATTGATGTGTGAAACACGGACAGCGCACGGATGCGTGTCCGTGCGCTGTTTGTGGTTTTCACGCACCTATGGTTTTCAATGGGCGAATAGGTGCGTGAAAAAGTACCAATATAGGACATGCAGTGAGTTTCACTCAACGGACATTCGCTGTGTGAAAACAGCAGACAGACGAGAATCACGCTCGTCTGAATAAGCCCTTACTTTTCTGCAATAGCAAGTCCAGAGGGTGGTCTCCTACACCCACACACTCGATTGACAGCTTTTATTGTATACATGGTCATATAGTGGAAGATGTCAATAATTGTGTGTGGGTGTGGGAGACTGCACTCAAACTCACTAGAAGTGAGATTTGGATTTACATAAGTATTCAGAAGCTTTACCTCACTCTTTGTAATAAGTGACATGTCAATCTTCTCAGAGGCACTTTTTCTGTCACACGCTCCCCTCAGATGCTTGATGTTTTTCATGTAACTGCATGACTAAAGACCACTTTATTTGTGAAGAGCCTAACCTGTTTCTAAATACTTATTTTATTGTTTGTTTTTGCACAATTGTCTTCAAAAAGCGATTGTTAATTTTTTTTAAAATAAAATACGTCTCATCAAGGGGGGGGGCATACCATTGGAGCAACCTGTGCACCTACACAGGGGCACAGCAGGTAAGAGGGTCCTCTGCCACCTATAAAGCAGCCAGCAGCATCCTATTGTTCATCAGATGGCATGTAAGGGGCTGAACTAATGCATTTCATAGCTCACAATTATTGGTGGATTGTTGGAGAGACAGAACGGCGATGTCCTCTGATAACGAGTATACTCTATGATTGGAGATCAAGGGGCCCATATACTGTTCTTGTTCAGGGGCCCTCTGCTGTCTATGTTCTTCCCTGCTGCTATTTATTGATTATTTTTTTTTATACGATGGTAACATTTTCCAAGTTAGGGCTCATGCAAAATCAGTTTTGTATACAGTCGCAACAGGACTGCCATAGAGGTCCATAAAGCCTCTACTGTACCTTTGTATGCCTCCTGTTCCATACACAGGTCCACAGAGGTTGTCGGATTCCATACAAAATTTCCCCTAGAAGTATTGCTTCCAATGGCAATTCATGGTGGCTTTACGACTCTCTACTAAGGTAACTAAAGCTGCCGTACAGGCTACGTGCATTGTCATACATTCTCTCTTATACCAGGAGAGTAGCTGGAGGGACTATCAAGACACTTGCCCCATTAGCAGAATATGCAGGGGGCACAGCAGGGGCCCTAGGACATTTAAACAAAAAAATCAGCCATTATCTATTAGATTAATCCAATAGATCCCAGTCTGTTTACTTTACCCTACACGTTCCCGGCTCCGATTTAGTACCAGTCACCGCTGCACTCGGCCCTAACGCCATTTAGTGTCAGGACATAGTGTGTGGTGTTGCGCACACAACATCCTGTCGCTAGGTGGCGTCAGAGCAATGTGCAGCCGAAACCGGAGCTGAAGAGGGGGAAAGAGGTTAAGTAAATGGTTTCATGTGGGGTTCTACACTTTTTTTGGTCTGATCTGGGGTCTGAATTATTTTTTTTCTGGTCTGAGGTCTGATTTTTTCCTGTCTGTTCTGAGGTCTGATTAATTTAGGGATCTGCTCTGTGGTCTGATTAATTTAGGGATCTAGTCTGAGGTCTGAATTAATTTTGGGGGTTTAATTTGGGCTATAAATTTAGTGTGGGGTTCGGTATAGAGTACTATTTATGTGTACAGTATAGAGTACTATTTCTGTGTTACTGCCAAACCAAACTGTAGTCCTGCCTATATAAATTGTAACTCATTTTAACACTTAACTTGCATTACCACTTCTAGAATGATTATATAAATGTATATGGGGGATTTAGGTAAGTGTGCATGTAAGGGCACTCTGAATCTTTGCCGCAGGGGAAGGATAGCTACAGCACTGCTTATATAAATCAATGTTTACCAACCAGGGTTCCTTGGAATCTGATTAGGAGTTCCCCCGAACAACGGCAACAGTTATAATTTTTATAGTATAGAGGATTAGATGTTGGCGTTCCGCAGGAAGGGAAAGTTTTTAAAAAAAAGCAGAAGATGAATGATTTAGTATAGCCTTTGGTGTAAGGCCAGATGTGGCAGATATGCTGCATATTTGCAGTGCGGATTACACAATGCATATTTGCAATAATTTCCAAATGGAAATCAGAGCATGTTGCAAATTTTTAACCAATGCATAGTGTGAAATCTGGGAAGGAAATTATCATGCTATGTCTGGATTTACTCTAAGGCTGGGTTCACACGACCTATTTTCAGGCGTAAACGAGGCGTATTATGCCTCCTTTTACGCCTGAAAATAGGGCTACAATACGTCGGCAAACATCTGCCCATTCATTTGAATGGGTTTGCCGACGTATTGTGCAGACGACCTGTAACTTACGTGTCGTCGTTTGACAGCTGTCAAACGACGACGCGTAAATTCACTGCCTCGGCAAAGAAGTGCAGGACACTTCTTTGCAACGTAATTTGAGCCGTTCTTCATTGAACTCAATGAAGAGCAGCTCAAGATTTACGAGCGTCACAGACGCCTCGTATATTACGAGGAGGAGCATTTACGGCTGAAACGACGCAGCTGTTTTCCTCTGAAAACAGTCTGTCATTTCAGCCGTAAATGACAGCTAGCGTGTGCACATACCCTAAGAGTCCCCATACTTGAATATTATTAAAATTCTGTGGGTAGATCTCAAACATGCTGCGTGTGCAAGATGACTGAAGAACCTTTCTGAACTAAGCATGCTGCAAGGAAGAGTGAGAACACATTTCTAAAGCAAGGATAGAAAGACTGTTAGCTGACTACAAGTAATGTTTGGAGGCTTCCAAAGGGGGGTGTCACTAAGTATTGACTGACAGAGAGAAAGTACTATGCACACCAAAAGGGAAATTCTTTTCCAAATAAATGATTTATTTATAGCCAGTGACAGTGCGACGCTTCGGTCAATACCGTGACCTTCCTAAGGCACTTTGCCAATGCTGGATCCTGTTTGCTGGCGCATTTGTATGGCGGCTGACCGCTAGAGTGAAGCTGTATTGACCGAAGCGTCACACTGTCACTGGCTATAAATAAATCAGTTATTTGGAAAAGAATTTCCCTTTCGATGTGCATAGTACTTTCTCTCTATTTGATCGGGTTGGGCCCCTACATATGCACCCACGCCGAAACCTAGTGCTATCTGAACCTTGCTACTAAGTATTGACTGACAGCATGCCTCAACTTTTAAACATGACAAATGAATGGGGATGAGCTGCAATACGAGCCACAACCCATGAACTGTGTTTAGCTCCAAGGGATGTCCAATGGTTTCTGGTGTTATAAATGCCTCTATAATGATATCTGACTATTCAAATGCAGTTTTATCTTCACACTGAATCCTTTTTTTGCAATGCACCATGTTTTATGGCATCCTAGAGTGAGGTGTAGAGTTGTTCAAGTGAATAGACAAAAGGTGGTCCAACAATTTCCTATTCATCTGGTTTTGATGAAGAATTTGTGGGACATTTACTATAATATGTTATACTTATATTTCAGCTCTATAGGTCGCTAAGGGAGGGACATAAAACAGTTGTTTTTTTACGACAATGAAATTGCCCTTATTAGATTAATCACGGAAAAAGCTGAAGATTTCTAGTTTATGCTGCATTGTAATTTGGTTATTGAGCTGAGATCAGACACCATACTATATTGATGTGTGTGTGTGTGTGTGTGTGTGTGTGTGTGTGTGTGTGTGTGTGTGTGTGTGTGTGTGTGTGTGTGTGTGTTTCATATCGGCATACATACAGGAAGAGATTTATTAATTTTGCGCTAGGATGTATGAAATTATGACTCAATGAAAACTGCGCCAAATCTAGCAATCCTCTTTAGGCATATGTTCCTAATGCCACCTTTTGGCTGGCATACATTTACACCAGTATTGTGCACAACACAAATGGCACATATCTCCCCTTAGCCACTTCCCCCTTCATGGGCACTTTCAATACTGGTGAAGTAGATGTTAAAAGTATCTAAAAATCCATAATAAATTTGGTGCACGCCATTCTGGCATATTTTGCTTAGTAAATTTTCCACGTTTTTGGTCTAGTCTGCATTACTAGGCTTCAATTTATGCAGAAAAGCAATGGATTGTGTTGTATGGATGTGCATTTGTAATTAAACACCTACACATTCATATAGAGAACAAATTGAAATGGAGTAAATAAAAACACATTTTGAAACAATTATCAGATTTTATTTTTATTTCATTTCATACACTTTTTAACAATTTTTTTGCATTTTATTAATCAATTTTGTCTATATATTTTTTTAATTAATAATATTTGCAAGTAGTATTCTACAATTCATAATACCTAGGGCAGGCAAATAAAATAATATTTTTTTTATATCTTGCATGGTACAATGAATTCAGATTTGTGCACATACACTGTACCTATTTATTTGTTACATTTTGTCATACTGCCTTGTAATAAAATGTGATCAATATTGGAATTATATAGGTACATACATTTTAGTACACATAGCAAATTGTCAAGGGAGAATGGAAGTTTTAAGACATAATTTTGTCTACAATTTCACACATCATAGATGTTTGAAAGGTAAGACATATATTTATTTATTGAAGCGTTCTGACCAGATCTGGCCAAATTAAGATGCAAACATTGTTTTCAACAGGGACTGTAGAAGTGGCAGGCTGCAAGTAACATGATTAGTAATAATAAACATGGCAGAGTATCCTAAGTACACTATTAGCTAGACAAAACATAGGGAGACAGACAAAATACAAGCTGTTACTAAACGCCTGTGGCAAGGATTTGTCAGTCAAGATTCGGTTGTTAGTTCAAAGCAATCCCTTCCTTTTGAACGATCTGACCATTCATCAGCCTGATGTGAATAGCAGAATTAAGGAATTATAGACCGAAGTGATCTGTTCCTACTTTACTGCCCATACGGAATTGTATAGTCAAGTATTAGAATGTGGAATGTTGGGAGTAGTAGCATTTATATCATTATTTATTTATGAGCATACATTTTTAGGGTCATTTTATATTTGTGAAATGTATCTATTCCCTTCGTTCCTTTGTGTGTCTTTTGTAATTGTTACAATGTGTTACCCCCATATTGTGCAATGTAAAGTGCTACGGAAGCTGATGGCGCTATATAAATAATAAGGTTCATTTTCATATTGACAAATGAATGCTAAACTTTGGTACTGCCCCCAGGACTTCTCAAATATCAATATTTTAATTTTGGAATATTATCCCCTATTGAGTTTAAAACGCCACGTATAAGTTCTTGCTTTATGCATATTTTAGAGCAGGAACAATAAAACAAAAAGCTGTTTACAATTACAATCTACTTAGTATGCCTGCTCAAAAATCTTTCTGGGTTGCTTGGTTTTCAATGTTTATTAGTTTGACTTTTCCAAAGTCAAAATATACTTTGAAATGTAGCATGTCATTATGTAATTTGTAGTTACAAAACCCAGGACCATTCTGAAAGAATCTGAGACAGAACAGAGCCCTCCTAGTTAACGGTGTACTTACCTAGGCTATGTTTTTTCTGTAAATCTTATTATCAGCCAGCATAAACATTAAGCCATCCAGAACACTGCCCAGCTCAAAGTCAAGACATCTAAAAATTAACACACCTAAATGAAAAAAAAAAAACAACAACTTGTTTTTTGGTGAGGTTTTAGGCATATATAACCAGAGGTAGAATAGTACTAAGTGCAAAATGCCAGGGCAATGAGCTCTTATCTTCACAATGAAAAAATGGCAAGTAGATGTGTTAACACTTTGAGGTTTTATATATATGTAAAAATAGGAATAAAATTGGCCCTTTCTAAAATAAAATGAAATAAAAAAGCACAATTAGTTAAAAGGTTTGCTGAGGATCTTTGGACAAGTTCCCAGTATATCAGAGACTGAAGTTCTGTTTGTGTTTGGGGAAAACAATATGTGTGGATTGAGCACAGAACTTTCTGTGCTGTGGACAATGGTTCTCTTTTGTTCTCCTCAGATGTCATCATTTTTTTGGCTGAAGCGTGAACTGAAAGCACAATGGAAACTTCTATCCCCACATGAAAGTAAAGCAGCTCATGGGGATATTTTTTATCTTATTTGCCATTTTTGTTGTTTTTGGCTCTTTGGTCTACATTTCTTTCATGCCTTGTGCTGCTCAGTCAAAGAACTGAGACGTTTTCTAATTTGTAATTGTATAAGGTTCCATTTTAATAGCACGGATACATATATAATAAATATGTTTTTAGACTACATGCTTTTTCATATATTTTATATACAGCGTTTTATAAAAAAAAAGTCAAATATGTAAATACACACACACACACACACACACACACACACACACACACACACACACACACACACACACACACACACACACACACACACACACACATATATTGTCTAGTAGTAACCAGTAATATAATACCAACAATAGAAACATTGCCTATAACAATAATGTTAAGAAGAAGAAAAGGAAGTAGTTAAGTAATAAAGTTTAATTTCATATAAAATAATAGATATAAATATATATATATATATATATATATATATATATATATATAAAAATAAATATATATATATATATATATATATATATATATATATATATATATATATATATATATATATATATATATATGTATATATATGGGTGTATTTAGATATTTCTCACCAGGTCGAATCTGTATATATCTATATATAGATATCTATATATACATACAGAATCATCCCAGGCGCTGATGCTCACCACTTCTCTTGTCATGTCTAGGACATTTGTAGAGCAGCTCCTTCTCTTCAGAATGGAGTCCCTGAAAACATGATCTTTCAGAGAAGCTTTCCCTGACTCCTCCTCATACTTTCCATTCACTATAGTTTAAACATGTTTGCTTTCACATTCTGTAAGATTTTACAAGCAACATTTTCTTTACCTTTTCATGTCTGTTTCCTTTAAGTATTTAATGTCTAGCTCTTGTAAATTTCACAATGCTACATCAAGTGTATCTGGTTTACAAGAATAACTCTAATTCTATAACATAATCCCCCTTTTTTTTAATGTAACATTTTTAAATGTTTTAAGCAATTTTTAATCTTGCCATTTTCACACTCACAGTGGGGGAGCTGGAACTACACAGATGTCCTGAACGAGTTGTTCCTGTACTCATTTCAATGGAAGGATTGAAAGGCCGCATGCATGGCCAGGTGACCAGCAAGACTGGCCAAAAACTGAACATCATTTAATATTTTTTTCTAATAATGTCCTGTACATAGCTGTTGAAACGATGTGCCATTTAAAATGTATAAACCAACATGATAGGTTAATTACACATGCAGAGTATCTTAGCCTTAAAGGGGTTTTCCCACTAAGTCCATTTATTACTTATCACAGGATCGGTGATAAATGTTTGCTCGTTGGGTGCCCCACTAGTGGCCCCATGGATATTAAATGGAGCGGAGGGGGTCCCAGTAGTGGGTCTCAAGCGATCATACATTTATCACCTATCCTGTGGATAGGTGATAAATATGTAGCGGGAAACCCCCTTTAAGTAATGTGCATAATTATATGTCCAGTAGTTAGAAGAACTCTCACCAGCTGCATAGACAGGAGTAAGTAGGACAGCTTAAAATATCAAACAAATAATAATAATATTTAACTTACATTAAATTTTTGTACTATTAAATGGCAGTGGGTACCAAACAAACTGGCATCCATAGTAATTGTCACTTTTAATGTTTTTCAATATCTAATGCTTGGAAATAAAAATGGTTAGATATGAATTTCAATAATTTCGTCTTTTAATATATTTATTATTCCCCTAAATCCAGAAAATCTTTGAACATCTAATGTGATACAATGAATGCTAGGAGAACAGGATGGGGAGCCTAAATTGACCCTAATTTCTGTTTAGGAATGCAGGGAAATATTTTTGTCCTATATCATCATGCACTTTAAAAAATAAAATAATGAGAAATATTTATTGCATGTATAAATGTATTAAAATGTTATTGACTAATGCTGCATACAGAAAACCATTATATAGCTCCCCACAGAAGCTGAATATTTAGTGCCATGAACAGGAATACGTTCACTGCTCTATCCTGATGGCATCCGATCTCTTTCTTGGTTATTAACACCAGGTTTAGGCTTCGTTCACATCTGCGCTAGCTCTGTGTTCCGACGTTCTGTCTGAGTTTTCCGTCGGAACGGAGCCCTGACAGACACAAACGGAAACAAAGTTTTCCGTTTCCATCATCATTGATTTCAATGGTGACAGATCCGGTGACAATGGTTTCCGTGTGTCTCCGTTGTGCAAGGGTTCCGTCGTTTTGACGGAATCAATACCATAGTCGACTACGCTATTGATTCCGTAAAAACGACGGAACCCTTGCACAACGGAGACAAACAAAAACCATTGTCACCGGATCTGTCACCATTGAAATTAATGGTGATGGAAACGGAAACCCATGGTTTCTGTTTGTGTCAGTCAGGGTCGCATTCCGACGGAAAGCTCAGACGGAACGTCAGAACGGGACCCTGGCGCAGATGTGAATGAAGCCTAAATGGTGTGTATTTCAGTGTATTTCAGTGTAAAGTCATTTTTACAGGCTTCTGTTAAGCCATGCCACAGGTAAGACTTAACAGAGGCAGAGTCAAGGCAGTCCTGGGGGCCTTCATTAGGCCCCTGGGCTGCCATGACAACCATCGGCACCCCAAGATCGCATTGTGGGTATCATGATGAGCTGCCAGAGGGGACTGCCCCCCTCTTAAATACCTTAGATTCTGCGGTCGCGATTGACCGCAGCATTTGAGGGGTTAAACGGCCAGGAACAGCGCGATTGCTGTTCCAGGCTGTTCGTCTCGGGTGTCAGCTGTAAAACGCAGCTGTCACCCGCAGCGTATGGAGCGCACTCAGCGTTCTATATTTCCACGGATCACGTACGGGATTCAGGCGGCACACGTGGTCATGTGTAAGAGCCCTTAAATGATCAACCTTTTTCAGCCCTGAGGCCCCTTCACCAAGCAGGTTTAGGTATGTTTAGAAAAAAGAGTGGAACAAGCTCTAAATATGCTGGTGGGCCAAATAATAAAAAACAGAGAGCTATTATATTCCTGTTGTTAAGCCTACCCTAGGCAGCCATATTCATTTACTAGGAGCTCTGACAGGACCTTTTCCCCATCAGGTAAGGAAAACAGCACATTGAAATAATGGAAACCCTTTCTTTCACTTTTAAAACTGTTCCTCCACTAGAATATGTCTGTGACCAGCCTTCTTGTCATGATCATGAACACAGTTCCCATTCTTTGACTGAGACACAAGTGGTAAAAAAGTAAATTTTGATTGTTAGCTCCTGCAGAGCTTTCATATGTACAGGAGACCCCTAAGTCATTTTGTGTTACTGCTTCGGATAATGCTTGTCATTGTTTAGGATCATTGAAATAAGTTTGAAGACTTTATGTGCAACTATTAGGTTTCAATGTGAAAACAGAACTGGATAGCTCTTACTTTGTTGGGTTCACAACTACTGAAACGGCTTCGCACCTATTTACAAGCATAGTCTTGCTGTGACCTGTGACAATTATAACATTATTATGTCAAATCAGTTCAGCTAATACAGTCAGTGAACAGGGTCTGATTATGGGGACGCTTGGATTACCTACTTCATTGTAGTTGGAAACAACTGGCAATATATTAAATAATACGGGAGCCCTTAACTGCTTGCATACAGTATACTTTGTATTGTACTACAGAACCAAGTACAGAAAACTGAGACAAACTATTTAAACAAATATATTTAATTTCATTACAGAATGAAGAAAGGGGTAACTTGAAAACTATAACCCCACTGTGGTATTGTACTATTTACTGAGTTTTACTCTATTGCAACAATTAAAACCTTCATAAATTATTTAAACAAATATTTACATTTGAACACCATTTTGCTAGTAACTTCATTGCTGGGGGCTCCACCGCTGGGACCCTCACTAATCACTAGAAGGGGGATTCCGCTCATTCCGCATTATCGAGGTTAGACTAGATCAGTAGCTGCACTCGGCTGTTTTCATAACTCCAATACAATATTAAAGAGGCTCTGTCACCAGATTATAAGTGCCCTATCTCCTACATAATGTGATCGGCACTGTAACGTAGATAACAACAGTGGTTTTTATTTTGAAAAACGATCATTTTTGAGCAAGTTCTAAGCAATTTTAGATTTATGCTAATTAGTTTCTTAATAGACAACTGGACGTGTTCTTACTTTTTACCAACTGGGTGTTGTACAGAGGAGGGTATGACCCTGACCAATCAGTGACCAATCACCATCATACACTTCTCATTGTTCCAGCCCATTGTTACAGTGTGATTGTGCAGTTAAAGAAGCTGGGCTGGAACAATGAGAAGTGTATGACGCTGATGGGTCACTGATTGGTTAGCGTCATACACTCCTCTGTACAACGCCCAGTTGGTAAAAAGTAAAAACACGCCCAGTTGTCTATTAAGAAACTAATTAGCATAAATCGAAAATTGCTCATAACTTGCTCAAAAATGATCGTTTTTCAAAATAAAAAACAGTGTTGTTATCTACATTACAGCGCCGATCAGATTTTGTAGGAGATGGGGCACTTATAATCTGGTGACAGAGCCTCTTTAAGCACAGGTCAGTAACCTTCGGCACTCCAGCTGTTATGAAACTACAACTCCCAGCATGCCGTACGCATTTGGTTGGAATACTAAAGCCTTTAGCTGTCAGGGCATGCTAGGAGTTGTAGTTTCACAACAGCTGAAGTAGCGAAGGTTGCTGATCCCGGTTTAAAGGAAGCAGCAGCATGATAGACTGCCACTCTACCCTGGTTGTGTGGGTGAGGAAGAATTGGGGACTCACAACCCCTATTCTAGTGATCGTGGGGGGACCCTAGTGATCAAAACTGTGGATAGGTGATAATTGTGTTTGGTGGGAAACCCTTTTAAATCTACTGAGCAAAATAACTAAAATCAGTAGCAAAATGCTAACTATTTACTAATAGTTATTTTTATATTTTACACAGTAAATCACAAGCAGATATGGACTATACTGTACTAAAAGAGTAGATTGTATTGCTAAAGGGGGTTTTAAACAGGACAATTATCGAGCAGACGAGCGTTTATAGAACGTATGTTGCTTATAATTGCCCTGTGTAAAAAGGGCAGCGATCAGCAGATGAACGATCTTATCGTTTTAAAAAAGTAAAAGTTTATAGTTGCCGGCAGCACATCTCCCAGTGTAAACAGGGAGACGCGCTGCCGACAGCATAATAAAGTATGGGGACGAGCAATCGGAGTGACGACCACTCGTCCCCATCCATAGCTCCTTGTGGCAAGTGTAAGCGAGCGCCGATCAACAATGTCTCATTGATCAGCGCTCGCTGCACCGGCCGACTGTTGGCCGGTGTAAAAGGCCCTTTAGGCAGATACCAAAATGAACTACTTCTAAATCCCTTTGTGCACTGAGTGCTTCTTTCCTATCTATATTGCATGAAGTCAATCAGCCTTCACCACCACACCACCTCATGCTGGTTGATGAAGTGAACTCTGTATCCATCATTCATCACCCTCTCATCACTAGATTGTGGTGAAGCAATTACATAAAGGAATAGCTAATGCTCAGTCTTTTTGTACAGTATGCTGAACCCTTTTAGCTGTGAATTACTCTAATAGGATTTTACCTAAAGTTTGATAACTTCACGGCTCTCTGTGCAGAGAAAAACTCATGTTAAAATGCCTTAATTCTGTGTATATCAATGTATTCATTGCTTATTTCATATTTATCAAAGAGCACAAATATGTTATGAATGATCTGATGATATGCTATAGTTAGAATAGATTCATTCCACACATGTATGGTAATGTCCTAAATAGCAGGAAGGACTTAACAGTTTTTCCATATCAACTCCATAGACTTAGGTATAGTGATGATGATCACCATAGATCATCAAGTGAAATTCTTTGAATCTTTAGACTGGATTTTTTGACTGTTCATTATCTGAAATGGGTTGATCATTTACTTTGGCATATTTCTATTTTTTTTTCTACAATGGTTTATAAATCCTTTGTGTGAATAACCTCCTAATTATTTAAATTATTTAAATATTTGTAAGTTAATATTAATTATACACATTAATTTGTGCTATATACATTTGGATTAAAAATGAATAAAAATGCAATACTTAAATTAGATCTCAAGCAGAGCCATGTGTTTCGAGCTTGTGTGGCGGCACAGGAAGCTCCTGTGGCCATATGGTGTCTCTATATGGCACCATATTGCGGAGCTATTCTACCCTACACGCATAGATATCTCTATAATACAGCAGCCAATGGAACATAGCACTATTTTTTTCTGTGGAATACATATAGAAAACCTCTGTATGCTTCCATATAAGGTACAGTAGAGCCCTGTAGTCTTCTATTGATATCGTATTATGGCTTCTTACAACACGGGGTTGTACGAAGTAGTAATAGGATAGTGTGCATGAAGCGTAGTGTGCCTGAGGCCTCACTTTTTTTTATAGTTTAACCATTTAAAGAATACATAGCTTATCACTAATATATAATAAAAAGGAATTCTTAATAAACAGCTAAATGCAATTTATCCTGTTGAACTTTTCAAAGCTGTTTCAAATTAACTTTAAAATCGAAAAAGTCTTTAAATACATAATATGTGAGGTCAACTTATTTGCATTTCATATACATTTGCACAACAGTTACTTATGTGAAACTGGTATTTTTTTATCCAGTTCTGCATTTGTTCCTTTAGCAATTTGCAAAGGCCACACCACATCCTGTACTGTTGTGATGGGTGTCCTGGTCAATTACAACATGTCAGAGTGCTGCTGTTGTAACTCCAGCTGTGAGCTGTTAATAGCAATCTTACCCACAGGGCAGCCTTGCCATATGGCGGCTGGCCACTCAGTGCCACAATATGCATTACAAAACACATTCCTGTCAACAGTATATGGGCATAGGTCATAGGATTTAATACTGGGCTTTAATGAATACTTTCTTTGCAGGCTTAGTTATATCATATGTATATGTTAAGGACTTTTACGGTAAATATCCTGGTTTGTAAGATATCAGGATATGTGATTTGCAGAATGTAATTACCAAATTAACTCAACTTGACTATGCTTGTTTATTTTCTTTTATTAAAATAATAAAAACCAAGACCCCCTTTACATATCTGCCAAAATAGCATACACTATTTTAGCATCATGTAATAGTATAACTGATTCTTAGAGACTAATGCCAAACCAGTGACCTTCAGTATCTTACCAAGAAAGAATGGTGCAGCTTAGCCAGATAAGTTGCCCATTATGTTGACTTCTATTAAAGGAGGAGCCTGAATGGCCCGTATGCAGTAACTTCATACCTAAAATAGGTCACCAGTAAACTACAATGTCCAGTTGCCAGGTAGGTGCCAGGTAGTTGGCACTTGTTTGTCGACATGGGAGCTAAGAATTTTATTTTTAGTGTGTACTTTTAATGTTCATCTTCATATGTTGAAATGTTCATTGATTGACCAATTTTTCATGTATGATTGGTGTGCAACCTGCGGCTTTCCAGTTGTGAAAATATATAGATCAGTGGCAGGGACTAGCTGGGGGGGGGACTTGCATGGTATGTGCCTCAGGTGCTTGTTGCAAGGGGGATGCCATCAAGCCTTATCAAGGGTATCTAAATACAGGGCTAGGGCAGCAAACTGAATTTTCTCGACATGTGATGGAAAGCCTACAGTAGCTAGGACTCTCCTCAGTCTAGGTTTGCAAAACAGTATGTCCCAGTAAGTCATAACTGGCTTCAACATGAATGGCATGCTAGTGTTAGATGCACCAAATGTGAATGTGACTGTACTTTTATTTATGTAATTTCAGAGCTGGTCAAGACCAAGCATGTGCATTGCTGCCTTCCAGTGGCCAAACTACAATAGTATTTGATATTGTGCTGTTGTGTAATATGTAATGTGATAGGACTTGTGGTCACATGACCAGGATGTGAAGGTCCTCAAGTTAGTAATATACTGAAGATGCATGTTCAGAAGGCAGGGCCAACTGGGGGTTTAAGAAAGTAAGTGTTCATGGCACAAAACACTATTGGGCATCAGACTTTGGTGAGTGAAGTAAGTACCTGTAAGTGACCTGGGTCGCAAGTGGTGACACAGCGGAGCAGGCCAAGAGGGGGCCAGAGACATTGTGACCTGAATGGGGTCTAAGCATTTAAGGCCACGGTAGTGTAATGGTTGCCGCATGACTTGAGAGACAGATTGACAAAGGCTGAATGCTGCGATCCTGTCCTAAGTGGTGAGGAGTAAAATATAACTGATTGGCTGTAGACCGCAATTTGGAGAGTATCAGAGTCCCAAGGAGGTACCAGGCAGAGTAAAGGAACCATTCTATCCCTACTTAGGTCGTCTCTAAGCAGGGCCAGCCTTAGGACAGATGGTGCCCCATGCGAAATGATCTTTCCGCGCCCCAACCCATCATTAAAAAACAATGCCCCATAAAAAAAAGTATAATGCCCCTTTAGTGCCCCATACCGTAAAATAATAATATTTCATAATATAATATTTTAAAACCCCTTCAAGGACACAGTATTTTGACCTCTAATTGTGGCCACAATATTATGCCCCTGTGTTAACCCCAAACAGTATAATATCCGCTTAGTGGCCCCCACACAGTATAGTGCCCCCTGTAGATTTTGCCATACAGCCTCCCCATAGACAGTGCCATACAACCCCAAAAATTGTTTTGAGAAAGACAGAAAATGGCTAAAAACAAGCACTACACTCGTAGGGTATGTTCACACAGCATTTTTTGTAAGGCAAAATAAATTTGCCTTAAAATTCCTTCAGGAATTGACAGCGTTGTTTGACCTGTTTTTTGCGTTTTTTCTTAAGCCGTTGAAGCTAATGCAAAAGGTGCAGGCAAAAAAGCTCCAAACGGGCGACGCAGGTATTTTCTGGCTCCCATTAATTTCAATTGGTGGTCAGAGGTGGAAACCACTTGAAGACCATTAGCCCCCCACTCACAGTAAAATGACCATCAGCCCCCCACTCACAGTAAAATGACCATCAGCCCGCCACTCACAGTAAAATGACCACCAGCCCACCACTCACAGATTCCCCCTGTAGATAGTGCCACACAGCCCCTTGTGGGTAGTGCCACACAGCCCCTTGTAGGTAGTGCCACACAGCCCCCTTGTAGATAGTGCCACACAGCCCCCTTGCAGATAGTGCCACACAGCCCCCTTGTAGATAGTGCCACACAGCCCCCTTGTAGATAGTGCCACACAGTCCCCTTGTAGATAGTGCCACACAGCCCCCTGTAGAGAATGCCTCACAGCCCCCTGTAGAGAGTGCCACAGACCTCCCTGTAGAGAGTGCCACACAGCCCCCTTTAGATAATGCCACACAGCCACCTGATGGTAGTGCCACACAGCCCCCTGTAGGTAGAGCCAAGCAGCACCCTGGTAGTAAGTGCCACACAGTCCCCTGGTAGGGAGCACCACAGAGCCCCCTGGTAGGGAGTGCCACATAGCGTCCTGGTAGATAGCGCCACACAGCTCCCTTGTAGGTAGTACCACGCAGAGCCTTTGGTTGTGCCACACATTCCACAGCCCCCTTGTTGGTAGTGCCACACAGCCCACAGCCCCCTTGTAGGTATTGCCACACAGCCCCCCTGTAGATAGTACCCCCTTTCCTGTAGATAGCGCCACTGTAGCTCCCTGAAGGAGCGGAATCCCCGTGTGGCTGGGGATTCCACTCCTGGAGCACTCCGCTTGATGTCTCTGTCCATATATGGACAGTGACATCAGGGGAAACTCCTGAAGCGGAATCCCCATCCACAGGGGCCGGGCGCTTCTGAAACAAGCAGGGGAAAGGAGCCAGCGCTGCGCCCCCTTCCACCTGCTGGAGTGAGGCGCCCTGTGAAAAGGCACAGGTCGCACACCCCTAAGGCCGGCCCTGTCTCTAAGCATTGTGCTGACAAGCCACTGCTAGAGTCTGTGAACGAGCATTTAAAGGAAAAGCCACCACAGCCAATCACTGTAAAAAGTTGTTTGCAACAGACTGTAACTAAGAATTGTGTCCATTTTGGAATTAGAAATCATCTTGTGCCTTGAACTCTGCACAAAATAAAAGCTTCAGGTTTATTATTAAAAGCTATGTACACCTTTAAATGTTCTTTCTTTTTTATATTAAATCAATGTGTTTTGTGATTTTAGGCACTTTTTAAATTGACTTTTATTAAAAAATGTTTCTACTTTTTATGATACAGCTTCTATGTATCCTGTATACATAGAAGCTGATTCTGTCAGTTCAGCTAAACTGACAGCTCGGCTGAGAGCAGGTCGTGTGTGTCAATCCACCTAATATTGATCACATCTAAGTTCTTTAACTGAGATGTGATCAACATTAGCTGGATCCCGTGTGTCAGAGACATGCAGGACCCACTCTCAGCCGTGCTGTCAGTTCAGCTGTAGTGACGGATTCGGCTGAGAGAGAACGATGCAGCTACTATGTATACAGGACACATAGAAGCTGTATCGTAAAAAGTAAAAAAAAAAATTAGCTAAAAGTCAAATAAAAATCTGCTGAAAAAAAAAACATTCAACTGTGTACATAGCTTTTACATCAGGTATATCTTCATACTGTGATAGATGGGGAAGGGGGAGAGTTAAGAGAGGCAGGTAGCAGGTTGTAGGCACTAAACTTGGACAGCAGAGAAGGCTAGTAGCTAATATGGCTGACAGGAAGTATCTTACAGGGAAAAAACTGCATACAGTTACTAGGGATAAGTTCAGAAAAGCAGTCCATGTTTTAATTTTAGCTATTTGTACACTGTAAAAAGGTGTGTAGTAATTTTTATACATAAAGGCTCACAATTCCTCAGCAAATTGACCACGGTGTACTTCGAAAGGCTTTAAATCTACTTCCTGATGCATTGGCAATCCACACTGCCATATTAAAATGACTCATAGTTTATGGGACCCATCATAAGGCAAAGGTACTATTGATGTATATTTCAATGTTACAAGTCATTGACTACATGAGAGAAATTAGCAGAACCCATAGAAAAAATGTCCGATCATTATAATATTATAGGTCGATAGCAAAAAGTGACTGTGTATTACGGTTTATTTAATGGAAGAAGTTGATATTATGGCAAGACGCCAGTAAAGTTATTGATGTAAAAGGCACACACTCAAGTTTACGGTATGCTTATTGAAGTTCATAGAGTGCAATGTGGTTAGTGATTGTGTTTTCATATATTCTTATGCTTTTCCCACACTAGTGCAGATCAACAAATCTTGAAAGTGGAGCTAAACGTTTGACAAACTTCTGACATGTCAGTGTGACATGTCAGAAGATTGGATTGGTAGGGGTCCGAGCACTGGGACCCCCACCAATCGCTAGAACGATTGGTAGAGGTCTCATAGACTTTCTATTGAGTCCGTACACTGTACATTTATATCCGGAAAAAGCCGAACAGACACGAAGCGGCTGAGTGCTAACATGAGCAATTCAGCTGCTTCATTCTAGCGATTGGTGGGGGTCTCAGTGCTCGGACCCCCACCAATCCAATCTTCTGACATGTCACTATGACATGTCAGAAGTTTGTCAAACATTTAGCTACACTTTAAAAATCTCTATTAATTCTTCCGGAGGTTAGTGCATAGAGGTAAGACGTAAGATGCTACAAACCCCTGTTACCCATGCTTTTTGAGTTCCATTATCACCAAGTCTCAAAAGTCCTGACAGCTGTGAGGACCTTGAAGATTTGTTAACCTGCTGTATAGTAAAACAAGTAAAATCTATAAGGAATTACTAGTTCCGTTGGCAGCGACCCAGGGGATATAATAACTGTACAGGAGAGTTTGGGCATGGTGGAGGAGCGAGAGGTTCTATGTATGCACCGCAGATACTACATAGGCAATATAACGCAGTTGGTAATGAATGCCACTTTCTGAGTACTGTTTGGCAAAGTATGGAACTTTCTAAGCGTTATATAAGTACAGTGCTGTGCAGACACTCTATAGCTACTTTTTACTCAATTGCTTGGAGCTTTACATACCCAAAAACGTAAATCAGATACTATCAAGCGATAATTTTTACCTCCTGTTCCCAATGGCATATACAGTCTGTGTTCAGGAACTGTGCATTTGTACATCTTGCATCCACATTCAGGTAAAAAAAAAAGAAAAGGTTTAGGCTTTGTTCACATTTGCGTCAGAGGCTCTATTAGGGTCAATGGGTTCCTTTGGGTGCCATCAGTTTCCATGATGCAATGGCTCCAGTGCTTCAGTTTTTTCATTCTTCTGTACCTATGACGCAGATGTGAACAAAACCAAAGTTGCAACTTGATTGTAATTCCATGTATATGTTTTGTTTTTTATTAAAGTGCATGTGTGGCAGACGGTACAAAAAAATTAAGTACCGTATCTCCGAACATAAATCCACAGTCCTCATGAAACAATGTGAGCTCACAGTACCTGAACATTTTTGTGGAAGCTGGTCATTTACCTAACCAAATAGGACTCCAGGCTTTGGAGGGAAAATTACATTCATGTAGAGGAGGTGATCGACATAAACGACTCAAACAGAGGCAGGTCTTTGGATTAAATGTTCTTGTCCATTCAAACTATAATCTATAAAACAGAAATATAGACAAAGGCAGCCACCATGATAGCATTTAAAGTGTAGCTAAACGTTTGACAAACTTCTGATATAGTGACATGTCAGAAGTTTTGATTGGTGGGGGTCCGAGCACTGAGACCCCCACCAATCGCTAGAACGAAGCAGCTGAAGCGTTCGTATTAGCGCTCAGCCGTTTCGTGTCTGTTCGGCTGTTTCCGTAAATAAATGTATCGGTGTACGAACTCAATAGAAAGTCTATGAGCCTGTACTCCGATACACCGGCTTTCCAGAAAAAGCCGAACAGACACGAAGCGGCTGAGCGCTCACATGAACACTTCAGCTGCTTTGTTCTAGAGATTGGTGGGGGTCTCAGTGATCGGACCCCCACCAATCCAAACTTCTGACATATCACTATGCCATGTCAGAAGTTTGTCAAATGTTTAGATACACTTTAATAGAACTCAGGCTTTACCTATATACATTTATTCATACTACATATACGTGTGTAATAAAATACCAACAATGTTAATGCAGCTTATTTATTAGGGTGGAAAGTGTCATCAGTAGAGAAATCATTATCTGAACCTAGTACCTTTAAAAACAGCAGTGAGAAGGCTGTAAAATACTGACACTGAATGGCTAAACTGCTGAGCTGAGTTCAGACCTCACTCGACAGCCCCTACCTTCCAAAAGAAAAAGAAAATTTTTTGGTTTCTTAACAGGTGGTACGCCATGTTTCTAGAGTGTACTTGCACTGTCTTCATGCTGTGATTAATGTGCAGCATAGTGCATGAAATTTCTGGAACAATTCTTGCAACTAGGGCATATTACCCTTTTAAAAATCATAGCATGCTTTTTAAAAATAAAAAAAAAAGTGTGAATGAAAAGTTATATTTTATTATTTTCTCCCAGCTATAACATCTGGATACTGTGTTTTTTAAGTTAAAAAAAATGCCACATATCAACACATCTAAAGAAACACATAATGATGAGACTAAGGGTCAGTTCACACTGAGTTTTTTTACACGTTTTTGACGCGGAAACCGCGTCGGAAAACGCACAAAAAAACGTCCGAAAAAGCCTGGTGGAGGCAATTTTTCCCGTGAGCGGAAAAAATGGCTCACGGGAAAAAGAAGCGACATGCCCTATCCTTGGGTGTTTACGTCTCTGACCTCCCTTTGACATCAATGGGAGGCAGAGAAATCGTATTTCGCTGCATTTTTTGCCCGCAGCGCTCAATGGCCGCGGACAAAAAAATGCTGCGAGAATCAGCGTGTAGGCAGAGCAAAATCCAAACTGAATTTTGAAGCAGATTTTCTGCCTGCAAAAAACTCAGTGTGAACCCAGCCTTTGAGGAACTACGTTTTTTTTGGGGGGGGGGGGACAGAAACATTTCATACTAATTATTACACTAAAATGTGACTTGTTCTGCTCACCAATCACTATATGGATACTTGTTGTCCTACAGTGCTTCGAAAAAGTGTTTGCCCCTCACCTGATTTCTTCTATTTTTGCAAATTTGTCACATTTAAATGTTTCAGATCATCCAACTAATTTTAAAATAACTTAAATACAACACAAATAAATACAAAATGCAGCTTTTAAATGATTGTTCCATTTATTGAGGATCTCGATTCATTCAAAAACTATATCACCCATGTGAAAAAGTAATTGCCCCCCTAAATCTAATAACTTGTTGTGCCACCCTTGGCAACAACTACGGCAATCAAACATTTGCGATAACTTGCGATGAGTCTTTTGCATCGCTGTGGAGGAATTTCACCCCACTTTTCTTTGCAGAATTGTTTTAATTCAGCTACATTGGAGGGTTTTCAAGCATTTACTGCCTGGTTAAGGTCCTGCCACAGCATCTCAATGGGATTCAAGTCAGGACTTTGACTCAGTCACTCTAAAACTTGAATTTTGTTTCTTTTGAGCCATTCAGAGGTGGACTTGCTTGTGTGCTTCGGCTCGTTGTCCTGCTGCATAACCCGATTGTGCTTGAACTTTAGGTCACTAACTGCTGGTAGAAGAGTAGAATTCATAGTTCCATCAATTATGACAAGTCGTCCTGGTCCTGCAGAAGCAAAGTGGCCTCAGGCCAGCACACTGCCACCACCATTTTTGACTGATGTTATAATGTTCTTATGGAGAAATGCGGTGGTAGCTGTATGCCAGATATAACAAGACTTCCAAAAGTCTTCCAAAAAGTTCCACCTTTGACTCATCGGTCCACAAAATATTATCCCAAAGTCTTGGGTTCATCTAGGTTTTTGTTGGCAAATGCAAGATGAACCTTATTGTTCTTTTTGGTCAGCGGTGATTTGCTCCTTGCAGCTCTCCCATTAATAACAATTTTGCCCAGCATTTTTTTTTATAGTGGAATTGTGTACATTGACCTGAACTGGGGCAAGTGAGGCCTACAGTTCTTTAGCTGTTTGTCTGGGTTCTTTTGTGACCTCCTACATGAGTCATCGATTGATAAAATTTTAGTGGGCCGGCCACTACTGTGAAGGTTCTCCCCAGTTTCAAGTTTTCTCCATTTGTGAATAATGACTCCCACTGTGGTCATGCTGCAGTACTGCAGCTCTGCTCCTATTCAAGTGAAAAGGAGCAGAGTTGCAGCAACCCAGCACGGCCGCTATACAGTGATCGGAAACTGCTGCTTCCGGCACCGACCACTGCATAGCTTCCGGCGCCCGAAGGCAGCCGGAATAGCTGATCGGGGCAGAGTCTGGGTGTCAGACTGCCACCGATCATATACTTATGACCTATCCTGTGGATAGGCTATCAGTATAAAAAAAACCAGCCCCCAACCTAGACACCCCTTTAATTTTTTTACAATTATTTGTTACCTTCAATGCAATGTAACACTGAGGTATGACATTACATTGCTGCCTTCCCATATACAATGGACAAGCAGTCTTCTAGAGCATACTTTAAGTAGGTATGTTCTAGGAGGCATCAGCGCTATACAGACATGGGGGCCTTTGTTTGTCCCCGGTCTGTCAGTGTACGATCGCTGGCCCCGGCAATTAGCACTGACAGCACAGTGATTGCTAGTGATCACGATGCTGTAGGGGTTTGGCTGGGATTGGAGTAAAGTCTGATCCCGCCCGTTCCTGCAGCACGGCTCGTGGTCCCAGCTCCTGTAATATACCATAATTCCCCCATATACATGTATGTGATATTGGCTAAAGGGGTTAAAGGGGTTGTCTGAGATAAGAAAAAAAAGGCTCTGTCTTTTCCAGAGACAGCCCCCATAGGCTATATCTGGTACTGCAGCTCAGTCCCATTTACTTGAATAGGGCTAAGTTGCAGCCCATGGACAAGAAAGGTGCTTTTGCTCATCTCAGACAACCTCTTTAAGAATTGGTTAAAATACAAAAGTAGTGTAAGTGAAATAAAGTGATAATCCACTACTACAACGCTGCAATTCAGTAGAAGAATAAAATAGATTGGTTTGGCTAACACTGATATGATGTATCCATTATATTAAAGGGGTTTTTCATCCGATAAAAATTGATGGTCTATGCTCAGGATAGACAATCAATAGCTGATGGGTCGGGGTCCAACTCGTGGCACCCCCACCAATCAGCTATTTGAAGGGGCCGTAGCGCTCGTACGAGCGCTGCTTCCCCTTCATATCTTCCTGCTCACTGTGAATGTTTGACATACATTTAGTGGCGATTCGCAGGTATTGCAGCATTTTCCCCCATTAACTTCAATTGGAGAACAGGCTGCAAAATCTGTAACTCACCGCTAAATGCGTGTCGAACATTCACAGTGAGCAAGAAGAAATGAAGGGATAGCAGCGGTTGTACGAGCCCTGCACCCCCTTTAAAACAGCTAATCGGCGGGGGTCCCGGGATTTGGACCCCGACCCATCAGCTATTGATGGCCTAGCCATCAGTTTTTATCGGCTGGAAATCCCCTTTAAATTGCTCATCACTGAACAATTATTAGCAGCCTTAACTTTTTACATTAGTAGTTCTTGTTGTCAAAAACATTTAATACTTGCCCTTTTTTTTTCGTTTAATAAAAATTCATTTTATGATTATTCACAGACAAGTCCAAATGTATGTCATTGAATATGAGTAATTTGTAAAGTGACAAGTCCCCTGAATGATTTCACCATTACCTGCTTTCTCTGAAAGGAGCTTTGGGAACTCCTGTCTAAAACACATTTCCACCCTAAAGTTTGCCCAGATTTTCAAAGCTGTGATGAATATTTTCTGTTGCCCACCCATATGTTAATGTGTTGTTGCTCTGCGACAATTTCAATGATGTCAGCTTGCAAACTGTTTTCCTCTTAGACGGCACCTAGTTACAAATACAAATTTCTCTAGAACATTAAATTAAATGTTTGTTTAGTCCCTAATTATTTTGGAGTGTGACAGAAGCCAGTGCCCATAAAATATGTTGACACAAAGGGAGACGGTTAAAAAAAATAAAAAGTTAAACCCACTGCTTAAGCCAGACCAGGCTGCTGATGTAATGCATTGAGCACCTGACAGAATGTTGGCTACGGTCGGAGCTGGCTCTGTTCACATGACAGGATGGCTGGCAATTCTTAACAGTTCTAGCAGGATGTACTAATATTTACAGGAAAAGACGGTCTCTGGCTTTGCTGAAATAACATCACTTTCCTAGTTTGACTGCTTCTGCATGGCAGACTTTTAACAAACAGCTACCAGGGGAGGAGAGAACGATTGAGCTTTCATCAAACACTAATGTTTGCCTTCAATTTTGTGAAAAAGTCAAAATTATATTACACAGGCTTAAGAAAGCAAAGTCAAAAAATAATGACATCATTGTGATGGAATATTAGTATGAAATACTACATGCAAAACTAGTAAAGGAGCGGTAGAAAGGTAGAAATGGGCCATTTTCCCCCTAATAACTTATCTTTTATAAGTGTATTTTTAAGAGCTTAACAAGTGAAACTGTTAAGTGGTTTATTTGAGTTGCTAAGTTATCAGTTAACAAGGTTTTATGGGCAAACTTAGCAAATAAAAGTAAGTGTTAGAGTATTTCGACAGATGACGTTTCGTTTTGAGGAAACAGACTGGGAATATTAAAGGTTTAATTCCCACTAATAATATTTTTGTTTCCTTCATAAGACCAAAAAGAAAAAATATCAGGTTCTACTTTATTCACTAGCCAGTTTTAGGATATGTAGATACAGTCCTTTATATATTTTTTCTATTGCCTGTGCTGCTCTGTAGCAGTTATGTAATTTCACATCAATAGCCCAGATATTCATTGATATTACTAGACTTTAATGCTATAATCTTTAATAATTTAGTATATATGAAAACTTATGATTTATATTATTTCTTATTGCTTATATGGTGTCAATATATTCTGTTATTACTCACACTGGTCACTGTTCCCGTGGGGCTTACAATCTAAATTCATGCATACAATTTTATATGCTGCCAATTAACCTCTCTGTATGTTGTTTTTTTTGGGTTTTTTTTGGAGTATGGGAAGAAACCCAATCAAACATGGAAAAAATAGGCAAACTCCATGCAGGATGCCAGTGCGGAAGATAACATTGGTAACTACTAAGTTACTGTGCTTTTTAGTGATTCATTTTGGTTTAGGATCATCCTGCTTATAGCTACTAATGTGATATAAATGAATAATTAGATATAAAAAAGTTGAATATTTGTGAGAATATGCGCTTAAAGGGGTTGTCCCAAGATTAAATGTTACCCCCTAACCACAGTATAGGTAATAACATGCTGATTGGTGGGGGTCCGACCGATGGGACCCCCACCAATCACGATAACAGGGGTCCCTTTCCTCCGAATAAATGGAGCGGCTGGTCGCACATGCGCTCTATTGCACTGCCGAAGTTGTTTTTTTTAATGTTTACAGGTTATATAGTTCCATCTATGAGTTGTTGAAGATAATACACATTTTAGTTCTTTATAAAAATTGCTTAAAGAGGCTCTGTCACCAGATTATAAGTGCCCTCTTACATAATCTGATCGGCGCTGTAATGTAGATAACAGCAGTTGTTTTTATTTTGAAAAACGATCATTTTTCAGCAAGTTATGCACAAGTTTAGATTTATGCTAATTACTTTCTTAATGACCAACTGGGCGTGTTTTTACTTTTTACCAACTGGGCATTGTGAAGAGAAGTGTATGACGCTGACCAATCAGTGACCAATCAGTGTCATACACTTCTCAGCCCATTGTTCCAGCGTGATTGTGCAGTGAAAGAAGCTGGGCTGGAACAATGAGAAGTGTATGACGCTGATTGGTCACTGATTGGTCAGCGTCATACACTCCTCTGTACAACGCCCAGTTGGTAAAAAGTAAAAACACGCCCAGTTGGTCATTAAGAAACTAATTAGCATAAATCTAAAATTGTTCATAACTTGCTCAAAAATTATCATTTTTCAAAATCAAAACCACTGTTGTTATCTACATTACAGCGCCGATCAGATTATGTAGGAGATGGGGCACTTATAATCTGGTGACAGAGCCACTTGTTTTTTTAAAATATCCTTTTTATTGTCAATTTTCACATTTTCTTACAAACATTTCACATAAAAGTTACATCATGAGTGCGCAGCACTCAACTGTCATTGAATTAACTTTGAATTAAATTCAACATAACATAACATATAAACATGGCATAAGTGTCGATCTTCATATGGACCGAAAACATGACTTCCCCCAACCCCGACAAGACCTAGGTCATCAATGAGTATCTACTTATCATTTATCCCCCAACTAGTTCAAAGTTGCAACCCCCCTAAAGTGCCTGCCAAGAGCTGTGTGCAGTACCACTTTGTGTGCTGGAAAGGCTTAACAATTTCCGCTATTTCGGCTGCTGTACATTGCGATTCTATGAATATTTGCCACTTATCAAGTAGCTTCTTGGTTCCCGTTTCCTTCCGCCTTTCCACCTCCACCCTCTCAAGAACTAATAACTGTTTCAGCCGTGACACAATCAGTTCTAACCCCGGCGTGTCTGCCTCCAACCATTTACTCAGCAGGCATCTCAAGGCTACCAGTAAAATCGTGTGCACCAGCGCTGGAGGTGATCTCACTCCTCGAGCACCCTCTTCCTCTGGCGGCCTCGTCTGATGAAATAGTAGCGCTTGAGGCGTCAGTGGGAGGTTCGCTTTCCAAAGATCCTCAATATATTTTTGTACCATCCCCCAAAATCGTTTCGTATGTACGCACCTCCACACTCCATGCCATAAATTCGTCAGAGGTGTATTGCATTTGGGGCAACACGTAATGCGGTCAGGGAAGGATTGTGAAGGCAGAATATTAAAGCCATATATAGCTGAATGCATCAACTTAAAATAGGTTTCCCTCCAGCTCTCATTTATAACACTCTTCCGTACCGTCTCCCAACCCCCCAGTATGATCTCTCCTGTACCTGGATCTTGGGTCCACCGTTCCCAGATTTTGAAACTAACCCTTGATTGCGGATGAACAAAACCATCTCTCAGTGCTCTATACAACCCTGAAATGGTCTCCCGCCCAGTTGTTGGACCTATGACCTCATCTAGAGTGTGCGAGGTAGCTTCCTTACTCAAATCCCTGAGCCTGGAGGTGCAAAATGCTCGTACCTGAAGTATTTGTAAAAAATTGACCCTACCTTCTATGGGTCTGAGTTTAGTGGTAATTTCCTCCCCAGTTAACCACCTCCTTTCCTCTATGTGCATAAGATCCCCTGCGTTGTCAATGCCTACCATCCCCCATGAGGCAAATCCGTCCCCCTTGCCTACTCCCGGTAAAAATTCCGGGTGTCCGCTCAACGGCATATATTTCGATACCAGGTGAGGTAACCCAAACTGTTTACGTACCACTTTCCAAGCTAGGACTGTATCTCTCAATACAATGGAGGTTTTGAGACGGCACGGAAGAGAAGCTACTCTACAATGTAACAAAGCTTTCAAGTTCCAGGGTAAGGCATACTCCCCCTCCAGATCTAAGTTGGAATAATTGCTCGTTTCGTGAAGCCAATCTACTACATGACGAAAAAGACAGGCCACGTTATAACCCCTGACATTCGGAAAGTTCACACCCCCTTCTTGTTTGCCCATCATGAGCTTGGTAAGTGCGATGCGAGGCCTTTTTCCTGCCCATATAAATTTAGTGAATGAGGCCGTCAGTTTAGAGACATCCACATGCTTCAATAAGAGAGGGATTGTTTGAAAGGGGTATAGCAATCTGGGGAAGCTAACCATCTTAATTAGGTGGCACCTTCCCAGGAGGGACAACGGCAATTGACCCCATCTAGTGAGTTCCGCTTGTATTTTTTTAATTAACGGGGGATAATTTAGGCCATACAGGGTGTCCGGTATCCTTCCTATTCTGATACCCAGATAAGTAATGCAATGTTCAACTGGGGATATCCCACACCCCAAGGATTGCCAAAAGGTCTTAGGCAATGGCCTGCCCAACTCCAGCAGTTCGCTTTTAGCTAGGTTGACTTTATATCCCGAGCATTGCCCAAATTCCTGCAAAAATTGAAAAACCGTCCTTAAATGTTCTTGAGGATTTGACATAAAAAGTATAATGTCATCAGCAAACAGGGCTAACTTCACTGCCCGAGACCCTACTTGAATGCCTCTGAACATATCCGATTCCTCCAGAAATCTAGCCATAGGTTCCAATGCGAGATTGAATAACAGGGGCGACAGGGAACAACCCTGTCGTGTTCCTTTATGTAATTGGAAGGGATCTGGCAGGAACCCTGAGGAGTGAACACGTGCCTGCGGGTTATTGTAGACACCCTTCAGGAAGACCCGGAAGTCTCCCTGAACGTTCATTTTGTCCAGCACCATCCCCAGCCATTCCCATTGTATGTTATCAAAGGCTTTCTCTGCGTCTAACGCTAATAGTGCCGGCCTGGTACCTGGCTGGGGATCGTGCCTGACTGTTTCTAGCACCGTCAACACTTTGCGTAGATTCATCACTGCTGCCCTGCCCTTTACAAATCCTACTTGGGATTTCCCCACCAGTGTGGGTAGATACATAGCCAGCCGATTGGCCAAAATTTTTGTGAGCAATTTCTGATCTTGGTCTATCAGTGAAATGGGACGGTACGACCCCGGGTCAAGAGGATTCTTCCCCTTCTTGGGTAACACCTTTATATGCGCTACTTTGGCCTCTGCTGGTAAAGCACCCGTCCTTAGTAAAATATTATAGTATGCCACCAAGGTAGGGCTGATTTCTTCTCTCAGAGATTTAAAAAACTCTCCTGTGAATCCATCTGGACCCGGGGCCTTTCCGTTAGATAAGGTCTTAATGGCACTCCGAACTTCCTCTAATGTAATCTCTGCGCTCAAGTGACCGTTCTGCTCCTGAGTGAGCCCTGGCAGCTTCACCTTCTCCAAAAATTCCCTCCCTTTTTGGAGATCTATGGGTGTTTCTGAGTAAAGGGCTTGGTAGTATTTACTTAATATGGTGTTGATTTTTTTGGGGTCTGAGGTAGAAGTTCCATTAAATTCGTTAAGTGTTGAAATGTGTGACGGTGCATACCTCCCCTTCACTAATCGCGCTAATAATTTGCCCGCTTTATTGCCGAAACGCATTAGATCGGCATCAAATTGGGACCGGTAAATACTCTCTCTTTTGTCTAACCACTGATCAAACTGTCGCTTGGCTTCCCTCCATTTCTCCCCCAATGGCGGTAATGGAGAATGTAGAAATGCTGTGTATGCACACCGTAATCTGTCGCTCGCTGCCTTGTATCCTTTGGTCGTTTTGCGTTTAAGATTAGACATAAATTGCATAACTTTCCCCCTTATTACCACTTTGGCTGTACGCCAATACAATGACGGTTCCGAGCGATGAGATACATTATCCCCATCAAATTCCATCCACCACCCCTTAAGCTTCTGTATAAAGCCCTCATCCTTTGCCAGAAAGGCGGGAAAAGTCCAGATAAAATCCGTTCCTCTAGCTACTGTGTCGGCCAAGGTAATGGTAACCGGGGCATGGTCCGAAATAACTAGATATTCAATCGCCGCTTCACGTAATCGTCGCGATAATGCGTCATTAACTAGCAAGTAATCAATACGCGACCATGACTGATGAACATGGGAGAAATGTGTATATTCCCGCGCATCTGGGTGTAGACTCCTCCACGCATCTATTAGGGCCGTGTGTCTTAAAAATTCGGGCAAGATCCTATCTCTATTTCTCTGCGAACTAGTCCCTGCGCTCCTATCTTCCCTTGAAGACCTCACAGTGTTAAGGTCTGCCCCCAGAATCAAAAACCTAGTGCGATCCTGCTGGAGTTGGGTTTCCAAATGACAAAAAAACCCTGTGTTAATCGTATTTGGGCCATACACATTATGAATACTGATAGTTTCCCCTGCATGCTCCATCACTAGATGGATCCAACGGCCCTCGTCATCCCGTTCCTGGGACACCAGCGTAAACGCAAAATTTTTATGTATCAAAATTATAACTCCCGCCTTACCCTCCCTTGCCGACGAGCCAAAAACCTGACCCACCCAGAATTTTTGCAAATACTTAAACTCTGGCTCGGTAAGGTGAGTTTCCTGTAATAGGGCCACATCTGGGTGCAATCGTTTCATGTGTCGCAAAAGTTTGGTCCGTTTGGATCTCAGCCCTTTAACGTTCCAAGAGACTATTTTCATGTTATTGGGCCGTGCATAAGATGAGCTAAAATGCCTAAAAGTCGTGATAGGTTCGGGGAGTCAGATCCGCTTTTTTCCAAGAGCCATGTATAAACATTAATAACATAACCAAAACCCGGCTTATAAACCAGAATCAAACTCCATGTCAAGGCCATCCGGGCCTTATCTAACAAAACCATAAAATCACCTACGGCAAGGGTTATCAGCCCCTTAATACCCACTGGTGTAAGTGACTTCACTTTTTTCTGTTGTGTCAAAACACGCCCCTCCCTCCCCCTCCCCCCCAGACCTGCATATATGTCTCCTTCAATGAGGAAGCAGCACCTGCCCTTACCACCTCATTACCCCTTTGTCGCCTGTGCACACATTTATACATTCTCATACCGTCGGTTTAACAACCTAGAGTCCGTTTGGATTATATCCTCACATAACCACATAAATCTTGTTTCACCTCTAGGTTTCCCTGCCTCCTTTTCCCAGATCTCCTACCGCAACTTTCCCCAGTTTGCCATCTGTGGCAGATATAACTAATCCCTTGCGTAGGGGAGGCATTGTATCATTCCCGGTCGATCCCGCCCACAAGGAAAAATCTCAGAACCTGATCTAACTCCCTCACTAATCTCCTGTAGCGAGAATGCAGGGAAATATCAAAAATGCATACATTTCAACATTGTAACATTATAACATTAGGTCAGCTGTTGACCGATACAGAGTGCCGTATAAGACCGCCAAATATCGCCCTCAAAACTTTCAAATTATCTGCAAACTTATCTGTAGCCGGTCGGAATCTGCAATTGGTCTACAGCGTCCACAGAATCATCATCACATCAGCTTAAATAAAATGGTGCTGAAAAGAACTTTGTCCGTCAATCAGGAGACATAGATCGGGTGCGGTCCCTCGTTCGCCTCTGCGGCTTCGGAGAGTCCCCTCCATTTCCGGCTCGACCCCCCCGGGATCTTCCTGGTGTGGGCATTAAAGCTTCTGCCCAGGTTCGCTCCATATTTTGTCGGTTCCGTTTGGCTTCTCTTGACTTGCGATTTGGACTGTATGCTGGACTGTGACGCTCCTCTTCTTGCTGGGGTCTGTGCCTGCAAAGCTCTGTAAGTGCGTCCTCCGCTTCCTGTGGCGTGGTGAAAACCTTGTTCCGCCCGTTCTCTTGAAACACCAGTAAGATGGCTGGGTACTGCAGATTAAAGCGTATTTTCGCTTGGAACAGCGTGGTGCAGATCTTGCTGAAGGCCCGCCTTCGTTTTGCAACCTCCGCAGAGAAATCCTCAAAAAGTAGCACTTTCATGCCCATTATTTCCAAAGGACGCGATCTGCTGCGGAAAGCTTTCATGAGTGCCACCTTGTCATTGTAATCCAACAGCTTAAAGATTACTTGTCTGGGACGAAGCGAACTGTAGTCATCTGTTGCTGGGAGGTTTCTGGGGTCCGGCCCCACTCTGTGCGCCCTCTCCACCCGGCAGGGACGGGGAAGACCTAAAGCTGCTGGCAATGTCCTCTCACATAGTCGCTGTAAATGAGAAGATATCACCGCTTCCTTCAGCCCCACCAGTCGCAGGTTGCTCCTCCTGGAGCGGTTCTCCAGATCCTCCACCTTGTCCCCCAACTGCGTAGTAACAGACAGCACCCCTTTCAGTTTGGATTGCAGATGCTCATTTTCATCCTCCAGCAGCGTCATAAGCTGTTCTAGCTCATCAGCTCTGGTAGTGACTTGTGCCAGCTCCGCCTGCACGCGGTTTAGGGAATCTTGCACCGTTTTTTCCAGTGCCTTTTGCAGTTCTGGCGCTATCTGTTTGGCTACTTCATGGGCCAGGGCTACATAATCAATGGCTGCAGGGTGAGAGGACATTATGTGTTCTGCCGGGCTTGAAAGCTGGGACTGATGGTGTTGCAGCTCATCTTCCAATGTGTATAGCAGGGTCGCAGTGGCGGGAAGCGCCGCCATCTTACCTCCCTTTACCACGGCCGCGGCTGAATCTTCCATGGCTGGCTTCTGCGCGCTTCTGAGGAGGTACCTGTCCATACAGGCACCACCAGGTATGTTTCCGTGTGTAGGGCTGGTGGCTTCACCGCTGATTGTCGACGCCGAAGCGACTATTGCGATCAAACAGGCTGGACGGGAGCGGGAGCTCAGTCACTCGCGTCCTGCATCGCCAGCGCCGGAACCGGAAGTCGACAGAGCCTCTTTAAGCAATTTTTATAAAGAACTTAAATGTGTATTATCTTCAACAACTCATAGATGGAACTATATCACCTGTAAACATTAAAAAAAACAACTGTAGCAATCTTACAGAGAAGAGTGTATTATATCAGTCAAAATTCATGTGCCATTCCATATAGATGCACCTGTTGAAAATGGCAATCACAGGGCAATTACAATGTGCTTCTTGATCTGGCTTATTTAGAAGTTTGGCATAATTTAATCAATCTGTGAAATAATTTGCAAACTGTTAATGATCCAATTCCAAACTTTTGGAAGCGACATCACATGGATGAACAAGCCAAACATAGTCCACTAAGAATTTGTGATGGTAATTTCTGTCTCTGTTTAAGTTTAACCCTCATTCTCCATATTTGTTGCTATTATAATTGCATAACATGTTGCCGTCATTGCTAGTATAAATTAGCTATGGCGGTATAACGTAAGCGTCATTATACGCCGTTCAGCCATAACATTAAAACCACAGTCAGTGAAGTGAATAACGTAGGTTATCTTGTTACAATGGCGCCTGTCAATTTGTGGAAGCTGGAAAAATTTAGGAACTTAGCAACTCTGACAATGGGCAAAAAGTGATGACTAGACAACTTGGTCAGAGCATCTCCAAAATGGCAGGTTTTGTGGGGTGTTCCTGATATGCAGTGGTTTTTACCTACCAAAAGTGGTCCAAGGTATGATAGCCCGTGTATCGGCAAACAGGGTCATGGGAGCCCAAGGCTCATTAATGTGCGTGGGTAGCGAAGGCTGGCCCATCTGGTCCGATCCCAATGAGAAACGACCGTAGCACAAATTGCTGAAAAAAATGATGTCTATGATAGGAAGCTGTTCTGCGTTTGGGGCTGTGTAGCCGCAGACCGGTCAGAGAGCCCATATTGACCCCTGCCCACCGCTGAAAGCGCCTACAATGGGCACGTGTGCTATAAAACTGGACCATGGAGCAATTTAAGAAGGTGGCCTGGTCTGGTGGACTGCTGTGTGCGTCGCTTACCCGTGGAAGAGATGGCACCAGAATGCACTATGGGAAAAGGTAAGTCTGCAGAGGCAGTGTTATACTCTGGCCAAAGTTCTGCTTGGAAAACTTGGGTCCTGGCATTCACAAGGATGTTACTTTTACACGTGCCACCTATCTAAACATTGTTGTAGACTAAGTACACCCCTTCATGGCAGTGGTATTCCCTAAAACTAGTGAACTCTTTCAGCAGGATAATGCTCCTGCTACACTGCAAAAATTATTCAGGAATGGTTTGAGTTAAATGAAAAAGAGTTCATGGTGTTAACTTGGCCTCCAAATTCCCCAGATTTCAATCCGATCGAGCATCTGTGGGATGTACTAAAAAAACAAGTTTAATCCGTGGAAGCTCCACCTTGGAACTTACAGGACTTAAAGGATCTGTTCTGTTGCCCACATCTTGGTGCCAGATACTACAGGACACCTTCAGAGGTCCTGTGGAGTCCATACCTCGAAGTGTCAGAGCTGTTTTGGCAGCACAAGGGGGAATTACACAATATTAAGCAGGTGGTTCTAGAGAGGTGCTCCGGCTGTGGTGGACTCGCCCGGTCCATCTAATACATGGTTGGCCATTCATTTGAACGGCTAGCATGTAATACTACAATTCCCCCTACATTTTTAAATCAGATACGTTTTTATAGATATTTCAGAAATACATTTCATACATCAAACAACACCCTGAGACAAGGAATAGTACAGCATCACAAAGTAAATACAGAGTCATCAAGAATCGGCAAGTATATACAATTTCATAAAACATACAGGTAGACACATAGAATAGGTCCATATACCTTCTCAATATACAGTCATGTATATTAGATACAGCTAACAAGAAAAAAACATCTAGCGCTAAACCACCATTATCTTTATTCCTTTGTAGGCTCTCAAATCATATTCTGGCCTATTACTTTTTCCACTTGAGCAAGCAAAATAGGCTTTGAATTTTATTTAAGAGACGCATTTGAATCCATATAAGGGGATTCTGTAATATATACTGTAAAGAAACGGTGGCATTAGAACCCTTTTACACCAAATTTGCTCTCCCTACAACTAATAATGGCAGTTTGCACCCATGTATGAACTTTTTTAAATCTTTCTTCTAACATCGGGACTAAGTTAAGAACTATGTAGTATTGGGGGCGGGCCAAAATCTGCACACCCAAATACTTGAAGGAGAACACTATTTGAACCTTGATGCATATATTTAGTAGAGAGGGGGGTGGTATCCAGCAGAAGAATTATGAACTTATCCCAACTTATAAACAAGCCAGAAAAGCATCCAAATTCGCAAACAGTCTCATAACTAGCTCCAGTAAATGCTGCGCATCTCCCAAGAATAGCAGTATGCCGTCTGCATATAGAGCTATTCGCTCTTTAATAGAGCTGTATTTAAAGACTATGTAAACCTTTGAAAGGCAATTTATTTTTCTTATAAAAAGGTGTATCAGTGTGTTTTGTGTAACTTTGTAAATACTTTTTATTAAAAATTATTTTAACTTTTTTAGATACAGCTGCTCAATATTCTGTATACAGAACAGCTTTATCTAGAGCTATTCACTGAATCCGTCAGTCCCGCCGACCTGACAGGTTCAGTGTCAGCGGGTCCACGCAGAATCCACCTGTAAGCTATCACATCTAAGTTATGAACTTATATGTGATAGATAACAGGTGGATCCTGCATGTCAGAGACACGCAGGACCCGCCGACACTGAACCCGTCAGGTCACTGAACCTGTCAGGACTAACGGATTGAGTAAATAGCGCTAGATACAGCTGTTCTGTTTACAGAATACAGAGCAGCTGTATCTAAAAAAGTAAAAATTACTTTTAATAAAAAGTATTTACAAAGTTACACAAAACACACTGATACACATTTTTTATTAAAAAATAGAAATGTTGCCTTTTAAAGGTTTACATAGCCTTTAAACTCTATAATCTCTGAGGATATCTGGACCAATCTAGCCTATAACAATAATAATAATAATAATAATAATAATCTTTATTTATATAGCGCCAACATATTACGCAGCACTTTACAATTTAGAGGGAACATAAACAGACAATATCGGATATTACATAGTGACAAAGCTAATTTACAATTCAAACAAGAGGAGTGAGGACCCTGCTCGCAAGAGTTTACAATCTATGAGGAAATAATGGAGACACAAAGTGTAAAAGTGTTTGTTCAGTACAATGGTCCAGCCATCTTTTATACACATGGGGTGGTACACATAAAGCTGCATGAGCCGATCACCAGCCAGTATCCGTGTATGACGGACATGAAGTGCATTAGGGTGCAAGGAGTGTGAGGGAATCTTATTCTGATGACTAATGGGGCCCAGGAAAGGAGTCGGATTAGGGAATGTTATAGGCCTGTCTAAAATGATGTGTTTTCAGGGCACATTTAAAACTGTGGCTATTGGGAATTAATCTGATTGTCTGTGGTAGCGCATTCTAGAGGATGGGTGCAGCACAAGAAAAATCTTGGAGACGGTGGGAGGTTGGGATTCAATAGCCAGTGTAATGATATATGGGGATAAAGGGCATCCCTGATGAAAGCCCCTCTCCAATTTGAAAAGGTCAGACAACACACTATTTGTTTTAACTTTTGCCCTAGGTTGAGCATCCCCACAGCTGCCTTTAACATGTTTCTTAGCATATAAATAATTAGCATAAAATGTTTAACTTTCTAGATAGATGTAAAAAAAAATATGGATGCACTAAAATTCAATCATCGGGTCAAATTCAAAAACACCTTCACAAATAAACATAAAGCAAGAAGCCTTATTTCTCAAGCAAGGCCATAGATCCAATATATACAAGAATGGAACAGCACTCCAAGCATGGGATATGCTTCAAGCTATTTTTTTTTTACACTTTTTCTACTCAGAACCACGACAACACCACTTCTGCGTTCAATAATTATATAAAGCAGCAACAAAACAGGTCATTAAACCATTCATCAGGCTGCTGAAGTCTGAACATATGTGTAGGCAGGGTGAGGCCTCCTTCCTGGGAAACCCCTTCGCGCTCTTATCCAGAAAATGCCTACTGATGGAGGGGCACATGACGTGACTCTGCCCATCAGCATCTCCTGCTGTAATGCACTGTGTGTGTGTAATTTCCTGGTGCGCAATCCTAAAATAAAGCTTCATATAATTCTTTCACCTGTGATTCCGCACCAGAAAATGAATGCTGGGAAGCCCCCCTCGAGTTCATGTGATCCTTTTTCTAATCTGTTAAATGGCTTGCTCACCGGCTGCCTCCATTTTGCAGCAATTCGTGCGTGACGAACCACAAAAGTTTGGGATTTTGGTAAATTTCAGACCAAATTCGATTCATGTAGAATTGATTTATGCATCTCTATTTACTATATAATACTGTGTACACCCACACCCCCGGATGAAGCAAGGGCGAAACGCGCGGAGGAGTGTGCGGTGTCTACTCTGGTCGGCATACCTGTCATTATGCATTTTTATCTGTAATATCCTCCTTTCACTGTACTATAATGTAAAGTGATCATAACTCCATACTCTTGATGGCTTTATTTCCTTTTGATCTTACTATGCATACAATAGGCTTGACTCACTTACATATATATATATTTACCCTATACGCGTCAGTGATGATATACTGATCTCGAATCACTAACTTGTGGTAGTGTATTCCTGTATATATATGTTTTTTATGAATTTTGATATCTGAATAAAGATCTTCTATATCTTCTATATTATCTTAGCTATATTATCTATATTATCTTCTATATTATCTTATCTATATTACTATATTATCTTCTATGTTATCTTCTATATTATTGGTCCTTTTTCTCTTTTTGGTGTGTATGTAATACTGTTTATAGCCATCCACGCACACCAAGGAGAGAGACAGGACTGGCTCATCGCCATATCACATACACAGGTTTTTTTGGTAGATTGCATTCTGTTACTTTGATTAGATGTCACCTTTGTTGAGGGTTGTGGATGAATGAAAAGAGAAATCGAGCCTCAGCCATATAAAGTTTGAGCTAGTTCAACCATATCAGAGCTGATATCAAATCACCAGCTAGAAAAAGCCCCGTTCTCTGTCCGATCAAGCTTCCCTTCCAGAAAAAAGATGATTAGTACATTTGATTCCTTGTTAATAATTCTGACGTTGAATTACACAACTGATTTGTCTCCAGTCATTATTCCAGTTAGATTAGGCTGAATTATAGTACAATTTTTAGAACCAGCTGGAGTACAAATGATATCTCTCTTGAGAAATTATAATTTGACTGCCTTTGTGAATGTCCTAGAGTTAAGGTTAATGCTTCAGAATCATAATTGTAGTAATATCTGAAACAAAAGCAACAAGAATAATGTGTTAAGAAAAGAACACAAAGTGCCCTTTTGGATTATTTAATAAATTCTGTTCTATTACACCTGACAGTGTTGAAAAACACAAATTTTAATGAGAAAATAGGTTTATTTTCAGAAGCTAGCCAGTATGTAGGAGGTGAAATTATAGAGGAATTAAAGTTTCAGTATATAATTATCCATTATTTAAAGAATATTTCTAAAAAAAAAATTGATATGCTTTTTCTATCACTTTCTTACGATCATGGCTCAGCTTGCAGTCAGTCAATAAAAAAATCTTCATTGTTTAATACCAGGGGATTAAAATTTGTCTTGGTCACGTGATGGACACACAGGTGCACAGCTCTGATAACTGTTCCTGTTGTAATAAGCACCTGTGAGTCCATCACATGACCAGGACAGATTTGTATCAATGAGTGCAAGCATAGATTGAAAAGCATGTGAAATTGCTTAAGAAAGTATATAGGAAAACGGAATATTTTTTCATTGTACTATGAATAAGCTTTATTTGCTGAACAGTAATACCCCTTTACAAAAAGACACAATAGTTACTACAACGAGTAAAAAATGCGGCACTCCATAGAGTCATGACAACAAGATAAAATCTGACAAGCACAAAGAGATATTACCGGAAGTGTTGGGGTAAGGTTTAAAAGTTTTTTTATTTTGTTGTAATCGACCGTACTGGTCTCTTCATCATTTCTTTACTCACCAACCTGGACTCGAAATGCAGAATAGACACAATAGGAACTAGATCAACCAAACAATTATACATCACGCTCTATATTGATGAACATTGTCATATTTTAAGTACATAGTTTAGCTGTCTATATACCAAATTAACTGCTCCACCTAAATGTATTAATTTAGAATAATCTCAATAATAATGCAGGCTGCAGGAGATGGGAATCGGCATGGCTGCATTTCTGTTATGATAATTTGAATCCAGCTTTGAATCGTGAAAGTCTGGTTGACAGTCTAGTTGCTATGGATAACAACGACAACATTTTAATGGGTTTGCCAGGTAGCTGTGTGACTAGTGTGTTTGAGATCACATCTTAATGCTAAATTGCCACATAGACAGAGAAGTGGTGGGACTTGGTAGCCACTTACTGCTAATGGTACTTTCTGTTGCTGTTATTATCTGTTAATATAATTCTTTCTTTATGAACAAAGAGCCAACTAACAGCAGATACCCACAGCTAGACAAGTGACAGATCCAATGATACATAGATCATGAAACAGATAACAGGAATATATATAAGCTATGTATCAAACTACACTCTGCTGGGGACAACAGCTGACCGGCAACGGTCCTTAAAATTTATGGTGGTGGCGAAACCTAAGAATAGGGGGGAATACACCAGAGGGGGAAAGAAAAGAAAGAGAGAGACAAAGAGAGAGAGAAATGGGGGGGGGGGGATGTATGTGTGGAGCAGGAGTTGTTGAAATACAAGGGTTTAGAAGGCCACATCATGATCCAGCAAGGTATTCCGGCATTCCGCACAAGAAGCAGACCAGTGGTACCAGTTATTGTAGAATGAGGCAGAGGTATTCCGTACAGAAGAAGTTAGATTCTTCATGAGCATGATATCATTCACCTTGGAAAACGAAGGGGAGAGATAAGGAGAATCCTATTGTTTCCATAGAAGAGGGATGCAAGCACGTGCAGCCATAACCAAGTTTCGGAGGAAGGACTTCTTATAGATTCGCACTAGGATCACTCAGTGAGGGAGAAGGAAAAGAGCATCATCCAAGGATATTGTAAGACCAGTGACCTGCCTAATAATAGATTTCACAGAGTCCCACAATGGAGAGAGGGTCCCACAGTAGCTGTAAAAATATAAATACTTGCGTTCCTCTGTCAAGTTGCTAAAAATGAAGTCTAATTTATCTCACCTTTCTGACCTCTGCATGACTTTAGTGGGAAATTGCTCTCAACTACACTGAATGGAGAAGTAATCCGTCCTAGGTTGAAGAACCGTGTGCAATGGCAACAGTTGGTTGTGATGTGTTGTCTGTAGATTGATGAATCATGCTTTACAACCAGACAGTCTGGTTGTGAGCATTGCAAATGTCGACCATAAGATTTTCCACTGAGTTACAAATTAACTTTCAGGAATAAAAGTTTATTGCAATAAACTAGTCCATTCAAATAACTCATAATAAAAGTAATAAATAAATGTTCTTTGGTTACCTGGAAAGTTTGGTGTAGGAAAAATATTTGACTTGGGCTGTTTTAATAGTTTGGGTTGAACAACTTCATGCCAGGGGAAAGAATATGGTTGGCCTGCAAATAGCCATGTCCTCAACCATATTAAACATCTTTAGAATGAATAAAACTGACGGAGAGCCCGATCGTACGTATAACCCAATACCAGTGTCCAACCTGACAATGGTCTTTTAGCAGAATAGAAGTGTCAAAGAGTGAAGGCTGCCATGAAAGCATAGTAGAGATGTCATTTCTATATTAATGCCTATGGTTTTGAAGTGAGGTGTTCACAACTAGATGTGATGAAAGTCCACATATATTTGACTACACAGTATATCAATGTATGTTCTTGTAGTGGACTCCAAAATCAAGCCTTTAAATTTGAAGAAAAGCATAATCCTATCCCAGACGTTGAAATGCAAAAAGATCATGATGAATTGGGTATACTCTTTCAAAACGATATCCTTAGTAAGTGGAAATGTAGTTTTTTTTTTTTTATACTACTCTCAAAATTCTGGAACATTAATTCTTTATACCACAAATCTTAACGTAGATTTTTTTTTATTTAGGAACTGTAGTAATTATATGGAAATGTAATCAGCTATGGAGCTCTTGCGAAAATGTATAAAGTTGAGAGCATTACCATATTACCAGACCACCTTGAAAATATATGATCTGTTATAGAATATTCTCAGACAATATAAATTTTGATTGGGTAAGCCAGGAAAAATATACTTCTCGAATATGCTAGAAATTTGAAAAAAAAAGTTCTGCCTCTAATGCATACAGTTTAAAATTACCGCTGTCAAAGAACAGGTATCAAATGTTAAGTCATAAATCTTAACAACGCAACATGATTCATTTCCCATTTAATCAACTAAAATACAAGGAAACCAACCTTAGTATCAGACATCTATATGAGAGGTCTCTGCTTGACACAGATAGCATGGAATGAATCTAAAGATAACCGCAAATCAATACATAAGGGTTACATTATATCAAAGTAAAATGTACTACCAGCAAAACAGCCATTTATCAATGCTAAATAATAACCCACTTTCCCCGCTGGATTTGTTATGTCTTGTTCCTGGTCCCTGGTGGATGGCGAAGTTCTTATTCCCTGATTTGATCTATTTTTGATTACTACAAATGATTATATCTGTAATGCATACTAGGATAGGTAACAGTTAGTTATAATGTATAACAACATAAAATTGTAGATATTATACTACAGCATTCATAGCTCTGTCCTGGCATGTTGTGCAGAGCAGCTTTATGAATTACCACCCCTAATGGATGATGTTCACCAGAAAAAGACTATATCTGCTAAAAGAGTGGGAACATGACCACCGAGAATAACAGGTAAGTAAATAGCTGATAATGCAAATTGGAAATAAAAACATTTGAAAGGTTAAATAAAAAGCATTCAGATTAAAGGGGTTCTCCTTAGAATAGGCCATAAGTGTTTGATTGGTGCAGGTACAATCTCTGGGACCCCAGTTGATCAGCACGATGAAGATTATATAATGATTATTCTCCATACTCCAATCCAGTTTTCTTGTGACATTGTACTTTTTTTGCCCAACTCATGAAGAGACATTAGGGCAGATTTACTAATCCTGTTTAAGATTTAGACAGCGTAAACTTAGACCAGGCAGTCAGAAGATGCATCAAATTTATAACAGTGGTGCACGTTGTATGATACATTTGAGTCATCTTGCTATACATGTTAGTAACTAAGGTGTCATGATTTTTTTTTTAATTAATTTATGTGTTTTTATTTAATAAAATATTGTATTTACTTTATTTATTTTTTCACATCAAATTTTTTTTATTAACACTTTTTTACACTACTCGGGGCTGCCATGTTTTCTTTCATCTGTGTATGTGTCTCTTAGCGACACATACACAGATGGAATACGGTAGCCACAGTGCATAGGACATAATGAAAGGGAGCCATTCATTACATCCTCTGCCTCGGCCGTCTAGCTCTGTATTGCGCATGCGCAGTTCAGAGCGACCCAGCATGGAAGATCATTTGTAGGGGGAAAGCCAGTACCATTTTGATGAAGACCGGCCGAATGCAGGTAAGGAGTGAGTGTGTGTGTATGTGTGTATGTGTGTGTGTGTGTGTGTGTGTGTGCGTGCGTGGGTTAGGTGTGTGTGGGGGGCTTGTGTGTGGCGCGGTTGCATGTTTGGTGGGGTTTGTGTGTGGGAGGGCTGTTCCTTCAAAATAGCTGATTGGTGGCTATGGAGTATCAGGGGCGCACGGGCGCTGCTGATCATTCATAGCCGCTTATCAGCTGTTTAGAAGAATCAGTGGTGAGCACCGCTGCTCCGTCGAGCGCCCCCCCCCCCCACACACAAACTCCCCCAAACATGAAACCGCACCCAGTTCTGCCTTTGATTAATGCCTGCAAGGCTATGCCTGAGGCATGGCTTAGCAGATGCCTGTCCGTTTTACATGGACAGGCAGTAATACACTGCAATACAGAAGCATTACAGTGTACTATAAAAGCGATCGGATCATTGCATAGTGAAGTCCCCTAGTGGGACAAATAAAAAAGTTCAAAAAAGTTTAACCAAAGTTTATAATAAATAAATAAAAATCCAAAGTAAAAAAATAATTAAATACCCACTTTTTCCCATTGCAAAATGCTTTATAGTGAGAAAAGAAAAATAAGTAAAAAAGTTACACATATTTGGTATCGCCGCATCCATAACGACTCCAACTATAAAGCTATTACATTATTTAACCCACCAATGCTAGAATGCATACAGCTGCATCAGCAGAAAAATAAAAAAGTTATGGCTCTTCAAATATGGAGACAGAAAACCAAATAATTTTGAAAACATAACATAAGAAAACGATATAAATTTGGTATTGTTGCAATCATAACAACCCGCTGAATAAAGTTATTGTGTTATTTATACCACATGGTAAACGGTGTAAATTTAGGATGCAAAAAAGATTTGAGAAATTACTGGTTTTTTTTATTCCCCCCCCCCCAAAAAAAAGTTAATAAAAGTTCATCAAAAAATTATACGTGTGCCAAAATGGTGCTATTAAAAAATACAACTTGTCCCGCAAAAAACAAGACCTTATACAGCTAAGTTGATGCAAAAATAAAAAAGTTATAGCTCTTTGAATGAGACGATGGAAAAACAAAAACAAATAGCTTGGTCATTAAGGCCTAAAATAGGCTGGACACTAAAGGGTTAAAAATAATAGAGGGCCGGGTAGTAAATGTTTCTGCCATGTGTACTGGTGAGAGAAAGAGGAAGAGAGAATGAGAGAGGAAGTTACATTTCTTGATAAACCACACAATCTCTTCAGGAAAACACCATTCCCACAGTCGGCTTCCAACATCTAAATGGGGAAGCAGCCTTACCTACACCAATCCAATAATACAGACAGAACTGCTGCAAGAGTTAATGGGGTTGTCCTATCAATACACCCCCTTTCTATAGTCCATATTCTGCATTTTGATGTCATGGGGGGGGGGTCCCTAACTCTGGTGGACAAAGCCTGTCCATGTATTACATGGTGGGCCATTAATTGGAATGGTTGGCATGTAGTACTACATTTCACGCAGCAGCCACTGTAGGGGGAACATATGACTAGAAGAAACTTTCTATTAAAAAAAAAATAAAAAAAATGTATGCGACAAATCTATTAAAGGCCTCGTCCCTCCACAAGTCACGTCTCCATTCGCTTAGTACTTGAAGGACTTCTTATTATTGTCACGTACATCAATTACAGGTGAAGGCCTCCTTCACACGACAGTATTCTGGTCAGTATTTTGCTTCAGTATTTGTATGACTAAATCAGGAGTGGAAGATACACAGAGAAAAAGTGAAAATGGAAACATTTGTATCTCTTCCGTGTTTTCGACCCACTCCTGGCTTCGGTTTCCGAATACTGATGCAAAATACTGACTATAATACGGCCGGGTGAAGGTGGCTGAATTGGTGGCAGTTGTTATTTCATATATTCCCTTTTATAAAACTCATAACTCAAACTACAATATATAGCATTAGAAAATAAATAGTTTACAAGTCTTTTAACCCCTTCCCTCTTTAGCCACTTTTGACCTTCCTGACAGAGCCTCATTTTTCAAATCTGACATGTGTCACTTTATGTGGTAATAACTCCGGAATGCTTTCACCTATCCAAGCGATTCTGAGATTGTTTTCTCGTGACACATTGGACTTTATGTTACTGGCAAAATTTGCTCGATATGTTCAGTATTTAATTGTGAAAAACACCAAAATGTAGCGAAAAATTGCAAAAATTAGCATTTTTCTCAATTTAAATGTATCTGCTTGTAAGACAGGCAGTTATACCACCCAAAATTGTTGCTAATTAACATCCCCCATATGTCTACTTTAGATTGGCATTGTTTTTTTAACATCCTTTTATTTTTCTATGACCTCACAAGGCTTAGAACTTTAGCAGCAATTTCTCACATTTTCAAGAAAATTTCAAAAGGCCATTTTTACAGGGGCCAGTTCAGTTGTGAAGTGGCTTTGAGGGCCTTATATATTAGAAACCCCCAAAAAGTCACCCCATTTTAAAAACTTCACCCCTCAAAGTATTCAAAACAGCATTTAGAAAATGTCTTAACCCTTTACACATATCACAGGAATTAAAGCAATGTAGAGGTGAATTTTACAAATTTCATATTTTTTTGCAGAAATAAATTTTTAGTACAATTTTTTTTATAACACAGAAGGTTTTACCAGAGAAATGCAACTCAATATTTGTTGCCCAGTTTCTGCAGTTTTAGGAAATATCCCACATGTGGCCGTAGCGTGCTACTGGACTGAAGCACCGGCCTCAGAAGCAAAGGAGCACCTAGTGGATTTTGGGGCCTTATTTTTGTTAGAATAAATTTTAGGCACCATGTCAGGTTTGAAGGGCTCTTGCGGTGCCAAAACAGTCAAAATCCCCCAAAAGTGACCCCATCTGGGAAACTACACACCTCAAGGAAATTATCTAGGGGTACAGTGAGCATTTTGACCGCACAGCTTTTTTACAGAAATTATTAGAAGTAGGCCGTGAAAATTAAAATCAACATTTCTTCAAAGAAAATGTAGGTTTAGCGATTTTTTTTCTCATTTTCACAAAGACTAAAGGAGAAAAAGCACCGTAAAATTTGTAAAGCAATTTCTCCCGAGTAAAACAATACCCCACATGTGGTAATAACGGGTTGTTTGGAGACACGGCGTGGCGGAGAAGAGAAAGAGCGCTATTTGGCTTTTGGAGCTCAAGTTTAGCAGGAATGGTTTGTGGAGGCCTTGTCACATTTACAAAGCCCCTGAGGGGACAAAACAGTGGAAACCCCCCACAAGTGACCCCATTTCGGAAACTACGCCCATTGAGGAAATTATCTAGGGGTATAGTGAGCGTTTTGACCCAACAGGTTTTTTGCATAAATTATTGGAAATAGGCCCTGAAAATGACAAAAATGTTTTCAAAGAAAATGTAGGTTTAGCTAATTTTTTCTCATTTCCACAAGGACTGAAGGAGAAAAAGCACCGTAAAATTTGTAAACCAATTTCTCCCGAGTAAAACAATGCCCCACATGTGGTAATAAACGGTTGTTTGGAGACACGGCAGGGCTGAGAAGGGAAAGAGCGCTATTTGGCTTTTGGAGCTCAAGTTTAGCAGGAATGGTTTGCGGAGGCCATGTCATATTTACAAAGTCCCTGAGGAGACAAAACAGTGGAAACCCCCCACAAGTGACCCCATTTTGGAGACTACACCCATTGAGGAAATTATCTAGGGGTATAGTGAGCTCTTTGACCCCACAGGTTTTTTGCAGAAATTATTGGAAGTAGGCCCTGAAAATAAAAATCAACATTTTTTCAAAGAAAATGTAGGTTTAGCTTATTTTTACTCATTTCCACAAGGACTGAAGGAGAAAAAGCACCACAAAACTTGTAAAGCAATTTCTCCCGAGTAAAACAATGCCCCACATGTGGTAATAAACGGCTGTTTGGAGACACGGCTTGGCTTAGAAGGGAAAGAGCGCTATTTGGCTTTTGGAGATCACATTGAGCAGGAATGGTCTGCGGCGGCCATGTCTCATTTGCAAAGCCCCTGAGGGGAAAAAACAATGAAAACGCCCAAAAAGTGACACCATTTAGGAAACTACACCTCTTGAGGAATTCATCTAGGGGCGTAGTGAGCATTTTGACCCCACAGATGTTTCATAGATTTTATTAGAATTGGGCAGTGAAAATAAAAACAATCCTTTTTCTTCAATAAGACGTAGCTTTAGCGCAAATTTTTTCATTTTCGCAACAAATAAAGGAAAAAAAGAACCCAACATTTGTAAAGCAATTTCTACCGAGTACGGCAATACCCCATATGTGGTCATAAACTGCTGTTTGGGCACACGGCAGGGCTCAGAAGGGAAGGACCGCCATTTGGAGTGCAGATGTTTCTGGATTGGTTTCTGGGCGCCTGTGGGCCCAAAACAGTGGAAACCCCCCAGAAGTGACCCCATTTTGGAAACTACACCCCTCAATGCATTTACCTACGGGTGTAGTGAGCATGTTAACCCTGCAGGTGTTTTGTAGAAATTAGTGTGAACTCGATGTTGCAGAGTGAAAATGGGATTTTTTCCACAGATATGTGGACAATATGTGGTGCCCGGCTTGTGCCACCATAACAAGACAGCTCTCTAATTATTATGCTGGGTTTCCTGGTTTTAGAAACACCCTACATGTGGCCCTAATCTTTTGTCTGGACATATGACAGGGCTCAGGAGTGAAGAGTACCATGCGGAGTGGAGGCCTAATTTGGCGATTTACAAAGTATTGGTTCACAACTGCAGAGGCTCAGATGTGAAATAATAAAAATAAACCCCTGGGAAGTGACCCCATTATGGAAACTGCACCCCTCAAGGCATTTATTAAGGGGTGTAGTGAGCATTTTCACCCCACAGATCTTTTCCATAAATGAATGCGCTGTGGATGGTGCAAATTAAAAATTTATATTTTTCCCTAGATATGCCATTCAGTGGCAAATATGTCGTGCCCAGCTTATGCCACTGGAGACACACACCCCAAAAATTGCTAAAAGGGTTCTCCCGGGTATGACGGTGCCATATATGTTGAAGGAAACTGCTGTTTGGGCACGCTGTAGGGTTCAGATGGGAGGAAATGCCATTTGGCTTTTGGAGCGTGGATTTTGCTTGGTAGTAGTTTTGTTTGGAGTCTTACTGGTGTTTCCGTTTATAATGTAGGGCATATGTAAGCCGGGCGGAGTATATAAGGGGCATAGTCAGGTGGTATAATAACGGGGTAAAAAAAAACAATAAAATAATCCATAGATGTGTGTTACGCTGTGAAGCAATCCTTTCCGCACCGGCCGGTGTCGCACTGATAAATGGTGTCATTTCTTATCCCCCTTTTGGTCCGCACTCGGCACCTTTGTAGTTTGGGGAATTTTGCTGGGAAAGTGTTGTCCTGGTATAATACGGGCACCGTCGCTTCCAGCGGATATGTTTGGGCTCTCCCCTTCCTGGTTCTCTAATTTTAGGTCCTTGAAAAATCGCCTCTTCAAACAGAAGAAATGTTCCCCTCGGGCACAACTGCATATTTTTTTATTTCCTGACTTATTGGAGCCATAACTAATTTTATTTTTCATAGACGTAGCGGTATGAGGGCTGGTTTGTTGCGGGACGAACTGTAGTTATTATTGGTACCATTTTGGGGTACATGTGACTTTTTGATCACCTTTTATCCTATTTTTTGGGATGCCAGGTAAACAAAAAAATGCAATTCTGGCACAGCTTTTTTCGTTTTTTTTTTATACAGCGTTCACCACGCATTATAAATTACATGTTAACTTTATTCTGCGGGTCAGTACGATTCCGGCGATACCTAATTTATAGAACTTTTTCATGTTTTACAACTTTTTGCACAATAAAATTACTTTTGTAAAAAGAATGTATTTTTTCTGTCGCCAAGTTGTGAGAACCATAACTTTTTAATTTTTTTGTCGACGGAGGTGTATGAGGGCTTGTTTTTTGCGGGACGAGCTATAGTTTTTATAGGTACCATTTTTGGATACGTGCGACTTTTTGATCACTTTTTATTCTAATATTTGTAGGGCAAAGTGACCAAAAAACAGAAACTCTGGTAACGTTTTTTACGGTTTTTTTTACGCTGTTCACCGCGTGCAATAAATAATATAATATTTTGATACCTCCGGTCGTTACGGTCGTGGCGATACCAAATACATATGGTTTATTATTATTTTTCAATAATAAAGGACTTGATAAATGTAAAAGGGGGATTGTGTTTTATTTGATTACTTGAAACTTTTATTGTTTTCAAACTTTTATTTTGTGCACTTTTTTTTACACTTTTTTATACTTTTTTTACACTTTTTCTCAAGTCCCACTAGGGGACTTGAAGTTCCAACGGTCAGATTTTTTTTTTTCTAATACATTGCACTACCTATGTAGTGCAATGTATTAGATCTGTCAGTCATTCACTGACAGCAAGCCGATTAGGCTTCGCCTCCCGGCGGGGCCTAAATCGGCTTCCGTAATGGCAGAGCAGGAGACCATTGTGTCTCCTGTTGCCATAACAGCAGTCGCCAGTCCCGATTGCCTGTCAGGGCTGGCGATCTGCTAGTAACCGCTACGATGCAGCAATCGCTTTCGATTGCTGCATCGAAGGGGTTAATGGCAAGGATCGGAGCTAGCTCCGGTTCCTGCCGTTACAGGTGGATGTCAGCTGTACAGTACAGCTGACTTCCACCGCTGATGACGCCGGATCAGCTCCTGACCCGGCGCCATCTTGCCGACAGCTACGGAAGCCGATCAGGCTCCGCCGCCGGGCGGATCTTGACCGGCTTCGGTGCTAGGCAGACCGGGAGGCCAGTATTAGGCCTCCGGTTGCCATTGCAGCCACCGGAACCCCGGCAATTTCATTACTGGGGTTCCGATGAGCTGAAAACACCTTAAGTGCAGCGATCGCGTTTGAGCGCTGCATTTAAGGGGTTAATGGCGGGGATCGAAGCTAATTTCGGTCCCCGCCGTTACAGCCGGATGTCAGCTGTAAGATACAGCTGAGATCCGGTGATGATGGGACCGGCTCAGCTTCTGAGCCGGTCCCAAACATTTGGCGTACATGTACGGCAAGATGCGGGAAGTCAGTACTTTCCATGACGTACATGTACGGCAAATGTCGGGAAGGGGTTAAAAATGTTTGGCTTTGTTTTTCCATAGTATCCTTTTTATTTTAGAATACTTCTTAATACATTTGCTTCATGTACTTTAATTTGATATCATTGAATCTTTGTCCTACAGTATCTTCTTCGTGATGGACATTACCTTACCACTGTTACACTGTTTTATCACATCATCAATGATCTTAATTGTTATGGGTTATGGGCCATCTGCTGAGTGGCTTGAAACAGTTCATTTACCTAAAATCCTCTTACTTAGATAGTAAATGATCTTCAGCAAAAGCTCAGTCAGTCACATTCTTTGTTCATCATAGAGTAATTAGTCTGCTTTTGATCCAGAAGAGCACATTCTTTTCATTTGTTTCTTGGCATATGAAATGTAAATTATAACTTTCTCCTTTTTTTTTTTACAAACTTTTTTGACCACCCTTTCTGTTTTTGTTTAACATGCCTTTACATCTGCTGATCATGTTAATCAGCTGAAGGAAACCAGTCTCCTCTTTGATAAGTTCTTGTTTTCTCCTACTTTATGTATTTTTTTTGTTGTTATTTTATATGAATGTATTATTTCTGTATTATTTATTAATTATGTATTATTTATATCGCAGAAACATATTTAAATGTGCCCCTAAAAATAAAGTCACTACATACCGTAGCGCCAGTGCCGGAAATGTAGATCTCACCAAGAGGTTAAAGCAGAACTATCAGCTCAATATGCTGCCTTAAGGGTTGCATATTACAGCTGCAGGTTCTGTTCACCTAGTAGCCAAAATGGCACAAAATAATTTAGTACCTAAAGAAGACCCCAGACTCTTCATTATAAGTCCAGTGTATTGATTGCAATCAAACTTCTGATCAGGAGAATGCGGTGTTATTCGCATTGTGAGAATAACCATCTGTAGCGCCAATCACAAGAGTGTGAGCCTCCTATAAGAAGCTATATAAATTCCAAAATTATAATGTAAACAATTCATAGGTCTCTATATACTTTTTTTTAGTCCACTTTCGCGGGGCAGTTTTTAGGTTAGTATTTTGCATCAGTAATTCTAAGCCAAAACCAGGATTGGAACAAATGTAATGTAGGGTGGTGCAAGGCCCATGTGTGCAGAAAGATGGAACGAAGATTAAAAACAAAGTCTCTTTACTTAGGCCAATATTATACTCATGCGCGACCGCAGCAGACAACAACAAAACACTTCTCAGTATACACAAGAGGTACAGTCTGTGGTACAACTTGGTAAGGCAATGATGGCGGGCTCACTACTCATTTGTGGGACAGTCTATGGCAGGCCTCCCTAATACAGGGGTATATCTTTACTTGACCACCTGGCTCGCAGCCTATCCAAATTTACTTGCTGAGTCTACTGTTACTGTCACCTGCCACTCATACGCTGTCTTTCACAGGGAAGCAACCTTTACTGTCATCTGACACAGTAATCCACGCAGGGAGGCTCCTGCCCGCCACCCACTGCCACTCCGTACGCTCTTTAATACTCAGGACCCTCATGTAACACTGGTTCCTCCTGGCACTATGAAGCAACACCTCTGCTGTCAATGAGTTGTGGCCTGTGCACTGAAAAGCGTAAGGCGGGAATAGACGCCTTTTCTGCACTATGGACTACCCCCCAGCGTGAGTCACATCCCCAAAGCTGTTATGGCGTGACAATACAACCTAACTAACGTAGATGGCATCTGAGGCATTTCTCCTAGCGCTAAATGCTTTGAAAGCAGCAAAAGCAGCAAGCCATTAACTGCTTGTAAACCACAACCAATACAATATACATGATAGTACAAATCATACATGACTATGCAATATACATCAGGTACATGTCTTCTTCTGGAACTCCAACCCAAAGGAGAAAAGCATATTTAACTGCAAATGCTTTCAAATGCACAATGGTATTTACATAGGACTTGTATACAGTGCAAAAAATATATACCCAGTGACCCTTTAAGAATGGGTGTCACTTCCACATTCTTACACATAAACAGAGAAATAGCATAATTGAAATATTTGCCCTGCTTTTGGGTCCACTCCTGGTTTTGACTTAGACACATAAATACTGGCAAAATACTGACCAAAGTACGCCCGTGTGAAAGTGGTCAAAACTGACTTCTTTTTGTGTACTTTTTTTCCCAATTAGATTACGACTAAATGTATATTTTTTTAATTGTAGGTTAGTGGAGGAAGCCATAAGTGTGAGCAGGAAGGACGAACACAACCTGTTGCTGTCATAACTCCCCCTACACATCCTCCAGTGACCCTAGGGGTACTTTCTCCATGTTATCACCATTCCTTACCAATGAAAGGGAATATGTACTCTCTGATTGTCACCTTTTACGTGGTATCTTTTTCCCTATTACAGGGGTTAGAAGATGAGTAGTTACAAATATAATCAGCCCCTGCACCTAATCAGACTATTTTTTTTATTATGTGACTCTTTTTACTGACATCTGGATCGCAAGGATTTTTGGTCTATTTGGTTCTGGTGATTATGTTAAGATATAGAATGTGTATGTAGACATAGGCGTAAGTGGCATGTATGAACTCTGTACATCCTTAATTTTTACTTTTAGGAGGTGTTGTGCTTCTCAAGCTCTGCTTGGGTCAGACTTTCAGCCGCACACATGACTTTTTATGCATTTTTTACACAATGTTACTCGTTGATGCAAAATTGTATGAAGGCGCTCATGGTGTAAAGTGCTGCGTGGCATTTTAACATTGTGCCAAGTGTCTTCTTACATAAAATATATCTGTATGTGGGTATAATATGATTCTCCTATTTTATAATTAATTTATCATTTATATAATTTGGTGTCTACAGCTCCTATGCAGACCTATGCGTTACCATGCTAACAGACAACAAACAAAGTCTGTGTAGGCTGATTCTGCAGTCATTCTCTCTTCCATCTATCCCTTACTTTTTACTAACATGCCAAATGTATATTAACATGTATATTAACATAAAGTAAAGGACAGATGGAACGAAGTATGAAAACACCATTGCAACAGTACTTTCGAGGGCCAAGACCACCAAATGCATTGTATTGGTTTTAAATCGCATTACTGCTATGTTCACTACACTTACATATGGGAGGTTCTTAGCTCACTTGTGTGAGCCCACTTGCCACGGCAAGGCAACCCCTTTTAAGTGGGTTCCTATCCTAAACAGACACCTTTCTCCTAGGCCGAAGCCTGCCAAATGAACTCAGGATAAGTAGGAACAGCTTCATTCCTACCTACCAAGTGTTCATTCTGCAAGCTTAGGCCCAGGATAAAGGTGTCAGTTTATGTTAGGAACCCACTTAAAAGAGGTTGCCTTGCCGTGGCAAGTGGGCTCACATAATTACACAACTATTGGGCAAAACAGCCCATAGTACAGATCAACACCAAGCCTCATCTAGTGTTATTTGTTGACACTTTCAAAGAAGAAAAGTGTCTGTCGCACTTGGAAAAAGTTGTTAGTGTTGGAAAAAAGTGCTGGACAATCATACATCTGGTTGCTCATTCCGAACGCCATTATTGTTTAATAAAATTATTCCAGAGAACTACATAGTTACATAACAGAGGGAAGCAAAAACCACCCAACATAGACCAATTTGCCTCTGAGTGGAAACATTACTTTCTGATCCGTACCGACAATTGGAGAGATCCCCAGAACAACATTCTACATTAATACCAGAAATTCTGTATATTGTGTTTCTCCAGGAATATCCATAAACCTTTCCAAAATCTATCCACATTTTCAGCCATTATCAAAGCCTGGCATAATTGTTTCTATACCTTATTCCTATTGTGTTCAGTTTTTAGTGTTTATCATTGAGAGTTTACATTTTTCTCCTTTTAAAATATATTTCAAACTTTATGTGTGTAGATATGTAGATCCAGTACACACACACAATAAAGATGGCCCATGGAAACAGGAACATATTTCTTCTCAATATAAGGTCTCATTTCTTATTTTATTAGTATTGATGGGTTGGTTGTGAAGTACATTTTTCCTTCTAATCATAACTGTTCTCTGCCCAATCCTTTGCAATACCCAACAGAATATTGAAATCTATAACATCAGAGATAAAACTCAGATTTAATGGTTGGTAAAATGGACAGAAGCATCACTTGATTCTGTTCTGGCAGACTCCTCACTCTATTTGGAAAATCACTGAGCAGTGCAGGAATGATAATGGGATAAAAACAAGATTGGGTATTTGCCTGCGATTACTTTCTGAGCATTAAACACTGAATTATTTCCCCAGACATGCAATTAATTAGCCAAGCTGGAGGAACTCGGAGTTCAACAGATTGAAGCAAAATTGAAAGACTGTTTTTGTAAAGCAGATATAATTATTGTTTCCTTCCTTTTACTAATGCCATTGGGCAGAGGGCATAGTTACACCAAAGTTTGGTCATTACATTAATTAAATGACTGTGACTGACCATACAGTCATATATGAGCGATAGCTATATATAATAATTCAAGAAATATATATATAAATATATATATATACACACACACACATATATATATATATAATGTCTAACTATAATTTCTGGTATGTAGCACATTGTCTCAGTGCTTAGCATTGTCACTTTGTAGCACTGGGGTCCTGATTTTCAATCCAACCAAGGTCAACATCTGCGTTTTTGGTATGTTCTCCCTGTGTGTGGGTGTCCTCCCTATACTCCAGTTTCATCCAAAACTCCAAAAACATACTGATCGGTTAATTGGTTTCTTATAACATCAATATGACATACAGAGTGTCTATAGGCAAATTTTACAGGCCTATGACTACTCCATGAGGCACCATGTACCCTTGCCCCATCTGGAAACAACACTTGCAGAAGAGAATACCTCTTTAATATGACATGGAATGGAACATGCCTCAAGTTTCTTTATCAAAGATCCCCATAGAATCTGTTATTAAACATTCTCTGTGTGCCCCCATATAAAATCAGAGCCACACAGCAGGCTATGGGCATAATAATTGCTGCCCGTGTAAATTAGATCCCAAATACATCCATGTGCACAAGAACTTAAAGAGGTTGTTCTGGGAATAAAAATAATATTTTAAACAGCTCACAATGATGTACAAATATTTTTTAAAAAGGCATACGCACCTCTCCGATCCCGCTGCTTCCGTTCTGCTAGCCTCTTCTTCCTGCTGCAGCGGTGACTTGTCAACACATGACCGCTGCAGCCAATTACTCCCTGTCCCTAGTGCAGCTCACAATCTAATCTCCTTGTCTCAAATATTCACCTTCGAGCCAATTTAAATTTATATTTTATAATACCACAAGACTTGAAGTCGCTATAAATAAATTTGAACGTAGTCAAAAGGTCACTGCAGTCCGTGCTAAATCTCTTGACCAACATATTAACATTCTGCTTGTTCTACTCTTTGGCCAAACAGGTGCGTAATGCTACAATACTTGCAACAGTTTCCAACACGTTACAGCGCTGTTTGTACTTAAAGCTTCAATTATTTATTTTCATGTGCTGCATCACCTTGATTGAAATAAATGACTTTGCTATATTGTTAAGTAGGTTGACACATCTGTTGGCCCATGAATGCTCAGGTTCTCAGGGTAGGTTTATTATTTCAAATAATTGTTTCCATGTGCATATGCAAAGTTCCCCTCAGAATTAAGGAAAGTAAAGACAAAGTGAAGTGAAATATTGAGAAGGATTTGAGTTAAATTTATGTAACTTTTCATGCTTCAATTTCCATAAAATGCTAAGTTGACATAGAGTCAAAGAGAAAAATTGCAACATAAAGGTGACTGCCTAAAAGGATAAAAAATAAACAGAAAACATGGAGTAAACAGAGATATTTGGATGCAATCTTTAAACTCGTGAAACTGTTTTGAAACCTAAAAATAAAAATAAATACACTTGGAATTTACAAATCTATGAGTTATAGTCAAACATTTCTCTGATCTACGACACATAAGCACAAAACAACACCATTAAACCATAAAACATCCTTTTTTAAACATCTCACATAAGACTTTCCATGACTTTGAAGTTATAATAAATTAACAATATGCTAAGTTGTTATGTTTATACAGATCAGAATATTCAGTTATTGATTTTTACAGCGGGCCCACAGTAGTAAGTGAAGACAAACAAGAACAAAAGAGGCCACTGTATAATTTGTAGCAATACATAGTAGGAAATAGTAACATATATATATATATAGTAAGAAATAATAGCAATATATTTCACTGTTCTACATATACAAAATGTTAATGCCGTGATGAGAAGATTGGCATTTCAGAAGAATCTCATTGTAAGATTGGGAAATGCAAACTAGTTGTCCCAGTGCTGCTAAACAGTGGTCAGCAATATGTTAATAAGTTCTTGGCTATATCCATTACCTGTAGGTAAGGATCATAGCAGTAGATGTGAGGATCATAAGGGCTGCTTATTGAGAATAAGAGTCTGTCTTTTTAAAGCTTTTAAATGATTTTTGTACATATTGGAAAAAACAAATCAATGGGAAAGATGCCAAACATCTAATGTTGTGTCGGCAACTATAGCCTAAAGTCTACTCAAAATGAAGGCTGCACATAATGCAATAGTCAAACATTTACACATCCCATAACTCATAACTCACAATACAAATATATGGAAGGCCTTCTTAATAGATTTGTAATATACTCCCATATATTTGTATTATGAGTTATGGGATGTGTAACATTCAGCTTCAGTTAATGGTGGGTTGGGAGTGAATTTGGTGGGAATACCACAGAATATGATATAATCTAAAAGCATAAACACCTTCAATGCTTATAACCAGTAGCGTAGCTAGCGAGGGGCAGGGTGGCCAGCTATATAGGCATTATACTGGAGCACACTAAGGGGTCATTATACTGTGTGGGGGCCCACTCAGATGTGTTTCGCACCCCTCCCCCTCTGTCCTAAACCCCTATCTACACCTCTGCTTCTAACTTCATCTTAGGACGTAATAAATTTGCCACTACTTTTTACATATAGATTTAATTTTTGCACATGGAAAGGAATAAATAAATTAATATATAATCCCTATATGAGAATTGTTGCCTTAAAATCAGGAAAGTGGCACAAGAGCCCTGAGAAAAAGAAAATAATAATAATTCTGTATGCTTAGAAATGTTTTTTTTTTGTTCAGTCCACAAGAAGACTACAATTATCTGTGTGGCCCGGCACCAGAAGGAAAAGATTAAACACTGCCCAAGCACTTTCAGCTATATTTCCTTATCCTCTCCCTTCAGGCATGCCTCCCCCACTTAGCCATCCTGTCAGATGGATGTAATTACATTCCCAGTGTTTTCATTTTCTAAACTCCCTTTCTAGTTTCTCCATGCTCTCGCCTCTATTCCACAAATCAATACCAGCTGCATGTGTCCATCACGTCAAGGAGAAAACAAACAGATTTTGCACAATGTCACAAAGAGACCTAAGCGTATGGAGGGCTCTGCAGGTTTGTGTAATGAGAATCAGCATAAACATATGTAAGCAATAGGTATATACAAGTTTTGTTTCCAAGAAGTTTCTTGACTCCCAATAGTGAACCCCAAATCCCGTACTTCGATATCTAAAACACACTCTGTAGGAAAGGTACATCGTAAGATCTTTCAAGTATTTTACCATGAATGCACACATTTTTTTTAGAATGTCTGAATGGTAAGATTTCTTTTGTACAAGGGGCTGTCATGGTAAAGACATGGTAGGCATGCCATTTCTATAACAGTTTTGATCCAGAACTGTGAATGAGCTCCACAGAGTTGCTTCATTGTATTTAAAGAGGTTGTCCAGGTAAGGGACTGTTTTTTCTACTGATGACCTATCCACAGGATAGGTCATTAGTATATGGTCGGTGGGGTCCGACACCCGGACCTCGCACCGATCAGCTGTTCCGGGTGCCAGAAGCTATGCAGGGTCGGTGCCGGAAGCAGATGGCCCCGACCACTATATAGCGGCCATGCTGCAGCTCTTCTTCTATGCAAGTGAATAGGAGCAGAGCTGCAGTGACCAAAAACGGCCGCTATATAGTGTACGGAGCCTTCTGCTTCCGGCTCCGACCACTGCATAGCTGATCTGTGTGGGGTTCGGGTGTTGGACACTCACCGATCATATAGTGATGACCTATCTTTTGGATAGGTCATCAGTATAAAAAATAGCCCCTAACCTGGGCAACCCCTTTAAGTGTCACATAAAATATGTGATTGATCATAACGGCACATGCTTGTATCTACAATCTTCAACTAGTGTAGTATGTGAGATGTGCCTCGCAGTGAATAATTATTAAAGGAGTTGTGTCATCATAGACATCACCTCTCATATGGGAGCCTCTGCTGCGGTCAGCTGATCACAGCAGGTCTGACTCGCGAGGCCTTGAGCAAATTGTTGATTTTACTGTGGAAGGCCGTGAGCTGACAGGCATTTCCATGCAGGACATGTAGTATTACAGTCAGATAATCAAGTCCGCCAGAGCGAGACCCACTGCATCTATGACATCCATATGCCTTAACAGGGCATATGGACGCGGCTTGTCCTGATGGGAATCTCAAACATACTGCCCTGGACTGGCCCAAATTCAGACAGAGTTCACTTGCCTAAAAACTAGGGGAACAGTGGTTGAGCCAACAGCAGGCAGAGAGTTGTAGTCCCTTTGCAGCACTGTCAGTAGGACGTTGATACTAGAGGAGCAACAGTAAAACATGACGCCATCATGAATCCCGCTCAACTGTGTCAGTTTTCATTTAGGTCATATTGATTACAACCTACCTTCCCCAGAAAGTGGTATAACAAACAGCACATAAACTTTGATAAAACAACTCAAGGACTTCTATTTACAGGTCAATTGTTTTTTTATTTTAAGTGCAAATGCTCTTGAATTTAGAATTATTATATGGGGTAAAAATTTATGTAAAGTACACAATTTTCACAAGTGAACGGCAGCCAACTTCCCTCTACTCATTTTATCTTTTTGTCATGTCAGTGGTTAAACTACATATATTAAAAAACAACTAGAAAGAACTGGTCATATATTCTCTAAAATGACAAGTGTCCTTTAAACATATTACAATGGGCAAAATTACTAAAATTAGTGCTCTATTTGAATGATAAAAACACTTTTTGACAGGGGTAAGGATAAGCTTGGGCATCTAGATCTCAGATAGGGCACAGCTGCCTTTCCTAGCTTAGTGGCTTGGCAGATGAGGTGCTCGATCTGGATCACGGAGGACAAAGTAGTTTTGTATGTTCGTATGGCTGTGACTTAGAAATAAACCTTCATTCAATATATGTAGATATATATATATTATATATAGAGATGAGCAAAACTTAGAAACTTCACTCTGCTGGCATTTTTCTTATGGATGTTTTTCCTATTATAAGCCTTCATTGTCTTATAAATGGCAAATACAGCTCTGTAAAAGGGAATTCGTTTGCCATTGAAATGCTGGTAAGGCAAATTTTTGGAGTTTGGCTTATCTCTGATTATAGGTCCAGAATGTATTTAATGTATGTCCTCGGATGGCACATGATCTCAGTATAGCCCTGTAGAGTGCTGCTTTATAGTAGGATGATTAATAATGGCACTTCGTTTATGTTCTTTTTTTTCCTTCCCATCTGTGTTGGGTACTTGATACGGTCTCAGCTTGGTTGTATTTCTTTAACAGATTCTGACAAGTGCTACATTTCTTAGTACTGTAGTAGTTGTATATTTATATGTTTTAGTATGAGCTGACTCATTCCAGTTCTTCCAGTCTCATCCTGGATTAGTGCGGAGGTGCATTAAAGGCACATTGTAACATATACTTTAAAAGTATATACAATACATGTTTTCTTTGTCCCAGCACTTGATATTGGAGCCTAAAAGCTTATGAAGCACTTTTCAGTAGCTTATATTTTCACCCTTCACTGGTGCCAGTGACAAAGCTCATTACTAAATCTTGATAGTATCAGTGGCAGACATCTGTGTCCACTGTCTGCTGAGACCACACAAGCCAATGACACTACTAGATTATGTATATGCACAGAGGGCAGAGATTGTTTTTCTTGAGCCATTGGCTAAGAACATCTCCACAAGCTAAATATATAAGAGGTCATGACGAGTCATTGCTCGGGAGATATCCTTGTCTCCGCTACAATAATTCACAGTGGTACTTCCAACTCATATTAGCAAAGCATAGCCTATAGTTTATAAATTTATTACTTTTATGAGCAATTTTACTAGTATAAATTGTCACTTATGCATTGAGTACATTACATCACATCATAATACATGATAATAGAATATGGGATCATTTGTTAAGAGCCTATCATTATTACTATTACATAGAGTTGCAGAAAAGGGGTTTTCCGGCGGCCCCAAACGTAAATAAAAAATCCCCAAAATACTTTTAAAAGCTTCACTCGTTGTTAACCAATTTTTACAGACATAAAACGTCAACTAACCGAACCCCGATATCGCGGCACACCCTCATATTGGTCTTTTACTTCCCATTTTGGGTTTGCATTTAGTTTTAAAGCAAACTAAAGTATTTTGGGGATTTTTTATTTATGTTTGGGGCCGCTGAAAAATGACAAATCCCGGCATGCCTGGGAGGTCAGGAGCAGGTGCATGCGCTGTTGTTCTCTCCAGACGAGACAGCTCGGACCAAGAAAGGGGTTGGCTTAGAAATAGAGCAAACAAGAGGGAGAGCAAGCACTATGTCATGTGGGGCTGTGTCGGCGCATCGTTAAGTAAGAGAAAACAAGAGGGCTTCCAGCACCACGTGCCTGGCTTTTTGAGCCACGATTCAGGACAGAATTGAAAATGACAGGTTAACAATTTTTTTCCCCTGGATAACCCCTTTAAGGTTGTAAGAGGGAATATACAATGTACTCTGGGTATCAATAGATAATTTACTTTCCACATTTCTGTATTCACTGTATAATTCATTGCAAACTTTTATTTTTAATGAAACAATATAAATATATAATAAATGTCATAGCTATTAGGGGTACAGAGGTAGCAGTCGCACCTGTGCCCTGGTGACTGAAGCGGATAACAAAGGATCACACCATTAACAATAGGTGATGAGGACAGCACCTCCTCCTTTCTCCCTGAACAGTGATCTCTCCACAGAGCATGCCCACAACATTCTTCTAAGTCAATGACTTGTTTTCTAACTGCTTTACTATGTCCACGTGCCTGCTGTTTATAGAGCAGCAGATTAGGCAAGATGACAGGCTCCATAGTAAAAAAATAAAAAAAAATATATATATATATATATATATATATACACACAAACATAAAAATGGAGATTAGATTAAAAAAAATATGTTTCTGTATGTATTTATAATTAGTAAATAAAAGATACATTCCCATTAAAGTCTTACACAATGAGAATACATATAAAAACACTATTTAACATAAATGTATTTTCAGTACATTTTTATGTTCATATTTATGTGCTTTACCAAAAGTAGATTGACCTATCAATTTGTAATTTTACAAATGAAACTTACAAAATGTATAAATGTATAGTATTTCTATAACGCAAATCAATTAATTAAATAAGTGCTACAAGCAAGATACATTTTACATGATAAAAAACATGGTCATGCTACTGCAAGATATATTTGGAGGGATAATTGTTCTAAGTCAGTCCATACGTACCAGATGGCTGGAGCACATTCCATTAGTAATAGGAGAATAAGCCCAACTACCTTCATTTACACCATAGCATTGGATCGTAAATGGATTCCATTCTAGAAAACATTTGGCTCGTACATAGACACCATCTGCCCATTTCCGACATGTTTTGTAATTACAGCGTTTGTCTGTCTATATTTCGATCAAGAAAGGAGCATTGTGCAAAGTGTGCAAAGGTCAGGACAACATGCAACAGGATAGTACCTGCCTTCCGTGTGAAACTGAATATGATGCCTTGTTTGGGATTTAAAAAGAAACTCAAATTCCTGCACACACTGACCTTCCATCTCACTTTCTGCTTTAATAAGAGATGAAGAGATATTAATATCAACAAAACGCTGGCACTTTGTTCTAGGCAATAACAAACAGCAAAGGTCTATGACCTTCCCATGAGGGTTTTTCTTGCTCTACAGTTCATATATACACATATACAGTGTATATATATATATATATATATATACATGTATATATGTACATTCCCTGGTTGTGAAGCGCTGCAGAACATGTTGATTTTATATAAAAAAAAGATTTATATATATATGTATATATATATATATATATATATATATATATATATATATAAAATGCACAATTCCTATGATAACATGAAAGTTTTTGTCTAGAAGTGATGCTCTGTTGAATTTTGTCATTTTTAACAATGTGTGTCACTGTTCATGAAAACTTTGGTAAGGGTAAATTCACACTGGTCGGATTTGCTGCGGAATTTCCGACCGAAACTCTGCACCGAATCGTGTTAGATGGACTTCAAGTTTATTTCAGAGGGGAACTGCTTACTTGCACTTTCTGCTGGAAATTCGCAGCTTTTCCGCAACAAAAATTGAAAACACGTGCCATTTGTTGCAGAATTTACTTCCCCATTGAACTCAATGGGGAAAGTCCGTAATAAATATGCAACCATTTTGCAGCATAAATTGACATGTTCCGGAATAAAAAGTCTGCACTGCAGATCAATTGCTGCACAGAAATTTTCTGCAGCGTGTGGATGATATATTTTAAATCTCATCCACTTTGCCGCTACTGTAATACTCTGCAGATTGTGAATGTAGTGTAACTGTGACACCACAATATCATTTCGTTTTATCTAAACTATAAAACGCAAACACCAGCTGGGACAGCAAAAATATTACATTTTTAAAAGCCCGATTTCTCCAGGTTGAGAGGTGCACTTCAAGACATAGACTGGGCGCAACTGTTGTCAAATAAAGATACAGAAACAAAATGGGAGTGCTTAAATCTACTTAGGGTAATTATACTGCAAAATTTAATTCTACAGATAAAAAATATAAATAACTAAAATGAAAGCCCATATGGCTTATATCTAATGTTAAAAGGCAATAAATTACAAAAAAAGAGCATTTAAAAAATACAAATCTTAAGGCATCTACTTTAGCCTTTGAAAATTACAAAGAGCTTAATTAAGTATGTAAAAAGGTGATAAAGAAGGCTAAAATACAAAATAAAAGGCAGATTGCCAAATAAAGTCCAACAAATCCTAAAAACTTAAAGGGTTGTGCCATCAATAGAATGGCAACATATAAACTTAATATACATTTTAGTGTAACTTTGCAAAGTATTGTTAATAAAAAAAAATGTTCCCTCGCAGAAATATGGCAATTATCTGCTTGTAATAGCACCCCCTTGCGTTCAAATGTATAGGTCTCCTCACCTCATTCTAGTAGGGCCTTATTCAGACGACCGTATTTTACGTCCATGTGCTGTCCGTTGAAATAACTGACAGCACACTGAGCCATGCAAATCAATGATGCTATTCACACGCGAGTGTTCGCTGCGTCAAACTCACTGCATGTCCTATTTTGGTCTGTTTTTGCGGACCACCCATTGAAGTCTAATGGTGCCTGAAAAACACAGACAGCACACGGACTACATCCGTGTGCTGTCCATGTTTCATGCATCAGTTGCTGACGAAATGCTGAGAGAAAAAAAACAAAGAAACATGAAGTGCTTGCAGAGGAGAAACACGGATGTGAAAAACTGATGCCACACGGAAACCACAATGATGCCACATGGAAACCACACTGATGCCACATGGAACTAAAATGCATGAAATACGGTCCTTTTTAGCGGACGCAAAACAGACACGTTCGTCTGAATAAGGCCTTAAAGAGGCTCTATCACCAGTTTATTAATTCCCTATCCCCTAAGGGTATGTTCACACGGCCTATTTACGGACGTAAATCGGGCGTTTTTGCCCTGAATTACGTCCGAAAATAGCGCCGAAAATAGCGCTGACAAACATCTGCCCATTGAAAGCAATGGGCAGACGTTTGTCTGTTCACACGAGGCGCTGTCAAATGACGGCGCGTAAATAGACGCCCGCGTCAAAGAAGTGACCTGTCACTTCTTTGGCCGTAATTGGAGCCGTTATTCATTGACTCCAATGAATAGCAGCGCCAATTACGTCCGTAATTGACGCGGCGTTCAAGCGCCTGCACATGCCGTTACGGCTGAAATTACGGGGATGTTTTCAGCCGTTACGGACGCCCTCGTGTGAACATACCCTAACTATTCTAATAAGCGCTTTGCTGCTGATAACTACAGTGGGATTTGTTGTTTTTTTTTAAACGTTTATTCTTTCAAAAGTTATAGCCATTTTTATGCGTATGCTAATGTGGCTCTAATAGCCAAATAGGAGGCTACATTTTATTTTCACTCTGGGCAGTGTAAAGACAACTGTATGACGCTGTCCAATCAACATCAACCTCTTCACAGACTAGTGCGATCTCAGCTTCAACCATGTGATCACGCTGTGTTGTCACTTCCGGCCGCAGGTCCTTCACCATAGCGACTCAGTGGTACTCCAAGAAGACAGTCCTTACATCACCTCCAGCCATGACGGATGACTCTCATCCATAGCAGCGCTGCAAGGTCAGAGTATGTAGAACCCCTAAATAATAAAAATACAGAATTGGTCACTGGGGATTAAGAGAAGGCAGAGCTACTAAATGGGTTCTTTATCTCTGTATATACAACAGAAGAAAGAGCAGCTGATGTAGGCATTGCCAGGGCGGTTAATACAGCAATTAATATATGTTATTGGCTGTATGTGGAGCAAGTCCCTGGGACAAGATGGGTTGCACCCAAGTATTCCTAAAGAACTCATCTCAGTTAATTCTGTACCCCTGTCGATAACATTTAGAAATTTTCTAAGACTGACATGTGCCAATGGACTGATGCAAAGCAAAGGTGGTGCATATTTTAAAAAATGGCCCTAGGTCTTTCTCGGGTAATTATAGACCAGTAGGTTAACATCCATTGTTGGAAAAATATTTGAGAGTGTCTTAAGGGACTATATACAGGAGTATGTGACAGAAAATCGTATTAGTGCTCTTGCACACAACCTTTCTTAACTGGACAAAAACATGTCTGTATGTCACCCCTGGAACTCACCTGGTCAACTCTAACCAGTTTGTCTAACAAATTCCTAGTTTGTATGAATCAGAGGAAAGACCTGTAATTCTGGTATCTTTTTAAGAAAATGGCCATTAAAGGACAATTTTTGCAAATTACTGAAGTAATTTAGTTACTTTCAGGAAATGTTGATATAAAGGGGATCCTGCATGTATTCTGTCAGGACCTTAAATCATCCAATACAGTAAATCTATCCAATCTAACCCTTTGCCATGTTGATCAGCCAACCTCCTGGGGTACCCTTCTCCCAGAACTATGTGCACATATTGTGTAGTCTATAATCAATCTTATTTCCATCTCCCACTAATCTCCTCACTCTCAGCATTTGACTTTCCGGTAATGACCTTATCACCCTCCTCGGATGATAGCTGTTGAATTTTAATGCCTAATGCACACGATCGTGTGTGATCTTTCCATGGATCGGAGAGTTGGGTCCATTTTCACGGACCCGATTCACCCGCTAAAGTGAATAGGTCCGTGAAAACTATCGGGTACCACCCGGATGCCGTGAAAATTGGCCCGAGTAGGACTCGGTCGTGTGCAACTGGCATAATAAGTTATTCCAGTCTGTTATTTTTGTGTACAGATCCGTATCAAGTTTGTACTCCCCAACATGGACCATAGTATCCACAAACTGAATGTATTCTTCAGAATAAAGGACGCTAGCCCAGCATTTGAATGATATAGGTGGCTCTGTTTTGCTGCTATGCGCAGTAGCAAGTATAGGGCGCTGTGAATGGCATCCTGGTCTTTGGAATATAAGATTTCCTTAAGTGGTGAGTACAATTTTTGATACCACAGCTGGTTGTGATTGAATATACATATTGGGGATTTAATAATTGATATGGGAAATGGGGTCATCATTTGTAATACATGGGAAGCTTCTACACAGATGTATTGTAACACAAGATTTTGTTGGATTTTAGTATAGCAATTTACTTTTTGAACTTTACATTGACTGTTTATAATGAATTTTGCATCAAATATGTGATGAAATAATATGATTGAACTAATCAGCACCTGTATATTTTATATACCCTCTTAAGACACATGATGTATTGCTTGAGAAAGACCCCAGTGAGTTGGGTTGAAACATTGCAGAGATGAATAAAGTCCAATTTAATTTTCACTAAATTACCGGAGTGCTGCCATTTTTGTTTTATATATACAGTGCATTCGGAAAGTCTTCAGACCCTTTCACTTTTTTCACATTTTGTTATGTTGAGGCCTTGTGCTGAAATAAAAACCAAATTCAAGTTTTCCCCCATCATTCTGTATTCACAACCCCTGATGACAAAGTGATAACAGAATTTTCGAAAATTTAGCTAATTTATTAAAAATTAAAAGCTCAAATTTAAAAAAGTATTCAGACCCTTTGCTATGACACTTGAAATTTAACTTTGGCCTCCTATTTCTCTAGATTATCTTTTAAATGTTTCTACACCTTGATTGGAGTCCACCTGAGGTAAATTCATTTGATTGGAAATGATTTGGAAAAACACACCCCTGTCAATATAAGGTCTCACAGCTAACCATGCATATCAGAGCAAAAACCAAGATATGAGGAGGAAAGAACTGCCTGTAGAACTCAGGGACAGGATTGTGTTATATTGAGAAGGGTACAAATACAATTTCGCTGCACTGAAATTTCCCAAAAGCACAGTGGCCTCCATAATTCTTAAATGGAAGAAGTTTGGAAGAACCAAGACTCTTCCTAGGGCTGGCCGCCCCACCAAACTAAATAATCGGAGGAGAAGGGCATTGGTAAGAGAGGTGACCAAGAACCCAATGGCCACTCAGGCTGAGCTCCAAAGATCCTGCGTACAGATGGGAGAAACTTCCAGAAGGTCAACCGTTGAATGGCCCAGCCAGAGCCCTGACTTGAAGCCAATCGAACATCTCTGGAGAGACCTGAAAATGGCTGTCCACCGACAGTCCCCAGTCAACTTGACAAAGCTTGAGAGGATCTGCAAAGAAGAATAGCAAAAAATCCCCAAATCCAGGTGTATAAACCTTTTGGCATCATACCTATTGTAGCGTCCATGGCCGCGGGCTGTTGGGTCTACTCACCTCCTGACGCCCGCAACCATAAAACTGTGAGCGCTGGTCCCCATCTCCTTCCTAGGAGATGCCAGCGCTCACTTCCGTTCTGGTCCGCTGTGTCCCGCAGGGTGCGCGTGCATGCTCGTGCCCACTCTTAAAGGGCCAGCGCTCGCACATGTAAGAAATCATCATCATCTACACACATGATTTCCTGGACTATAAGAGGGCGCCAGCCCATCTGATCCTTGCCTGAGCATTGTTAGTTATCCCTAGTCTGACTTGCAAATTGTCCCTTAGTGTTTCTCGTTCCAGTTGTTACCCGTTCCTGTATCCCGTGCTGTGTACTTGTTCCTGTGCCTACCAGTTGGAGTCGTGTCTACTGCACCTGCTATTGTTTGCCACGTCCTGTGTCATCCGCCACGTCATGTGTCATCTGCCACGTCCAGAGGGATTCACCACGTCTGGCGCAACCTGCGGCAACCACCTCCATCAGTGCCAGAGCTGCAGCCACTGTCTGAACTATCCAGGTACCCTTGTGCGGGACTTTGTATTGCTGGGGTTCCCTGTTTTTTGGCCAGCTGCCTCCCCGCTACGGCGGTGCGGCCTAGTGGGTCCACATACCCACAGACCGTGACACCTATGAAGACTGGAGGCACAAGACCTCAACATAACAAAATGTGAAAAAATGTAAAGTGTCTGAAGACTTTCTGAATGCATTTTATATATATATATATATATATATATATATATATATATATATATATATATATATATATATATATACATATATGTATATATATATATATATATATATATTTAAGGTTATTATATTTTATTGCCATAGGCAAGAAAGAAAACACAAGCTACTTCAGCAACCTAAATAATCTCAGAACCTGATTAGTTTCTACACAGCTATTTTTGTAAAATTCCTTGTTAGCAGCTTTGCATTTCCTTACGTGCTGCTTAGATCTCAAAGGAAATCTGATCTCGCATTAGCAGCATTTTAATTTTTGAAGCAGGTACTGTACATCCTAGATTTTCTGCTCAGTGGGACCATCTGTACAACTGTTTGACAGCACATCTGCACTGACCCACACTCCATTTTCCTAGCTGCCTCTCTTTTTTATGATAAACTATTGATATATTCAGGGTAATTTGTGCTATAACACAGACATTTGCTCTCCAATGACTTTAAAATAATGATGTAAAGTACTCTAGTCTTACAAAATTACTTTTTATTTCTTATTTATTGCATATGCTTGAACTAATTATTATTATTTTTTACTTTGCATTTCTTTATAATCTTAAGATTTTTCTTCATTGTCTGCACAAGAGGTAAATTTTCCTTATATATTTTCCTTATATATTTGCCATATTTATTTGTATTGTTTCCTTTATGTGGTGCTTTATAAAATAAGTGGTCATGAGCGCTATTTTGAACGCAGCAGATCCCTTCACATTTGGAAAGATCTGTCGATGGTCTAATATGCTGGGGGCCGGCAGACTCCATCAGGTGTCCGCTCTGATAGAAGGAAATAAATTGGCCCTGTTGGATATTTTTTGAAATTAACGAAGGAGAATAGGTGCTCAACTTCCTACATAGAAATGAATAGAGACAACTTTTAACTTACAGCTAACACATGTATTTGGTCAGCTAAAGTTAACCTCATTATACATGTGGTACTGTGGATCTAAAATACCTGTAATTATGTTCTCCCAAGATTTATTTCCTTAATGGACAATTTCACTCTCAAGAATAAACCGGTCATGCCTCATTGTTGGAAATTAACAGACACCCTAATCCTGGAGTATTGGTTTGCGGATATTGCCCTGACATGGTTGGAGGAACTCATTGCTCAGACTCCTGAAGTAACCACCAAATGCGCCAACACCTGGTATCACTGATCTTCTTTTCGTCATCCCCAACCTATTGGATGCATGCTCAACCTTATTACTTTCTGTGACTGCTGCCTGGGGTGGTCCCTTTTGCACCACCGAAGCACCGTTCGTGTCCACCTCCTCTGCAGATCTTTCTCCATTCTCCTCTTTATTCTGCCTATGTAACGTAATGCCTTTGTACCCTACATTATTCTGTTCTCTCAGCTGACCATACTAAATTTGTTGTACTCTTCATGCTGGGCCCCTCACCTGACTATTAATTCTGTCACATGTTTTATTTGTAGGATGCCATCAGCATATACACCAAAAATTCTACTTTTTTTTAGTAAGATAGCTATGTCTAGTGACATGAGATAACAAGGCTCATTTATAAGACTGTTGATCTCTTATGTGGCAAAGGAACCTTTGGGTGCATAGTACAAATGAGCAAAACGTGAAATTTCCTTTGACTTTGTTTTGCAAACATCGGTGAATTTCCTATTGTGCAGCTGTAAATGCCCCATAAAAAAAACTCCTGTGGCTGAAAGGCTGAAATATGGATCAATATTTCAGCCTCCATTGTCTTATAAGTGCTAATTTCTATTCCTTAGGTACAAGGGGCGGCTGCAAGTGCATCTTCTACACACCACTGCCACACCGCTGTGCTCTCTCATGTTAAAAGCATGATACACTGCACTACTAGACTACATTATGCAATAACAAAACATCACAATTCCTTATCTCTATTAGGACTGCCATCAGGCAGGTACTGTTTTCAGGGGCCCAGGCAAACAAGAACGCCAAACTCACCATTGGCCTGCCACCAACCTACTACCTACCTGTCACTGCATGGAAGATGCAAAGTTTCCCTTATAAAATCAAATGGCCCTATTTTATAGGTAACAATAGGCAAACTTCCTACCCAACATGGTGCCCTTTATTTCACATAAGTATAAATGTAAAGGCCAGAATTAATATACTGTCCCTCCGCATGAACCAACTAAAAATATGGTACGGGCTTGAGAGGTTATATAGTTATAACCAGAGGCGTAGCTTGGTTCTCCAGCACCCAGGGCAAAGATTCAGTTTGGCGCCCCCCCCCCAACCTCTTTTCCGACATCTCCATCCCCCTCGCCGTGTTTGTTTTCTCTACCAATCAATGACGTGTCATTTCTTTTCCACATTTCTTTTTATGTAACTCGAGCATAAAAAAATTTGTACATTTTACAAGCAATATAGTTCTATACACAACACCAGAACCAAGCTCAGTACATATATACAGCACCAGAACAAAGCTCAGTACATAAATAGAACACCAGCACAAATACAGCTCAATTTAGTGCAACCCCTGCCGTATAGGTATGTACGGCGTAAAACTAGAGCTCTCAGCATGGCCCGAACAATGGTAAGGATATGCTGGGGGTTGCTGTTTCACAAAAAATAAATCATATCATAATCATAACACACATCATCTCGCTGCAGATCATACAGTGACTACAGTGCTGATTAGAGGCAGAATAAACATTTACATTAAGTGACTCACCGGTGACGTCTCAGATTCTAGTTCTTTTTCTCCATCCGGTCCAGACCTATATGATGACTTCTCCCGGTCACAGCCCATTTCTGCAGTTTGCCGCTCAGATGTCTTCAGCTTCTCACTTTTCCAACATTTCTACACCTATAAATAAAGATAAAGTTCTCATTATACCACACACTACGCCCCTAAATATAATCGCATCATACACTGCACCTTTAATTATAATAGCACCATACACCGTGTCCCACACACACACACACCGTGCCCCCTGTAGATAGTCCCTGCCATAGAGCTCCTGTAGATAGTGCCCCCATAGATAGTGCCCCCATATAGCCCACCCCTGTACATAGTGTCCCACAAATAGCTCCCCCTATAGTGCTCCACAGATAGCCCACTCCTGTATACAGCCCCCCTGTAGAAATAGCCCACCCCTGTATATAGTGCTCCACATATAGTCCACCCCTGTATATAGTGCTCCACATATAGTCCACCCCTGTATATAGTGCTCCACAGATAGCCCATCCCTGTATATAGCCCCCCTGTAGATATAGCCCATCCCTGTATATAGTGCTCCATAGATAGCCCACCCCTGTATATAGCCCCCACTGTAGATATAGCCCACCCCTGTATATAGTGCTCCATAGATAACCCACCCCTGTATATAGCCCCCCTGTAGATATAGCCCAACCCTGTATATGGTGCTCCATTGATAGATAGAGCTCCCCGTAGATAAAGCCCCCATAGATAAAGCCCCCTGTAGATAAAGCCCCCCCCCATAGATAAAACCCCCCACAGATAAAGCCCCCTTGTAGATAAAGCCCCCTTGTAGATAAACCCCCCATAGATAAAGCCCCCCCTGTAGATAAAGCCACACACTTTTTTATTACAATTAAAATAACAAACTATTCAAACTCACCTTAATCCCGCTCCCACACCGGCCAGCAGCAATGGAGACCTGCTCTCTTCTGCGCAGGTCTCCTGGGGGTTGAACGAAGCATCTATGAAAGGCGCTGATTGGCTGGGCAAGATGACATTCCCTGTCAGTCAGCGACTTTCATAGACGGAAGCGCGATACCGTTTCTCTCATGGAAAAGAGCTGAATGGCTTGGCACGGAACGTATACCCGGCCATTCATTGCTTCTAATTATACCTGTGTCCTATAGACACAGGTTCAATTATAGTGCAAGAGGGGGTGGCACTGGTGCCCCCTCTAAGTTGCGCCCGGGGCACATGCCCCGCCTGCCCCCACCTAGCTACGCCCCTGGTTATAACAGCCTTTCTCGAGTGCCCACCAAATATATGCCATATGGTACAAGATAGAGATTGATGGACATGATAGGGAATTTAGAGGCCCTAACCCTTTGTCCTATTGGTGGCACTGGCCTAAATAAATGTAACCATCTGTCTACCATTATTTGGGTTAAACATGTAGCCATGTAATTAAAATCTTATTTCTGTGATTGGTTTATCAATTAGTTCTAATTTCCCCTCTCTGTATTATCATAAAGAAATATGGAGTTTGTGTCTAACGCTATTTTTTTTTTTTTAAAGTAGTTATGACGGACAACTGGTAAATCTTTTTTTACTTTTGACCAGATTTAATGAGACATTAATGAATCATGTATCTTGTTCACCTTATAGGGGCTCCATTAATGTCGTCTTTGTCTTCATATGACTACAGTCTGTTAACACCTACTGTGTAAAACATAACTAAAGCAACAGCCAGTCCCCTCTGTCCCTTGTTCATCAGTACCTGATTTTTGACCAACTGTCATGACTGAAGCAGAACATGGAGAGCACAGAAATAGCAGACAAAACCAAGACTGGCTGTCAGAGAAATCCTAGCAAATAATTTATATATTAAACGAGTGGATACAAAATTATAGTCCCAAAATACTTTTAGAAAGATTCCTTCATCTTTAGCAATGTTTTTCAGTGAGAAAAACGTATTTTAGGGGTACTCACCAAATGCCAAGAATGCGGCGCACACACGGTCTCCAAATTCTTCTTCTGAGGCGAGAATTTCAGTTCGCTCTGTAAAACTACAAATCCACTCCTCTCCTCTAAGCATGATTTTTCGCCCACCGCTCTCCTTTCTAATGATTTTTCCCCTTTGCCGGCGGATGCGCTTTGAAGCTCTATTGCCGAGACAGCAGGGAACAAGTAAGGGGCTGGCTAAAGAGAGGAGCAGTCACAGTGTAAGACCTTTTGCTTGATGACGCGCCAACATGAACTGAAGGGGAAGGTGCTGTGTCGGCACGTTATCAGATAGGAGAAAACTACACGTGACCGGGCTCTGGCTGGGCGATTTGGGACACTACTTAAAATCAAAGACATTTGGTGAGTGACTTATTTTCTTATCATCAGATGAAAGGTAAATCATTTTAGGTCTCCGGATAACCCCTTTAAAGCCCCATAGATCCGCAGCTTGTGGCATAATATTACGTTTCGTCTAGGTCCAGTGGTGTGCTATAGGGCGCTGACATATCAGCGGGGGCGGATTGACCACATAGGCATTTGGACAATGCCATAAGACTCTGAGTGGCAGAGGACCTACAGTCCACTTTCCTAAAATTTACCACTGGTGAATGTTTGACTTGCAGTGCCTCCCTCATATTCAGCTGGAAGTGAACCAATTTACTTTACTCACACCTGTCCCCATTATAGTTAATAGTAACCTTTATATCAATAAATAAGACACTAAATATTAGAATGGGGTGACGCTGAGGTCGGCCATAAATGAAAATGCTAAGCCTTCTTAAATGTCCTAAATTTTAAATACTCAATTTAAATTGTAAAACTTAAAAAAAATAGGAGTAACCATCTATTTTACGCAAAAAAAAACAGAACTTTTGGTGTGCCCACTAACAGGATGCCAGCCATAAGTTCCTACAGGCATGTGCTTCAATGACTAAACCTTCCCATCAAGGGCAATACTTGCCAGCTGTGAATATTCCCTGAGATATTACAGCAAGGTGTGCCCAAAACGAATCTGGCAACCAAAAAAAGAAACAATATATCATAGGTTGGGTGGGAGCTGTAATATTTGCTGACTGTCCTTCTGCTATGTCTTACTTTTAGCTACCTCTCTCCCCATCAATCAGGAACAAGTCTGCGAGGAATAGAGAACCACTCTTACCACACTACTCCGTCTCTACCTATATTTAAAAAAGGGTCCATATAGGGCCTGCAGTCATGCGCCCAATCGTTATGTGCTAGTGTACCTTAAAGTCTGCCCACCTATCATCAGCGTCAGACACAGCAACAGTGTTATGACATCATCAGTTCCAGTTGGTATAGTCCTGGGACTAACTACTGGAATGTGCCCTCATTTACCCATCACCACCAGGTAAATTTTTCCTACATCTCCCCTATTTTGCCCTTAGACAGCATTGTGGTTGGCCTACAGAGGTACAGTATGACCTCCATACACTATAGATGCTGTAGTATAGCTGCATAAAACTTGGAGCTTGTACGAAGCAGTTCCATACATTCACTATTAAATTCCATTCCAGAATTTCTGAAAAGCACAGTAGCCTTCACTTTCCCTACTGTAAAAAAGAAACAAAATGTAAGGCCAAAGGGATTCTCCTGTGCCTTATATTATCATCCTCCAGTCAGCAGAATTCTGGGTGTGTACACTGCTGAATCCAATATAAATTCTCTCTTTTTTTTTTGTTTGTTTGCTTGTTTTGATTTTTGCTTATTTAAAGGTTGGATGGGAAGATTTTTTTCTTTTATTCAACAATGAATTTGCAAGAAATGTAAAAAAAAGAGGGACACATTTGTGATTAGGGTAAAACAGTATATATTTACAGCAACACTCGCAATGTACACAATGAAATTCAATAAGGGAAAGTTTTGGTAAGATTATTAGAACTTGTTACAGTCATCTCCTGTATCATCCCCTCTAGTGCTAATATCTGCAGTTAACAATTTGATATCAACATTTCCCAAGAGGGTACACTTAAATGCATGTGTTGTATGGGTAAAATATGCATTTAGATAGATTCAAATACTGTATGAGTCCCAGGGTCTCACTTATTTCAGCAGCTTCTCAGTCTGTGGTCAATGAACAACTGGTACTATATAAAGATATCAGTGGTTGTCACCGAAAACTCCACTGCTCTCTTTAGGAATCCCTTTCTCTGGAATTCTGATATCCCAGCGCCTTCTGAAGAATGACTTCTACAAACAGGTGCTGTTGTTCTGAAAATATACTGGATGACAACCATGGATCATGGCTAAGACATTTAGCTGTAACAGCATTAATTCTGAAGTAAGGTGAAAAACAGTTAAAAATACCATTCAAACAGTATATGGAGCTAAGATTGTGTAATTCCCAAAATATCTAACTATAGAACATTTATTTCTGTCTGTATATTCTGATGAACATTTATATTTATCCACCTGTTTTGCTTTGTGTCTATCATAGGTAGAGTATGAGGACCTTACATAATGAGATATCACATCGACAATAGGACTCAGATGCACATCGTCGAGGTGATGCCAGTGGCATATCAAGGGTCGAATTATTTTCTTTTCAATTGAAGGGTTGGATAAGCTCCAGAAAAAATTCTCGAGCATGTTGGAAAAGTCCTGCTAGTTTGTGGTGTTTGAGAGCTCCACATACATGATCCACTATTATTGTATATTATAGGTATTTTGATGGACTGTCCCTAATCATTTCAGCGCCATAAATGTAAGGCCTCATGTAGATAGCCATATATCGGCTTCGTACAAGCTCCAAGTTTTATGCAGCTATACTACAGCATCTATAGTGTTTGGAGGTCATACTGTACCCCTGTATGCCTCCAATTTTATAAAGAGTTTTTTTCCGTTGGATTTCTATGAAAGTGGAGTGCCATGTCCTATCAGATGCCATATTACAGAAATAATTGTGTCTAGGGAGGATTACTGCTGTAATATGGGGCTGTAGGGATGGAATATGGTTCTATAGTACAGGGTAGTAGGGACTCCATGTTCTGTCATAAAGGCTCCCTGTTCACTGCTCATGATCTCTAAGGATAATTATTAACAACTGTTTCTAGCAAGTTTATTTTAAAAAATTGTTAAATGTGCAGAGAGGTGGAGCTGTAGAAACCACTCATTCAACATTTCAGCTTTGAAGGATCCCTTGTTACTCTAATTTCTACCATAAAATCATAACCACCAATATCCTTGCTTCAATGGGAAAGTAGTCTTGTTATATATACAAAATAAACTTGAACAATATCTTATATTTTGATTTAAAAATATCTGTCATATTAAGTATTTCAAGCTTGAAAAAGGCCTAACTGCACTATGGGCCTTAAAGTCTGCTATTTTAAGTTGTTTGGACAATAAACAAACTTTTTATTTATCCGGACGTGTGTGCTGTCATAATAGAGAATTTATTGGTGATGTCACAGGTGGGGGTCATGGTTGGCAGATCACGGACATGGGGTGGTGGGTTCCCTGTAGGGCATTAGTGGCTGTGATCACCTTACAGGATCAATGACGTTATCATTGGAAATGTTAGTGATATTGCATGATAATGTGTCCCTGAATAAGATGATGTCACAGGTGGGGATGTGGTGGACTTAACATTACAAGGGGTGCTAGTACTATAAATTGAGCGCTGGGACCCGCAGATGCCAAAAATCTGTGGTGGTTGAATCAGGAAACAGAGTGTTCCATGCCAGAGCCTTGATGCTTCCCCTTTAAGGCTCTTGAGTGATGATGCTGCAGGTGCGAGGTCACTGCCTTGGTGATATCACCATTGATGACATTAGGGACATGGGCTGGGGAGTTGGCAGTTGGGCACCAGTGCCTTTGATAATATTGTAGGGGTGGTGATGAAATAGGGGTGATGATTTCACAGTGGTGTTTATGTCATAATGGGAAATCTCAGAATCATTGCCAGACGTGTCTCCTCTAAGCCCCAAAAACGGGTGATGCAGTCATCTGAGTTGACAGCACATGTGGGGGTGTGGCATGTAGTGATGTCACAAAGAGTGCAAGTCTTATAAATTGAGTGCCAGGACCTACTGATGGCAGACTGGTTGTGCTCCAGAGCAGTGGTGACCCATACCAAAGGCATTGTGTGCCACCTTTAACCCCTTTGGCGCTAAGCGACATAAATATACTCTATGGCCCTTGCAAACAGTTCTTAGCACCTAGCACTCTGCCACCTTGCAGGAATTGTAGAAGACACAGATCCCAGCCGTTTAACCCTTGTGTCGCTGCAATCTATATAGATCGCGGCATCACAAGGGAGTGAGGCTAACTGTGTTCCCTGATCAACAGCCCCAGTGATAGCAGGGGCTAAAGGTTTGCCCTAACAGCTACCAGGCGGCAATGCATTCAAATACATGGTTACTCCAATGTGTTGTAATAAATAAAAAAAATATTAAATAAAATTTATAACATAAAGAAATAAATATTTTTCCTCTTAATCATTATAACCTGTAAAATAAATTTAGAATATAACTTAAAGTGTTTGGAGAACTATGAAAAAAAAAACACAAAAAAACAATGACAGATTTTTTTTTTTTTTGCTCATTCCTCTTAATAATATAAATTTCATGCAAAATTTTATGTACCGGTTAATAAAGCAAGCAAACAAATATACCCCGATAAGTAAAAAAAAAAAAAGAGACCTTACACAGCAATGTTAATGAAAAAACAAAAGTTATGTCACCCGGAATGCAAAGGTCAAAATGAGCTGCGTCCTAAAGATCGTTTGATGACATTGCAGTTGTGAGGCCACAGGAGCCATCCTCACTGCCTTGTCAGAGGCATGGCAAATTGTAGGGTAATAGTACATGTAATGAGGTCACAGTGATGATGATGATGTCATCGAAGGGATGATTTCATTGGGGAAGTGACATAATATTGGACAATGTCAATGATATAGCCTGATTGTCCCTTTTAAGGCTCCAGAATGGGTGGTGAGGTCACAGATGATTGAACAAATGGGGGTGTGGTGAGCAATGATGTCACTAGTGGTGCTGGAACTATAAATGGAGTGACGGAACCAACAGCTTCCAAAGAGTCACAACAGCTGCAGCCAGGCTTGAGGGTTGGTCCATACAGGAGGCTTTTTGCATCAGTGGGTGATGATGGCGGTTGACGTTACTGCCTTGATGATGTTACTGATGATCATGTCATCCTAGAGTTTGTCAGGGACATATCTATGTTGGCACTATGCGGGCGCATTGTATAGTGCTATAAAATATATGTGAACCGATGGTATTGTGAGTATGGCTTAACAATTTAGAAAAGTGGGGAAATTGTTGCTGTGCCATGTCAAGCCCTACATTGAAAAAATACATCCATACCTGGGATCTTTGGGTGGGCCCAAGAAAAAACAACTCCATACAATGGACACGCTTAATCTGACCATACCTGTTGCTCTTAGCCTTTAGGCCAGTCCTGACTGCTACACCTGCATACTGCTACCTATGGCTTTTCAGCTGTTGTGAAAATACAACTCCACTGTCTATGAGTGGGTCTGCAAATTAGAAAGGAGTACTGTGGTGACAAATGACGGTTCCCATTCTACTTATTCATTATGGATTATCATGAAATAATCACTTTGCAAGTCCAAATTAGTTCAGGTGGCTACTTAGCAACAGCCCCGTAGCTGGAGATGACCACACTGGATCATTACACTTTTGTGGAGACCAGCATGGTAATCCTCTATACTTCAAAAGTGCTGATTAGTTTTCATTGTTCACATGGCACCAGCACTACTGCCATGCCCCCTGGATTTTTAAGTAAATTATCAAAGTATTAATATGTCAGTGCTTAAGATCAGGGGTCAAATATGCAAGAAATAGCAGGGGGCAGCAAAGAACCAGTGTCTCTCTACTGTAAATTTTATTTTAACAAATTAAAACTGTTCTATACTTTTCTAAGACAACAGAGTGACAACCAATATGGCCACCGATACAGCTTTTGCCGGGATTATAACCCAGCTTCCCCAGAATCGGCCTCACCATATACCAATGTGGGAGTCGAAAATGTATTACGGTACTTCATAACTAGCTTAATAGAGAAAAATGTAGACTCCCATGTTTAAAATTTGATTTTCTTTTCTAGAAATCATCACATATAAATCGGAGTCCTGATATCTGACAATTGCCAAACTAAAAGAGACACCATAGATTTAATTTAAAGGAATATACTGCCCAAAACTAAAGTTCAGTTTGTGTGAAACATACATCAATGGCAATGGGAGGACAGTCACCAGTGCATCCTGAAGAAATAGAAAAATCCTCCACCAACCCCAAGACTCATACACTCTATCTAAAGCCTAAGTTCAGAGCCATATAACGTTCTGTTTGGTCTCCTAACAGACCTAAGTGTCCTGGTCATAGGCAATAATTCACACAGGGGCCTGGGAGAGAATAGGGCAGAGAGGCTCCAACCGTGAAACCAGAAGCTATTATGGAAGAATGCTCCTAGTTCTGGTCTATTTTGGGAGGATATATGCATGATCTAGGGGATAAAATGAAGATAAGTGGAAATAAAGGTGGTAATGTGCATAGAACTAGGGGTTTTGTTAGATTAGTAAAGGGTAGTGGTTGTTGGGGAATTAAATTTTAAGTAATGGACTGGTGCAAATTGCAACCAAAACGATTTTTTAAATTTTTATTTTGTTTTGTTAATTTGAGTATAGGAGATTTTCATGATTTTTTACTTGTTTTATTTACCATTATAAAGAGCTGAGCAATGAAAGGCATACTACAAAATGAATGAATAATTAATTCTCTCATGTAAAATGTTCATTTCCCTTCTAAATGTGCAACTAAATGTGTTTTGGGCACAGGGATAAACTTTACTATTGTACGGAAAGTCAAAGCCTGTCCGTAAATAATAGGCATATTGTGTTGGAATCTCATTTTGAAGTAAGTTCTGTAAATGTGTATTTTTTAGTGAAGGCAATCACTGCATTGCGGTTTTCTCATTATTTTTGTTTCAGTGGGTGATCACAGCATGCTGAATTGTTTCTTCTCAAATGTTAAGAAAAAAAAAAAGAAATGAAAGAAAGAAAGAAAGGAAGAAAGGAAGTCTGTGGCAAGATCCCAGTCAAAAGATGTAGCCGTTCAAGTCTGGATCTAGAACAGTGAGGCTACAAATGACACAGTGTACACAGTGTGTGTGAATAATTGATGTACTGTGCGTCAAAAAGTTTCAGTAGCATTAAGAGTCCTGAAATAAAAAAAAGCGGGGGTCTGCTCTGACATCCTGCTGCGATATTAAACTCTTATGGCCTAACAGCCAGGGATAAGTTTGGGAAATGAAATAGCTGGAGGACGGCCTGTGAAATGTTTCTCAGATCCAAGGCAAAACATTCCATGCAGGCAGTGTAAGCGACCTGCTGTGATAGCAAAGGTGATCAGTTTTGTTTCATACCGCACTTTGTTGGCAGAAATGTAATATTTGCAGGCTCTATGCTAATAAAAACCACAGAGAACACAGAAGGGAAGATTTATTCAACCAAATATTATGCTTTAAAGAAAAATATATATTATATGTTTCCTTCTACATAAAAGTCCTATGAACAAAAATAAATACACAACTACGAGCAACAGGAGAATGATAACAATAATAACGTAGTCTCCAAAAATTATTGACTTTTTTTTGTTTTTCATCAATAAATTAGGTCATCAAAATATAATGTGCCAAAGGCACAATGTTTACCCCTTGCACCTTAGTCCCTAGGCACTCCGTGTGCAGCCACAGGCTGCCTCCGGACAGCACAGCAATACTAATAACATTGCAAATTGGCATCTGAAGAAACATGTCACCATTTTTTTTCGGGCAAATTCTGAATTAATCCAACAGAAAATAGCTCTTTATGCCTCCATATAAATTTGGAGGCATATGGAGATACAGCATAGACTTCAATGAAACCTGTATTATGGCTTTTTTAACATTCACTTTATTCTGAAAAGACTAAATGTCCTTTCACCATTTCCTCACCAAGTCACTCAATGTGCAAACGTAACATTGCAGCTGCGGATTTCTCTCTTTTCGTTACACTAGGATCTCCACTCTGAATAAATACGTATTCCTCCAAGTTTATTTCATTCAACTTTAAAGTTTGTATAAGGCCCCATTCACTTTTTATGGTAATGGTATGACTAAGGGAGAAACCAATACACAAAAAAATAAATGGTTCATAGGTGTCTCTTCTGCAGTTGTGGTAGGGGGATCTTCCACCCAAGGTAGGTAGTCTCCATTATCTTCTATTTCTGTGTAGATAAGAAGGTAAACAATATTTTTAATATATGAAGTTACTGGACCACAATAACCATCATGAAATAAAGGTTTTCTTGCTTCTCATAGTTTAAGTACCTACTCTCTCTTCTATGACTGCTCAACAAAGAAGTTATTAGAAGGGATAGAGTACCTAACCACTTTTCTTGTTAGAGCAAAAGAAGTAAATCCTAAGGCCGGGTTCACATATCGCGTAAATATTACACAGGTGTGGAGCTGCGTATTTCACTCGTTGCATTGTATCTGCGCCATTTACGCAACAGATAGGACATACGGCAGATTTAAAAATCCACAACATGTCTAGAATCCACTGCAGATTGTATATGCTGTAATTGAATGAGGTTTGGTTAAAATAAAACTTACTTGCATTATACTGTACTTTGTTGCAGAATTTCAGGGCGGATTCCTCAATCAAGGTTCCGCATCAAATACGTGATTTGTGAACCGGGCCTTACAATGTACAACAGTTTAGCGTTAGTAGTGATAGTATTTTGAAGTAAAAATTGTTGCACACGCTTATAAAGTGCACATCTGTGTCATTTCCAGCCATAAGCATGAAATTAATTGTTGGCCAACTGTGAATTTAAGGGATTCACAAGACAATAAGGATCTTTAATGTAGTTTGCAAGCTTGAATATTTTGGTCAAAATAGCAACTCATACCTTGTGTACTGAGTAGAATGTATTCTAGCCTTGCGATGGGGAAAATGATGTGTCAGTACTGTGTTTGGTAGGCAGCCTGTCTTCTCTAAGAACCAATAGGCTACTAGCCAGCATGGTGCATTACACGTAGCCCCCTGACTGCCACCTTATAGAAACCTTATCTGTGTGTAATTGTAATAGTAACCAGCCCCCCTAATGAATGACGTAGCCACCTGACTGCCACCTTATAGAAACCTTATCTGTGTGTAATTGTAATAGTAACCAGCCCCCCTAATGAATGATAGGAGTGTGAGTGGATGTTCATCAGTATTTTGCACCCTCTAAGTGTACCACACCAAGTACTGACACACTATTCTCCCCAAACATTACAAGGCCTGGCTGCATCCTGAAAAGATATCCATGATAAACGATGAATATCCAAAATAAACAAGATATTAGTTGATATTTTGGCCAAAATACGCAAGCTTGGGGGAGAATAGTGTGTCAGTAGTTGGTGTGGTACACTTAGAGGGTGCTGGGCAGCCCGCCTCATCTGATAGTATGGGCGTAACTAATAGGCTGTATGCCAGGATTGTGCACTACATGTAACCGTGCGACTGGCACACTTAGGAAGCCATATCTGTGTGCAATGATAATACTAAGCAGCCACCCCCTCATGAATAGTAGGTGTGAGATTGGCTGTTCATCAATATTTTTCACCTGAGTGATCTCTCTCTATGTAGCATTGTGCTTGTCTGCATCCTGTTGGGAACTAGTGTTTGAACCTGCCCTTGTATGAGTAAGTATGGCCTTTTTCAGTGATTTTAAATAAATAAAGTTCTTTTTTGGTGATTTATTCTTACTTTTGGATGCAGGGAAATTTCCCATAGTAATTATTCATTTGGGTGTATCATTTACTATATTAGTGGAACATACTGATGCATGCCATGAGTAATTTTAAACCCAGCTATAGTTTTATACCTTTTTTTTAAAGCTGCATGCAATTTTTTAAAGTTATCATAAAATTAGTTTTCAGGCCCTCTAACATAATTTGTGGGTGTTTACCTCTAAGGGCCCTTCTTTGCAAGATGGAAATCGAAACCACTGGTTATTGTGGTGCTGTTTTTATTTTCTATCAAAAGGGACACCTGTAAGCAGATGATGTCACAAGAGTGAAGGTCCTTGTAACATCATTGTATGATGTCTCAGTGACTGTTGCCCTATATATTCGTGAGATCACAGGCAATTGCCCAAACCAGGAGATGAAGACAAGGAGAGTGTATGATCCAAAATAACGGTAATTGCCAAACTTTCCAGTTTTCAGTGGTTTAATTAGAATAAGACATCAGATTCCATAGCTTCAAGCACGGTTCAATCACTTATCTACCAAACACTTCCTACTGAAACCCATTACATGAAGCTCCTGACGCCCATTTCTTGTTGGTTGGAACTCTATAATGAGTGATGCAACAAGTCACTGTGTTCTTCAGTATGACCATACTACCACCAATGTTCGTCTATGGAGATTTAATAGGTGTGTGTGTGTGTGTGTGTGTGTGTGTGTGCGTGCGTGCGTGCGTGCGTGCGTGCGTGCGTGCGTGCGCGCGTGCGTGCGTGATTTTATGCATCTGTTTGCCATGAGTGTGTCTGAAATTCCTGAACTTAATAATTAGGAGTGCACACATACTTTTGACCATTTCGTGTAAGTTAGCTCGTCCAGGTAGATTTAAAATCGACTCATTTGTTTCCTGACCAACATGTTATTATTTTGGATACTAGATCTTGTTCCAACAAAAATGATCTGCTGATATTTCATACATACATGTGAGAAGATCACATTGGCAAACCCTGTAATCTCACCCATGCCGCTGATTTCCAGGATTAAAGGGCTCCAAAGCACTCCAACCCCTTTGGCACTACTTAGAGATTTCTATCACTGGCCATATGGAGGTTTTGCATGATGGCTGTGAAATGTCAAGCAGAAGTCAACCTACTTTATTAGAGGAAGTTAGTTTGGGTTGAACGCAATATTTATGAAGCCCCTGTTCAACTTTTTCAGACACTTGCGTGTTTTGGGGTGCAACCTATTTATTAACAATCTGGCATTGTTTTTACCCCAAGCCACATTAGGAAGAGGGAAGAAGCCCTGTTGATGAATGTGTTGATTGCTGCCCAGGGTGAGAAACTGGCTCAAATTGGGCAGACATTTATTTGCTACATCAGTTTTTTAAATAGGAGAAAAGGTATCCAGATAGATATTGTGATGTACCTATAGGTTTCTATGGGCCAAATATAATCTTTTTTTCTCTCTATTTGCTGTATAAAATAACAGATTTCGTCACACCCCAAAAAAAACTGTAAATAAAAATGGAAAAAATAAAAGTCAAGGGCAGACATATGTCCTGCATGCCATACAGTCGCATATGTTTTTTTGCATACATTTACCTTATGGCCATAAACATGATGAGAAAGCAGGATGAGTAAATGATGCTGAGCTGCAGTACCACTTACAGCCCATGGCCAAGTGTGGCCCTGTTCCTGGCAAAAATATGAAACTTTTTTTTCGAAACCTGAACAACCCCTTTTGGCTGGAATCACACAAAGTGTTTTGCTGTGTTTTTGAATGTTTTTCGTGGTGTTTTTAATTGCGTTTTTTGCTGAGTTTCCTAATGCATTTTTTAGTACGGCCAGATGTTGCATTAAAAACTATGGAGACCTTTAAGGGTATCTTTTTTTTATTTTTATTTTCATAAATAGATTAGTCAGTGTGTTTGGTGTAACTTTCTAATTAGTCTTTATCAATGAATCGGAAAACACACTGACTAATCTATTTCTTAAAAAAAAAAACCCTCAAAGGTGTCCATAGCCTTTAAAGTCTATAGAAAAATATCAAATGCACTACATACAAGCGCGTTTTGGTTTATGGCGTTTTTGAAGCAATTTTGTGGTCAATGGCGTTTTTTTCAAACGCATGTTCTCAGTATGGTGTTTTTTCAGGCGCTTTTCTCACCAAAAAGCCTTAAAAAATGCATTTTACATTTTAATAAAGAAATGTTTTTTGATGCAGTTAAAACGAAAAAAATTGTCTGTGTGTGAAGGAGGCCTTAATGTCCGCTTTTATCCATTTCTGCGACACTGTTGATAACTCTCCTCCATTCCCGTGCTGAAAACTGCTGCTATCCACAAGAGGTTCGGAGCCTCAGATTAGTTCCAGAAAAGATTGCAGAGGTGTAGGCTGCTGCCGAGGAGGTGAACCCTGCAGACAGCTCACACATGAAGGATTTGGGTTTTAAAATACTCGGTGTGAAGAATTCCTCCTAGCCCTGGCCACACACCTCACAGTTGATTGCAAAGCATAATGCCTTGCAGGCTTCGACACTCCATACCTCAGCGCTGTGTACGATTGGTTGACATTTCAGCTCCGCCACCTGGATTTGCTAGGGCCTCTGAGTTGCTGCTGGGAATGTGCCCCAGCCAGACCCAACTGCTCTCCTCTATCACCTTTCTGACAGATTAAAACACAACAGAGTCTGTTGGATGACTGACACATTCCTCCCCTGTCTGAGTCTGAAAGGACTTCATTTAGCAACCCTGGGTTGGAGCTTTTGACTGACAGACTGAGGAGGCGAAAAAGTCATTGCGTTCCATTAAACTCAGTGACTGTGGAAGAACAAAACACCTTTACAAAAAGAGGAATGTGAAAAAAGGGCTGGGGATAGAAAAGGGGACTGAGCTTTTGGGGAAAAAGGAGGATTCTTTTCAGGTTCAAAGACACTTTTCTCTTTGCATTCTGTCAATCAATTAGGGCAGAATTCCCAGAGGGAGCGCTGGTCAGCTCTCATTGGTGTCATTCATCTGCCAATCTCTATGACATGAACACCAAAGGGCCTCATGTAGCTCTGCGGAAACTGTCTGTCAGGCAATCAGCAGCTGCTATGACATCACCTTCTCTGTTTTTATAAGATGTTCATAAGAAATAACGTGCAGAACAGTCCCAGAACTTTACATCTTATATTTACTCCTCACTCGTCGCTATTTTCTGTGATTGAGGGATTAAAAAATGTACGTTTTATAGGTGAATTCCAAAATAAACAAGTCCATGTAATTCAACTACAGCAAGCGATCCACTTATCATGGCTTTCTACAAAATATTAACCGTTCCAAGTCCAAATATAATTAATAAGGAAGACAATTCTCGGTTCGTCATACACCGTTTCTCCACCAAATGCCGACCACTTCTGGGACTCCCACTAATAAGGAAAAGGAGAGTCCTCAATCCCTATAATACAAGCAGACCTCAGAGGTATAGCTAGATTTTCCTGTACCCGGGGCAAAGATCCTGTTTGGCACGCCTTCCCCCCCATCTGAAGCTGAAGTCCGTTTGCCACCCCCCCCCCCCCCCCCTCCGACCCCCCGATTGATGAAACGTAACTTTTTTTTAATATTGTTTTATTTAACTTGAGCAACAGTAAAAAATGTATGTACATATCACACAGTATTTGCCTACCGGGTCATCCCTTATATGTGGGCCTTTTATTTTTACTTACATTTTTATATCAGTAAGGGATATATGGGGGTTTAATAACTTTATAACTTGCTTACCCGGACACAGTCAATCAAAAGGCTTTATGCAGGCCAGTGAGTGAGACAACCAAGCAGGTCAGGAGGTTCACAACAGGGCGAGAGTCCATCAGGCCAGGTCCAGAAAGTGTGAGGAAGCAGCAGCTGCAGAACTGAGCAGGCAGGTGACCTCACGTCACCTCACCACGTCGTCTCAGAGGGCGGCAGGGCGCATTTAGGGCAGTGTCTACTGTACTGGAACTCATCAGAAGAGGAGTGCCTGGACGGAAGAGTCAGTATCTGGCTTTCTTCATTGGAACGGATGTCTTCACCCTCTAGTAAGTGATCCAGTTGGAGGAGAGAGCTGCCCACGTTGGCTCATTGCTCCTAAAAGCGACCAGAAATACCGGCCTGCCTGTATCACAAAAATGGTGGATTCCAGTTCTCCAGATGTAAATATAAGTGGTCGGAATACCCCTTTACTGTCAAATCTGCCTAATTATGCAACAACCAGTAGAGTTGTGAATGCAACTTTATAATGCTTACTATCATTTAGGACCTGTTGTTATCTATACAGTATATAAATTGTAAAATGATGATCATATATTTTAGAACATAGAAGTGCAGTGGCTACTTATTGCTTGCATGCACCAGGCCTTACGGTGATCAATGGCGTCACAAGTCTTCTGTATAACCACATAACCACTGTATCACATGTCATTCCTAGTCTGAACATGTAAGTATTCTTTATCTTTATAGGTTTAACTAATCCTCAATGGTGGCAGTCTGTTGGTCACTCTACTGGGGGTATTCACACACGGCAGATGCATGAATTTCTGCCAACACCATTCAGATGAATAGCAAAATTTACGATTTTTTGAGATTATGAAAGTGATCTTTAACCGCTTCCCGACCGCCGACTGTATATTCACGTCGGCATTTGCTGGGCTCTGTGCAGTGCCGACGTGAATTCACGGTGGGTGTTAAAAGCGCGATCCGGGTGTCTCAGAGTAGCGCTGACACCCGGATCGCGCTGTTATCACCTGCCTCTGGTCCCGGAGATATGATCGGGACCTGATTAGTTCAGGTCCCGGTCATGTGATCGCAGGGAAAGTGTGTTGTAGCAACGAACTGGAAAGTTTGTTGCTATAACAAACTGGAAAGTTTGTTGCTACAACAAACTTTCCCGGGGACCGATTTCTGGTGCTGCAGTTGGTTACAAGGCAGAACCAGGGGCCATATAACAGCCCCCGGGTCTGCCATGCACAGCAGCCTATGAGAACCAGCCGTATGCTGGTTCTCATTAGCTTCCTGTCAGTGTGACTCTCAGCGTCACACTGACAGTTTATAATACGTTACACTACCTAGGTAGTGTAATGTATTATAGCAGCGATCAGTGCTGCCAGTCTTCAAGTAAAACAAGTAAAAAGTAAAAAATAAAGTAATAAAAAAGTTTTATAAAAGTGTAAAAACAAGTTATAAAAGTTACAAAAAAAAAGAATGCTTTTTTTCCTATAATAAGTCTTTTATTATAGGAAAAAAATGAAAATGTTAAAAAAAGTACATATATTTGGTATCACCGCGTTCGTAACGACCCAAACTATAAAACTATAATATTATTTTTCCCGCACGGTGAACACCACAAAAAACATAATTAAAAAACCGTCAGAATCACTTTTTTTTGGTCATCTACCCTCCCAAAATATAGAATAAAAAGTGATCAAAAAGTCGCATGTACCTCAAAATAGTACCAATAAAAACTACAACCCGTCCCGCAAAAAACAAGCCCTTACACCGCTTTTTTGACGGAAAAATAAAAACGTTATGGCTCTCAGAATATGGTGACACAGAAAATAAATTATTTTATCAAAGTGATTTTATTGCGCAATCGCCACAAAACATAAAAAACCTATATACATATGGTATCGCCGTAATCGTACCGACCCGCAGAATAAAGTAAAATGTCATTTATACCGCACGGTGAATACTATAAAAAAATTAATACAAAAAACATTGTCAGAATTTATGTTTCTTTGTCACTTTGCTTCCAAAAAAATCTAATAAAAAGTGATTCAAAAAAATCGCATGTACCCTAAAATGGTACCAATGAAAAGTACAGATTGTCCCGCAACAAATAAGCCCTCACACAGCTCCGTTGGAGAAAAAATAAAAAAGTTCTGGCTCTCAGAATATGGCGATGCAAAATGTGCACAGTGTTCCAAAAGCGGAAAAGATCGGGCGCCATTTATCAGTGCGACACCGGCCACATATCTGCGGATTATTATTTATGTACCCAATTATTATACCCTCTTATTATGCCCTGATGTTCTCCGCGCAGATTACACATACCCCCACATTATAAACTGAAATACCAGCAAAACCCCAAACAGAACAGTTACCAAGCAAAATCTGCGCTCCAAAAGCCAAATGGCGTTCCCTCCCTTCTGAGCCCCACAGCGTGCCCAAACACCAGCTTACGTCCACATATATGACATTTTATATCCGGGAGAACCCGCTCAACATTGTATGAGGTATTTGTCTTCAGTGGCACAAACTGGGCACATATATTGTGCATTAAAATGACACATCAGTGTAAAATTTTAATTTTCACTTTGCACCATCCGCTGCGCATTAACGCCTTGGCGCACCACGACTTAATAGCATGTCGTGGTGCGAGGGGTTATTTATGGAGCGGGCTCATGCGCTGTGCACGCTCCATATTCTGCAGGTGTCCGCTGTGTATTACAGCTGACACCCGGGACTAACGGACAGGAACAGTGATCGCACTGTTACAGGAGCCTGTAAAATGACATTATACTGCAATACATTAGTTTTGCTGTGTATTGTACCAGCGACCTAATGATCGCTCGTTCCAGTCCCCTAAAGGGACTTTTGGGAGGTTTCCACTGTTTTGGTACCTCAGGGGCTTTGCATATGCGACATGACACCCGAAAACCATTCCAGCTAAATTTGAGCTCCAAAAGCCAAATATTGTTCCTTCCCTCCTGAGTCCAAACAGCAGTTTATTACCACATATGGCGTATTGCTGTAATCAGGACAAATTGCTTTACAAATTTTGGGGTCATTTTTCTCCTTTATTCATTGTAAAAATTAAACATTTCTATGTTTTTTCCAAAAAAGGAGATTTTCATTTTCATGGCCTAATTCCACTAAATTCAGCAAAAAAACTGTGGGGTCAAAATGCTAACTATACACCTAGAACAATTCCTTGAGGGGTGTAGTCTTCAAAATGGGGTCAGTTTTGGGGGGATTCCACGGTTCTGCTTACTCCAGGGCGTTGCAAACGCGACATGAAACTGAAAACCAATCCAGCAAAATCTGCGCTTCAAAATCCAAATGGCGCTCCTTCACTTCTGAGCTCTGCCGTGGGTCCAAACAGCAGTTTAGTACCACATATGGGGTATTGGCATAATCGGGAGAAGTAGCTTTACAAGTTCTGGGGTGCTTTTTAATCTTTATTCCTTGCAAATATAATTTTTTTTAATATTTTTTCAGAAAAAAAGTAGATTTTCACTTTCACAGACAAACTCCAATAAATATAGCAAAATACCTGTGGGGTCAACATGCTAACTATACCCCAAGATAAATTCCTTGAGGGGTGCAGTTTCCAAAACCGTCTCACTTTTGGGGGATTTCCACTGTTTTGGTACCACAAGACCTCTTCAAACCTGACATGGTGCCTAAAATATATTCTAAAAAAAGGAGGCCCCAAAATCCACTAGGTGCTCCTTTGCTTCTGAGGCCGGTATTTCAGTCCATTATCACACTAGAGCCACATGTGGGATATTTCTAAAAACTGCAGAATCTGGGCAATAAATATTGAGTTGCATTTCTCGGGTAAAACCTTCTGTGTTACAGAAAAAAATGTATTACAAATGAATTTCAGCAAAAAAAATAAAATTTGTAAATTTCACCTCTACTTTGCTTTAATTCCTGTGAAGCGCCTAATGGGTTAAGAAACTTTCTGAATGCTATTTTGAATACTTTGAGGGGTGCAGTTTTTAATATGGGGTGATTTATGGGGTCTATCTAGTACATAAGGCCCTCAAAGCCACTTCAGAACTGAACTGGTCCCTGTAAAAATGGCCTTTTGACATTTTCTTGAAAATGTGAGAAATTGCTGCTAAAGTTCTAAACGTTGTAACGTCCTGAAAAATAAAATAATGTTCAAAAAACTATGCAAATATAAAGTAGACATATGGAATATATAAAATAGTAACTATTTTGTGTGGTATTGCTATCTGTTTTACAAGCAGATACATTTAAAATGAGAAAAATCATAATTTTTGCAAATTTTCGCTACATTTTGGTGTTTTTCACAAATAAGCAATGAATTTATTGACCAAATTTTTCCACTAACATAAAGTACAATATGTCACGAGAAAACAATCTCAGAATCGCTTGGATAGGCAAAAGCATTCCAGAGTTATTACCACATAAAGAACACATGTCAGATTTGAGAAAATGGGGCTGGTCATGAAGGTCAAAATGAGCTCGGTCTTGAAAGGGTTAATCAACAAAAAATCCAGGGTTTCTGCGGAGTATGGTAGAGGTCTAATTTCAACTATACGTTTTACTCAAATTTTCAACTCAGGAGTCTTCCCTGAGGATTGGACTAATGGAATATATTACTGTATGCTCAACGCGGAATAAATTACTGAATTTCCTAAGAATTAAAGCATATAGTATGCTTATTCATATTTTCTATAGTTTTTACTTTTCCAGAATTTCAGGCTTGCCATCCTTCAGCAAATTACTGAGTCAATAAACAAGAAGCAAATTTTGGCTACTAATAAGACTATAAATTACTATAGGTATACGCGAGTCATAGACATGATTCGTAGAGTTTTAACTCCTTGTTTACAATTTGTTGCCTTACCATTTTTTGCGTTTATTTATTTTACAAAGGATTCACGTGTAGTCAGAAATGCTATTCAAATTGGTAAATTTTCAAAACTTTTGTTAGACACTTAGGGCCTCATTTATACTGTCCTTGTTATCCATAGCAACCAACTAGAGCTGAGCTTTTCTTTCTTAAACTGATCTAGAAAAATGAAAGCTGAGCTTTGTTGGTTTCTATGGGGAACAAAGACTGTTTACTGTCAGACAGTGGGGCATTATAGCAAAGATAAAAATTAGGCCCCTTTAATTTGCTGCCTGGTACCACCACACTTCTAACCACCTGGGGCACCCATCACATGTTCATGACTCAAGCACATTTTCCACTTTATTGTTTGATAATATTGTAGTACCTATGAGGACCACATCCCTGTATAGATTTAAAATGGGAAGGAGACCAACCTGGAATTAGTCTCTTCTATAAAAAATACTACCAGAAATACTACCAGAGATGAGTGAATCGATTATACGCAAATCTAATTCGGTCCGAATTTCCCAAAAGTCTCAGATTTGGTACATTCACAACCTTTTGAGGTTCGTGGCACATGAAACGTGGCAAAATGGTGGCTGTCAACAAGCGTCGGCCTCCATTTTACAGATTAGATAAAGCATTACATGACCTTAGACAGGCTTTCCCATAATGCATTGCAGGAAGCTTTCCCAAAATGCGCTGCAGTTATCCCTCCCTCTACCCATATGTGTTGCTGTCACTTTCATATTACTAATGCTGGCGTGGTGTCAAGAGCTTGAAAAGGGTTGGATAGAGTCCTAGAAGAAATCAGAGAGTCAGACACGAGATTTTAGGGCAAACACTTTCGATTCATAGTAAATTTATTCAGATTGAATCGGATGGCTGATTCGACTGAATTGGATCCGAAACAAATTTTGGGAAATTCACTCCTTTACTTGGAATATTTTAAACCATGTAGAAGGAGATAAGATAACCCTATCAATATCAACATAATTAACGTCACAGATATAGTCCTAGAAGACATCATTGCGTTAGACCTTTGAAAACTTTCGATTCACTGTGAATTTATTTGGAAAGAATCAGACGGCCGATTTGACCGAATCAGACCTGAAATAAATATCAGGAAATTTACTCATCTACTAGGAATATCATCACACGGGTAGTAGGAAACATCCCTATCAATACAAACAGAATTCATGTCAAGTACTTGCTTGATTTGGGGTGTTACAAGGTTCCATTTCCCAATATTCTGTCCAGACTAATTACCATGCAGTGACTATTCACACGGTAGTAAATCTCGCCCTCCAGCTGAATCTTGTGGTTAGGAACATGACCCAAAGTTCTAGAAATATTTTCAAATATATCAACAAACTGTAAATCTCATCTTTAATTTATATGAAACTGACAAGAAACTAAGTTGATGACAAGTCCTCCAGCAACTGGTTTTCTATATAGATGTTTATCATCACCGTTGCTGCAATAACTTACTTTTCAAAATCGTAAATTTACTAAGGATACGTGTAAGTGTGCCTTTCTTACCAGCAGAGTGTAGTGAATAGAGGGTACAGTTTGGCACAAATTCCAGGCTGAATGAGTGCCAACTTTAATGTATTTTTTCCTCTGTTAATCCTGCCAGTTTCTCTGCATTCTAAACAGCTCAATGTTTAACAGCCAAGCAGACTTTAGATACAGTAACAGCGTTTGTTGTCTGAATTAGAGCATTATGTTCCAAGCTGGAAGAGTATCAGATAAATGAAAACATTCTCAGAGCAGGAAACAGACTACTTACATTGTTGGTTTGGGGAGGGGGAAGGGCTGATTGCAGTTTCCATCTATATGCACCAGTATGTGCCGATCATTCACCAATAAATACACAGCACAGAAAATACTTGATAGTTCCATATGACAACCTACGTACTTTTCAGAAAATATTATTTTTTGTGCTCTAAATCAAGTGAATGCAAAGACTTGATGTATTAGTGTACTATAAGCTGCGTAAACAAAGGATAGGAACAAACCGTGACATTTATGTTTTCTGACGGTGGAATATGATTTGGAAAAAACGACATGATTTACTTATAGAGTGTGAAACGCAACCCACTTCGTAACATACAAGGACAATTATACTATATCAAACTCTCATTAATTTGGGTATCTGTTAATTAGCGTATAGAGGTAGAAGATAGACAGACAGACAGACAGACAGACAGACAGACAGATAGATAGATAGATAGATAGATAGATAGATAGATAGATAGATAGATAGATAGATAGATAGATAGATAGATAGATAGATAGACATGAGATAGATAGATAGATAGATAGATAGATAGATAGATAGATAGATAGATAGATAGATAGATAGATAGATAGATAGATAGATAGATAGATAGATAGATAGATAGATAGATAGACACAACACTTAATAAATGGTTAAAATAAATAGATTGCTGAGTAGCTATTATTATTTTTTTTTTGTCATTAACTCTGTCATGTATTTCTATCATGGCTAGAGTTGTAGCTTGGCTTTTCTACACCAGTGGCAAAAATTCAGTTCACTGTCCTAGCCCTGTATCTAGGTACCCGGGCCAGGGCAGAGTGGCTTTGTAAGGTGATGGAGGGTGGAGCAAGATGGTGGAAATACCCCGCAGGGATATTATGCAGAAAGATGAAACGAAGCAGCAGTGCCAAAATTGCATACTTTACTTGCACTTTTAAATATACACATTTTTGACTGGCGCTGATGGTGCACATGATAATAGACAATATATACAGTTCTTCATACTCTGGGAGGCACAACTACGTTACTGTAAATACAACTCTTCAAACTTTTGAGAGGGACAGACTTGTTACAGCTCAGGCTGGCAAGATGGCTGACTTATTCTGGTGACCAGCTGACACAGGGCCAAGGGCACCCCCCTCCTCGATATAAGGGCTATTTGCTTCAGACTAGTAGGCCTTAAAATAGTGGCTGCTACTGCATACTTTGGGCCTAATGCCCTTTGAGCTGGTGGCTGCTGGCTACTTTGTAAATAGGCCCTATAAGCCTATAAATGGGCTAACTCTTCCCTTAGACTTCCACTACTGCTGGCCAAAGTCGGTACACTTCTCACTGACTGTCTTGGGTCACGTCTCTTCTATTTACCACTAAGCCCAGCTATCCGTACAGTGGGGCCTCACACACCACCCCTGCTCGCTCATCAGGACCTGTCGCCACCTCCAGCACAACTATGCAATACTGACTAGTCCGGTTCTCACCAGTCAAGCTCCCTTTCCCTATCTCCACAGCAGCTTTTATGACTTCTCCTTGGAGCAACACCTGCACCTCTCCTCTTTGTAGTATGCTGAGCTCAGGTCACGCCAACTGGCTAACCGCTGTTTTAGACCCTAAGCGCCATTCCCCCCAGTTGTGATGAAGCACACACGATTATTTGTCCGCCATCACCCTGTTACAGAACAGTAAATGCAGACTTTAAAATGGCATCTGGGCCGTACATCCCAGCACCTTAAATTTAGATGTGAACAAATTAAGCACCTTGCCTTACATTATTAAAAACAGTCAATAAATGCAACAGGATGCAAAATGTACTCGACGCCTTCGGTGGTCGGATTAGCCACCCTCTTCTCCAATGCAACATATTGAAGCATTTCTTTTCCCATATATTGCCTGACAGTGGCGGGTTTCACCACTGCTTAATCCGGGCAGTAAGAAAAAAAAAAACAACAACCCACAAACAAGTCTTAATGCTTTTATGTGAACATTCAACTACTTTACCAGCAGAAAATGGCATTTTAGTGTTACTTACCGATCCTCGATGTAACACTAGCCACGGGCAGACTTCTGTTTAAAAGACAGGACTTGTAATTTCTGCGCGTGCAATAAACTACAAGTCCCGTCATGCACGTTGTTCCTTCTCTTGCCATGGATCATCGCCCACCCGAGACCTCAGTGAAGAAGGGGGCTTACTTCCGCAGGGACATCAGAGCGTCAGCCCCTAACTGTCACATGGGATGATGACAAGCCAACACCACTGAAGGGGGAGACCACACTCAGACACGTGTGCATGTGTCGGCTCGTCATCATTGCAACCAGAACTACAGGACTTCCAGTGACCTAGGAGAGTATGGGAAAACAGGGAAACGGCGCAAGAATGAAAATATATGTATATTAGTAAGTTTACTCAATTTGAAGTTGCATTTGATTTGGAGATATTTTTTACTGCACGGACAACCCCTTTAAGTACCACCTAGTGGAGGGATAAAGAAGACATCAGCAACAACACAACATAGCAGAATCAACAATACTTCACTGTAGATGCATTTAAAATGTCACGAGGGGCCCAAAATACAATGATAACAATAAATGCGCAGTCTCCCTTTTTTTTTTAATCAAATAATTTTTATTCAACATTTTCCAAGAATACAGTAACACACATATATGAAAGGGATCACCCTCTCCCCACCCCAATTCCCCCCCCCCCCCCCATCTACCGACCGAACTTTGGGAGAGAAAAAGAAAAATGGTAATGTCATAAACATGTTTCACCACGCAGGGCACATAGAGATACAAATCTACCAAGATCACAGAAATACATGTTACAGTTATATCAGAATTTATTGTAGCATACAAAATTACAGAGGCACAAACATGTCAAAGCATGAACAGATCTAATATCATATATAAGTAAAGGTATCAAGTATTACCCACTCCCTCCCTGGCAGCAGTCGCACAGACCTCGGGAATCAATTGAGCAAAAGGTGGAAGTGTCTGATTCCTCCTCAACCTGTCTCGTACGAGTGTGGCACTAGCCATTCTGTCAGTATCTAACCATGGAGCCCATAATTTGTCAAAATCAGTAAGTGCCCCCCTTTTAGGAAGACAGCCCTTTCATTAATGATCATCATATTCACTGTGGTAATAAATTCCTGTTCAGTTGGAGGGGAAGATTGTATCCAGTGTTGTGCAATCAGTTTCCTAGCCACATAGAACAACCGGCCAGCTGCCATTTTACCATGCACATCTAGAGTTAAACAGTCGACAAATCCTAACAAACGGACCTTAGGGACCCTGGGCATATGTGTAGAGAATACTCTCCCTATTATTTCCAGAACAGTAGACCAAAACATATCCAATTGAGGACAGTCCCACATCATGTGGATGAGGTCGGCAGGCTCCAAGCAACATCTCGGGCATGTACAAAGTTTCCCTTTTAATAATAGGGATGCATTCCCCTTACATTACAGCTTGTTACTGCCCCCTGGTATCAAGAACCAAGAGATAGATAGATAGATAGATAGATAGATAGATAGATAGATAGATAGATAGATAGATAGATAGATAGATAGATAGATAGATAGATAGATAGATAGATTGTTAAAAGTAGTCATAAAATCTAAGTAATACTTCTGCCAATAGTAGCAAAGGATGTTGGACATTATCTATTAGTGAATTGTAAATAACATAAAAGACCAATTAAGAATATAAACTTTACAATAACCTCTTTCCTCCGCAGCCATTTTTCAGATTTTAATTTTCGTTTTTTCCTCCCCATTTTCCAAAAGTTATAATTATTTTATTTTTCCATCTATATAGCCATATCGGGGCTTCATTTTTGCGGGACGAGTTGTAGTTTTGCACGGCACCATTTATTTTACTATATAATGGACTGTGAAGCTGAAAAATATTTCTTTGTGGGGTGAAATGGGAACAAAAATAGTGATTACTCTATTGTTTTTTTGTGTGTCATTTATACGGCGTTCACCATGCGGTAAAAACGATATGTTAACTTTATTTTCAATATGATCATGGCAATACCAAATTTATATAGTTTTTTTATCAGAGCCATAACTTTTTTATTTATCTGCCGATTGAGCGGTATGAGGTCTTGTTTTTTTGATGGGCGAGCTGTAGTTTCTATTAGTACTATTGGGGTACATGGGACTTCTTGATCACTTTTTAATAAATGTTTTTGTTGTAGTTGAAGTAACCAAAAAACTGCGATTCTGGCGTGTTATTATTATTTTCTTTACGGTGTTCACCGTGCGGGTTAAATAATGTTATATTGTAATAATTCAGACTTTTACAAATGTGGAAAATACCAGTTATGTTAATGCTTTTATATATATATGGCGGATGTCAGGAAGGGGTTAAGCATGTACCTCCCATACCTGGGCAGTGCTGGCTAGAAATTGGGACATTCAGAGTATGACGTAGTTGCAACCTGTGAGTTTAGTTAAAAGTTCTCAGGGAGCAAAGAAAGTGAAGATCCAAACAAGCCTATTTACCTTCACAAGCTTATCTAAATTAGTGGTAAACTTTGTGAACTCTGTTAGTGCTGCTTGTCCGTGCTGCAGAGTTATTCAAGAGGGGAATCAATTATCCAAATGCTCAAAGGAACAAACAAAGATATTAGTTGTAATCAGTATAATTTTTATGATGCGTTTTTGGTGTTGAGCTGGGGGAAAGTGGGGGAAACCAATTTTACTTCACAGTTCAAGCTATGCGTATGAATATTAGGCCCTTTTTTTCCATGCTTTGGGGCAAGAAAAAACATATACACTCTATACCAAACAGATGCATATGTCTGACACTGATAGTGCCACACAAAGTGCCCATGTAGGTAGTGCCAAAGTGCCCATGTAGGCACTGCCCATATAGGTAGTGCCACAGTGCCCATGTAGATAGTGCCACACCCCCGTCGGAAGATAGCGTCACACTTCAACTGTAGATAGCGCCACACACCCCCTACAGATAGTGCCACACAATCCCCTATGGATAGTGCCACACCCCCCTGCAGATAACACTACACAAACACCCCTGTAGATAGTGCCACACACAGTCCCCTGTAGATAGCACCACAGTACCCCCTGTAGACAGTGCCACAGTACCCCTTGTAGATAGTATCACACAGCCCCCTGTAGATAGCACAATACTGCCCCCTGTAGATTGTGCCACACTCACCAGTCCCCGTTCCGTCCTCTCCACCAGCAATGCAGGCCTAGTCTTTTCTCACCAGGTTTCATCCAGCGGAATGATTCCTGTCATCGCACGCCTACATGACAAAAAAGCGCCGAATGTCGGGGAAGGGAACTGATGGTTTCCTTGCCTTGCAAGCGCTGTCCGACAGACGCGGATACAATTGAGTCCTATTATGGTTTTATTCTTTGGGCAGCCATGGATCCCCAGGAGCCTCGGGTCCCCGAACGGCTGCCCTAAACAGCTCTATGGGGATCGGCTGTTGCCCATCAGATTATTTTGGAATCCGACAGAAAAAAACCTCTATATATATTCATATGAAATCAGAGGCATATAGAGGTACAGTAAGGCCCATATACTTCTAAAGGCGCTGTATTACAGTACTGTAGAATTTGAAGTAATAATACGGCCATGTGCATGAGTGCTTGCACTAAAGCTTCGTTCACAGCTGCGTTGGAAGCTCCGTCAGGGGCCTCCATCGCAGATCCGGCAGTAATTACCGGAGATTAACGGAGACCATAGCGCAGGATGCTACGTTATTGTGTTCGGTAAAATCAAGGACAACCCGACAAAACCTATTAAAGTCAATGGGTTCCATCGGTGTTCGTTGTGCAACTGAACCGTTGTTTCTGTTATTCCATTGTTCTGCTCCTCTGACGGAGCAGAACAACAGAATGTCACAACGCAGATGTGAACGAAGCCTAAGTTTCAACAACAGCTACATAAATGAATGTTAATAGAAACGTTTAAAATATTTTTTGTTCTGAATTCACTGATTGTGTAGCAAACAGATAATGGTGACTGAAATCCTTATTGTTATGGTCTTTTTTCCTTGCCATTCCATTTCAGCCTATTGTTTTGTGTCATTTATATTTGTAGTTTAGTATGTTAAAATACTGAGTGGTCACTTTTGTTTCTTCCAATTCTACCCACTCACTTGTATTGCTGGAAAAAGTGAGTGGGAGTTCTGGACAGATGGCTCCTGGGTACAGTCAGAGGTCACATCAATCAGGTTCCACTCTAATTTTGCACTCGGGCTGTGTAATTAAAAATAATCCATGTTCTCCTATGTTTTAATAGCACTTGGAAGAAAAATCTGTTGTCTCAGTATTGATTCTGCCTTTAACACATGTGATAAACATTGAATATTATATAGCAAATGAATACCATGAACTGTTTACAACTAAAAACCAATTTAGAACAGTGTTATACAGATCTGCCTATTCCTTCATCTCCCATAATTCAAAAACAAAACAATACAATACAATAGTTTTCACATTGGTCATTTTGGAGCATATCTATCAGGCTGCTGTATACCTAGCAGTAGTGGACCGCATGTAGCTTTACCAAAAATTGTCTTTTTTTTTTTCATGTGGTTTAATGCGTTTCTTGGCTAAACATGTGTTTAGGATGTAACCAAAAATGCATGGAAAAACTGCAGCATTTCACTGTAAATTGGATATATCTAACAAATTTGGCTGTGCAATCACATTAAAATTGGAATTATCCTTGGTCTGCATTCACACTCAGGCTACATGCACACGACTGTTTATATTTTGTGGCCCCCTAAACAACAGTTCCGTTGCCAGTTTTTCTTGTGGCTCGTGTTTCATCAGTGTGCCCTCTGCATCCGTTCCATATGTCCAATGGGTCCAGAGAAATGAATGGGTCAGTGTGCCATCCATTAAAAAAACGGATAAAACGCTGACAAAAACAACGGTCATGTGCCTGTAGCCTAAAATTGTGATCGTCTGACTCAATGCAAAACTAGGGGTGCACATGTCTTCATCATCCAGATAACACACATCTATAAATGTCATCCATCTAGTCCTATGATTTTGCTTCACTTTTCACTAAGTAAATGAAAAATCGAACATGTATATGTAGAGTAGAGAAATTCAAAAAGTTTTGTATTTTGACAGATATTGGTAAATTTATGGTCTCTCTCTAGCCCCTATGGTTTAGCTAGCTAAAAAAAAATCTAAGGGAAAAATATATCTTAATAACATTTTCTTATTTTTTTTCTATTATTTTTTTTTTATACCCCCTATCACCTCCATCTTCTTTCTCAAGCCATTTCCACAAACCATTTGCTCCAGACGTTCTGGAACATCTCTAATCTGTTAATCCTTATATGATAAGTTATTTCAAGTTGCATGGCTTTGTTAGTGTACTGTACCCAGTGCAATTTTTTTGGAGGATCAGATGACATCCATTTAAGTGCAATGATAGTTTTAGCAAAAAAAATATTTTTCACTATAATTTAGTTTTTTTTTTATGGATAAGTTTAGAAGATCGGGGTCCACTAATAAACATAATCTAGGTGATCCCTGTATTTTAATTTTGAATACCTCATCAATCACGTCTATTATTGTATATCTTATTATTTACTTATATATGTATTATTATATCATTCTAATATGATTGCAAAGTAATAAAGTTCCATGTCATATGGAAAAAAAATCACCTTTAGAATCTGTACATTTAGGACACATACAATTTTTTTTTTCATCAAATTTAACTAATTTCACAGATGTGTAACAAAGCCTCTATATTAGAAAATTGGATACCCACATGGCCGGCTCTGTGATAGTTTTAGAGTATTTACTAGTATTCTTGGCCACTGTTGATCTGATATTTGGATCACTTCCTTTTTCCAATGATATGAAGCCCCAAAGACCACCCTCTCTGATGTAACGATTAACATACATTGATAAATTCTAGACACCAACCCTCGATTCTTTCTTGGACTTTCCAAAAGAGAACTGACTGGGAATTCAGTTACTACTAGATTTATTAGGGGGGTTTTTTCTGCATTTTTTAGTTTTTTTTTTTTGAGCTGCGCATATCGAAATAGCACGTGGGAGAGGTGGCCGCTGGTACTTAGCACTGGATTGTAAAATCTAAGGTGTTTCTTCAAAGGAGAAGGGCTTAAATTTTAACAAATAATGCACTATATTGCACATGTTAGAATATGTTAAAATATAGGGGCATCTTTAATATTCAAAATGAGACGGAATTCTGGCTGAAATGGAGCCAGAATACTGGAAAACACCCTCTGCACCACGTCTATTAACTATTTCAGACACTTTTTGTGCTGCGATCAAAAAGGGGGAATGGCTTAGAAAAAGAGATTGTGATCTAGCAGGGGAGGCACAGCTTAAAATACACCGACATGTGCTACAATTGCCCAAAAATTCAAATTAAACTAAGCCAACCCAGAGGTGGTATAAGGAGGAGAAAAGTGTCTTACATGTCTAGCAAGATGCGCCAAATCTATCATACAGTATGCACATCTATGATAAATTTATCGCAACTTCTGACTGCCTGGTTTATGCTGTCTAAGAACTCATTCAGATGTGCGTGTATCACGTCCGTGTGACGGCCATTAAAGCAACGGCCTTCAATGGGGTCGTTCACACGACCGTTGTTTCAACGGAGTGTGTAAAGGGTCCGTGAAAAAATAGGACATGTCCGTTTTTCACATCCGAGGTTGCCGACGCTCATCTGAATGTAGCCTAAATGTGAGACATCGTTAGTTAATCTGCCCCATAGTATTTAATTGCTTACTTCTTGCAAGGTTACTAATGAAAAGATAAGCAGTGTTACATTTACGTGTAGGCCCTGTCATGAGACTAACAATTGGTAGACATTTTTTGCCACCTTCCAGCCATGGTCCCTGAGGAATTGTGTCTAAATTGCCTGGGACAGTCAGTCAAACTCTGAATAACACTAAACAACTAGAAAATACGACAATGAATGTTATCATAGGGGCACTATAACTTTCAACACTCAAAACCTGACAAAGAGTGTGTAAGTAGACACAATGGCCATTTATATATTGTTGCTGGTAGTTCTCCTTTAAATGCTGTAAATTTTCGGTCCAAAAGTGAGAAATTACAGTCTTTTCAATTTAGAAAAGAACCAGGAGGAACTTCATCTCAGAGATCTTACACTAGCCTCCACCTAAACATCCAGGGGCATTCTTATCTTTACCCTGCCCTGGTACCGCTCTACCACAACGTGCTGCTACATGACCACAGTGGAAAGTCTCCCTTCTCAGCTATCTACATATGGTACAATTATTCAACAGAAATAAATCACTGATGATTTCTTATATCCAAACCACGGGTTTTAAAATAGTTTATTCAATATGGATTTGAACGGATGGGAGGACAGATGTGACCTGATGCAATGCTTTGCTTAAAAGAGCATATTAAGTTAAGGTTAATGCCTAGAATCCATGTCTGAGTGAAAATGATCTCCGATCGGTTACTGTCCAGATGTGAGGTGATCTCATGAACCAGTATTATTTTCAGGTGTCCGTGGTGTTAGTGCAGTTCAGAACATGTCAGAGAGATACAGACTTCCAGATCTTGTCATGCTAAGTAACTTAATCATATACAGATATTTTATTATTTACCATTTAAATTGCAGTAAAACCAATGGTGTAGAAATAAGGGGTGCCGCACCCCGATGCTTGAAGAGGCTCAAAGACAAATCTTAACATATGAGACAGCAGTTCTATGAATGGCACAAGACGGTTGGTTCAGACTTCTATCAGAACCTAAGAGCTTCAAACAATGCCTTCAATACACCAGCACCCAGATGATATATAGGTGGTGAATTAGATTTATAATATTTGTATGGCCATATGGATCAGAATGGTCATTTGTATAGACTCAAGGCCCATTTACACGGGCCAATTATCCGGCAAATGAGCGTTCACATCGTTCCCGGTCATTGCCCTGACAGCTGATGAATGAGCATGATATAAATGATAGAATGTATGAGGACGAGCGGTCGGATTAACGAGTGCTCGTCCCCATAAATAACTCATTGTGAAAGGAGCAAACAAGCGCCGATCAACAAGCTGTATTGTTGAACGGCGCTCGTTTACACGGCCCATGTCAGGCTGTGTAAGAGGACCCTTAGAGTCATAAAATAAGGGTTCATTCAGACGAACGTGAAAAACGTCCGTGTGCTGCGCAGGAAAATCACGCGTAGCACATGGAGCCATTGATTTGAATGGGGCCGTTCACACATGCACAAGTTTTCACGCAGCGTGTGTCCGTTGCGTAAAACTCACTGCATGTCCTATATTGGTGCGTTTTTCACGCACCTATCGGCCATTGAAGTCAATGGGTGCGTGAAAATAATGCGCCCATTAAAGTCAATGGGTGTGTGAAAATCACGCACAGCACACGGATGCACCCGTGTGCTGTGCGTGATTTACGCATCAATTCAATTGGAAATAATAATTGTAAAAAAATTTGCTTTGCGGGTGCGTGAATAACGCATGAACCTCGCAAGCACACTGATGCATAACGGACCAGATTCACGTGCGTTTTCACGCGCGTGGATCTGATACGCTCGTGTGAATGTAGCCTAATACAATGAATCTGTTTGTTGTTTTTTTGTTATATAGTATCAATAGATTCCACAGTAGATTGGCACCATTCACATCAGTGCCTGTCTCTAATAAAACTCATAATAATCATTGCCTATCTCAGATACACTCACGCTAGAGTGAATTTTATAAGTAGCCAACTATCAATATGTTTTTGGAGTGTGGGAAGAAACCAGAGCAACCGGAAGAAACCTATGCAAACATGGGGAGTATATATAAAATCCATGTTTGGTACATTATTTGGTTTGCATATCACAGAGATTGGGAAAATTAAATACGTGTGGAGAAAATTGTAAGTAGATAGCAAAAAATAAATATATTAACAAAATATAGTAGAGACCAAGATTATTGAAATGGATGGAGCAAGAGATGCCTAGAAAATGCTGGAGAACAAACTTGGGTGATGCATTAGGTTAGTAGGGAAAGGACATATGGAGAGAGACAATTGAAGAATGAGCGACAAGAAGTGGAATGTGGAGGTCGGAATTCAGAATAGAGAAGCTAGCAAAAGACATAATGGAGGAAAAAATGGGTAATACGACTGTGGTGGAGATAGGGGACGGAAGAGCAACACACAACGCAAATTAAGACATTTCCCTGTGTTTTATCTGTGTGTTTAGTGCATGTTCTCAATGGTAATGAATGTTAGGTCTTATGCACTTGTGCATTTTGCGTATCACGCTTCTGCCTCTTAGGGCTTCAGATGAACGTATATGTAGTCCATGTGACGGATGTTTTTTTAACAGCCGTCACGCGGCTGCATTTATTTCTTTGGGGCTGTTCACACAGACGTTGTTTTAACGGACCATGTGAAGGGCCCGTGAGAAGATAGAACATGTCCTATTTTTTCAGTTTTCACGGGTTCTTCAATAGACTCAAGTCTATGACGGATCCGTGAAAGCCGGTCCTGCACGGGTGCGACTCGGACTTGAGAAACTGTAGTTTTTCACGTCTGAGTATACACTTGTTCGTCTGACTAAGCCCTTAGACTACTATTAGTGTTCCCTCAAGGGCCTTCAGCCAACTTTCCCAGGGCCCTGGAATAGATATAGGAATGGAACATGTTTCACTTTATCAGTTAGTATAATTCCTGTTATATTGTCATGGTTCTGTTATCACTTTTTGTTTAGGGTTTGGAGGGGGGCAGATGCGGTTTTTTAATCTGGACCTAGGAACTACAAGGTTTACCTCTGTCTCTGAGTTTATACAGATACTTCTTGCATTAATTGTATAGGTTAGTATTTATCTTATATTCTCATGTATATTCTTAAAATATAAGATTTGCTGTTTTTTGCATTACTCCAGAGAAATCTGCCTGTTTTTGCTCAGTAAGCTCAGAGATATAATTTCTTGGAGACGGTTCCAAATATACAATATGCTTTACATTTAGATGTGATTATAAAGTGAAAGCCTTTAGGCATGTGCCCAGATGTGTACCACAAAGCACAGGATGCTAGTTACATATGTATAACACATGTATGACTTTCAGATGTGCTCTTCATTGAGCATTCAGTGAATACGATTTTAATTCAAAGACAACATGAGGCTACAGAAATAATAAATTATTCAACATATAAAGTATCACATTGGAATCGGTTATTGCAATGGCACAAGAAAAAATAGAGAGCGTGATTAGTACTTGATAAAAACTGTTATTAAAGAGCATTTCTTCCTGATATAAAAAAAAACACTGGAAGTAAGTGGAACGTCTATAGCTTTCAAATATTGTATTTACTTCTGTTGTTTATATAGTGCCAACATATTCAGCTGCGCTGTACGGGGATTATCAGATGTGCCTCTTAATAAATTAGGCGCATCTCACTCCAGCTATCTTTATATATTAATAAGACTGCTATATGAAACGCTAGTCCTAATAAATCTTCCCTTATAGCTGTGGGAAGCGAAGCAGGGAGTTTTAGCTTTATATATGAAAAATGCAGCTACAATTACGATATATTATGAAATTAATCATAATTGATCTAAAAACAAAATGGTGTGAAAAAGTGGACATTCACTTTAAGAAATATATTAAAGGGGTTTGCCCATCAGGGACATTTATGGCATATCCACAGTGTAACGGCCATGGCCGCGGACCGTCGTTCCTACTCCCCCCTCGGCGGCCGCAGCCATGACTCTGTGAGTGCTGGCCGGCATCTCTTTCCTAGGAGACGCCAGCACTCACTTCCGCCTTGCTTCACTGGGTCCCTGTAGGGTGCGTGCACGCGCTCGCGTTCGGCCTTAAAGGGCTGGTGCACGCACATAAAAATAATCTCTAATCAGCCCATGATCACCCTGGACTATAAAAGGGGCTCTGCCCTTTCAATCATTGCCTGAGCATTGTTGTGTTTACCCATGTTAGTCTTAGCAAATGGTTCCTTAGTGTTACCCTGTTCCCGTTGTGCCTGTGCCCTGCTACCTGTATCCTGTATCCCGTGCTATATTTGTTCCTGTGCCTTAGAGTGTTGGAGGCGTGTTGTGCCACCTGTCATGCCTGCTGATATACAACACGTCTGGTGTCTGCAAGTTCATCTGTGCCGAGCCTCCATTACTGTCTGGACTATCAAAGGTACTCTTGTACTAGGACTGTTGTTTGGCCAGCTGCTACTCCACTACAGTGGTGCGGCCTAGTAGGTCCACATACCCAGGGATCGTGACACACAGGATATGTCATAAATGTCAGATAGATGCAGGTCCGGCCACTGAGACCCGCAGCTTTCTCTAGAACGGGCCCCTAAACCCTTTTCTATCTTTCTCGGATCCCACTGCTTCCCGGGCCACTTCCTGATTACATAGTCGAAAATTACGAAACTCCCTTAGAAGTAAATGGCAGTTATGGAAACAGCGCAGCACCCCCTTAATTTTATTAATTACTTTTGTGTCTTTTTTTGTCCTTCCAAAATTTTATGCAGTGAAGTACTCAGAACCTATTGTACTGGGATTTTGGGAACACAAAATAGCCAGTAGGTCACGAAAAGGAGTCATGCTGCCCAGAAAGCGCATACATTAGGGCAAATAAAGGTTTGCGATTTGTCTGCAATTTGCTGTCGTAAAACTATTTGAGGGTGCGATTTAGTTGCAAGTCACATGCAATTTAGGCATTGCGGCATTCAAAAGACATCCAAAAAAAGAAAAATCGGTAACATGTCACAAATGAGTGGCAGTCGCATGCAACTTACATTGCGACTGTTGTGTTGCCGTCGTGTCAAGTCGCGTGTCATAGCAAGACCACATCCACAATCATTACTTGCAATGTCTTATTGCTACATTACGATCTTGATGTTGCGCAACCAAAGTCGCTGTGTAGCCCTAGCCTAAAGGTCACAATTTTCTAAAAAAAATCTCATGAGTGCAGGCACAAGTGAGCGTCTCCAGATTATTCATCACTTTGACATCAAAATTGCTATATTTTCACATTTATTATATATGTATACTCTTAAAAAAATTGTATCAAATTATAATGTGTATATTGCCAGAAGAACTGTAAATTAAAATGAAACTTTTGAAGTATTTTACCTATTTTAATTAGGAAATAACATTTGTAATATATTTATAATGAACTTTTTAAATAGCGTTATGGTTATGGAACATTAACTAAACTATTTTTTAACGTCAAAGTTGTAAAGTTTTCTTTCAATCAGACCTTCTCAACCAGTAATATGAACCTCTAAGAGCTTATGAGAACCTTCCCGCACAGTTTTTGGCTGTGCTGCTTCAATGCTGATTGGCGAAAGATCTTAACTACAGGAATCTGAAGTGATATGTCTGTTTGTTTGGCTGGAATCACATTCTGTCATCGTCCCAGTATCAATTTAGTTTTCAAGTCTCTATTTTAAATGAGCAAAAACAACTTAAAGGATTCTGCTGACAGCAAAAAATGTGTGAAAAAACGCCTGTCGATACGCTTACTGTTCCTTGTTCCTTGCTGAAAGCTACTTTCCTTGGTTTCCCCACACATGCTTTTAGAAAGCTTAGAACCACTTCCATGCCCAAAGGATTAGACAGACAATAGGTGGGAAGTAAAGGTCTGGGAGATATGTTTTCTTAAGGATGAGCAGACATTTCAGCATTCCTACTATAATAATAGAGAGGAAAGAAATACTGCAAACATTTGAAGCTGTGAATGAAGAGCAGCAGTTCCTGTCAATGTCATCTATGTATTTGATCTGTAGGCATTGTTTTTTAATGAATGTGATTTTAAATTATTTTTGCAAATATCAAGTCTTAAAGGGGTAGTCCAGTCCCTAAAAATTGATGGCCTATCCTCAGGATCGGTTGGGAGTGAAGTGAATGGAAGAAAGATGTAATACTTTGAACCACCGCTACAAGTGTTTCAGCGATTCACTGTATGAGCAGATAAGGAATGAAGGGGAAAAACCACTCAAACATTTCTATAATATTTTAATATTTTCATGATAATAATTGAAATAACGACGAGTCATGGTTGTAGGTCCTTTCCATCAGGGACTAGTTCCTCCTCCTGTTGATTATTCTTTTATGTTTTCTGTTTCTCCAATCTGCAAACCAAAGTGAGTTTAACACAAGGGCTCACGGATACTTTTGGCCCCGTAAGTTGTTGTAGCAGTAAAATCACAGCATCACCGTGACTGGCACGCAACCTAATAGCTTCCCTATGAGCTAAAATGTCACATGTAAATTGTGATGATTGCAAGAATTCCAACCAGGTTTAAATTCTTGGCATTGCCGAAAAAAAAACGTTTTCCCCCATAGTTTAAACATTGAGGTCCTCTGTGAGCCACAGTAATGTTGTGATTTAACCACAACTTGCGAGAGACCTAAAGGAGCCTTATCCTAGAGAGTCTGTATTTTGGAGATCCTTTATTTTACTTCCCATTATCAAGAATACATTTTAAAAGCACATGTCTCAAAGTAGGAAAGAAAGAATAACAGAGAGATGGAAATAGAGCTTGCTATGTCCACTCCACGCATTGACCTGGTATTGCAGTAATTTGTCTATTTTTTGTATCCAATGTGTATTATAAATGACAATGTTCAATCAGATGTTGTTTTCAATGTTCTGACTATGGTCCAAATCAAACTCACATAATACACTGGATAGAAATGCTGTATATTGCCAAAACTGCTCCCATAACTTGTTAACACGACTCACAATATTTCTTGTAATGGCTTTTGATGGGAAGAAGTCACCTCCATTAACACCAAGAAATCAAAACAGAAGCACTTAAGTGAAGTGCTTCTTATTTTCTTTCAGCATCACTTGCAGTAATACTGTTTGCTGTACAAAAACAAATACAAAAAAGCAATGGCTAATGCATTGATAAAATCAAATCTATGAAGCTACCTGATTCTCATTCTTCTACAGACACCAGACCTCAAGACAATGTCCGATTTTTCACTTTTTCCCCCATTGGCACATAAGAGGATGATCAGTGATCACTTCACATTGAATGTCCTGAAAATGACGATTAATGACGATATTAATAATCTTTATTAATATGGCGCCAGCATATTCCACAGTAATTTACAGGCGGAGGAAGCAGTGAACCTTGCAAATGGCAAATAGTGAAAAGAAATTAGTTTTAGCAAATTATGAGGCAAAAGAAAAAGTGACACTGACGACAAGAGTTTAAAATCTAAAATGATAGACGACTCCGCAGTGGCGTAATAATCACGGTCGCAGGGGGGCGACTGTAACCAGACTGTAACGAAGAAGGGAAAGGGGCCCGCTGGCTGCCATATCAGGCGGTATGTGCTGAGCTGCATACATGGTCCCGGCGCTGGACGTTGTGTGCTGTGTCGCGTACACGCCCTGATGCTGCCTGGCGTCAGAACTTTGTATGCACCGCGGCAGAGACCACCTGATGCGGCAGCTTGAGGGGAACTTGGGCAGGCCCCCTGTGGACAAGAGAAGACGGAGGAGCAGTAAGTAACACCTCACCATACACGGATGTCACAAGGAACTGCATCGCAAGAAAAATGCTGCATTTTTTTACGCATGCAAAACGGACACGTTCGTGTGATTAAGGCCTTAAACTAATACTTTGTTGAATTACCCTTTGACTTTATGACAGCATTCAGTCTTTTTGGGTAGAAGTCTATCAGCATGGCACATCTTGACTTGGCAATTGTTGCCCACTCTTCCTTGCAAAAGCGCTCCAAATCTGTCAGATTGCGAGGGCATCTCCTGTGTACAGTCCTCTTCAGGTCGCCCCACAGATTTTCAATGGGATTCAGATCTGGGCTCTGGCTGGGCCATTCCAAAATGTTGATCTTCTTCTGGTGAAGCCATTCTTTTGTTGATTTGGAGGTATGCTTTGGGTCGTTGTCGTGTTGAAAGATGACATTCCTCTTCATCTTCAGCATTTTAGCAGAGGCCTGCAGGTTTTGTGCCAATATTGAGTGATATTTGGAACTGTTCATAATTCCCTCCACCTTGACTAAAGCCCCAGTTCCAGCTGCAGAAAAACAGCCCCAAAGTATAATGCTGCCTCCACCATGCTTCACTGTGGGTATGGTGTTCTTTTGGTAATGTGCAGTGTTTGCTTTGCGCCAAACAAACCTTTTGGAATTATTGCCTAATAGTTCAACCTTGGTCTCATCAGACCATAACACGTTTTCCCACATGCTTTTGGTAGACTTTATGTAGGTCTTTGCAAAACATAGCCGGGCTTGGATGTTTTTCTTTCTTAGAAAAGGCTTCCGTCTTGCCATCCTACCCCACAGCCCAGACATATGAAGAATACGGGAGATTGTTGTCACATGCACTACACAATCAGCTCCTGCCAGAAAGTCCTGCAACTCCTTTAATCTTGCTGTAGGCCTCTTGGTAGACTCCCGGACCAATTTTCGTCATGTCTTTTCATCAGGCTTTGAGGGACGTCCAGTTCTTGGTAATGTCACAGTTGTGACAAATGTAATCCACTTCTTGATGACCGTCTTTACTGTGTTGCATGGTATTTCTAATGCCTTGGAAATTCTTTGGTAACCTTCTCCTGACTGATGCCTTTCAACAATCAGATCCCTTTGATGTGTTGTAAGCTCTTTACGGAGCATGGCTTTTGCTGTCACAAGTAACAAAGAAAATGTCAGGAAAATCCTAATAGAACAGCTGAACTTTTTATAGGGGTTACTCAGAATCACTTTAAATAATGGCAGCTGTGTATTGACTACTATTTAACATGATTTTAAATGTGATTGGCTAATTCTGAAGACAATTACATCCCCAATTATAAGAGGGTGTTCACACTTATGCAACCACATTATTTTGGGTTTTTATTTTTCCCCTATAAATTATTTTTGTTTGTTTTTCAATGGAATTGTACAGATTATGGGTCACATTAAAAGTGGAAAAAGTTCTGAAATGATTCATCTTGTACTGATTTTGTAACATGACAAAAACCTGGCATTTTAACAGGGGTGTCTAGACTTTTTATATCCACTGTATATATGTCTGATATGGGGGGGTTTGATCCGGAAGGTCTACTCCCTGTTTATGCCCCTGCTACTCCGCTTAAAGAGGCTCTGTCACCACATTATAAGTGCCCTATCTCCTACATAAGGAGATCGGCGCTGTAATGTAGGTGACAGTAATGCTTTTTATTTAGAAAAACGATCTATTTGAAACCACTTTATTAGCGATTTTTAGCTTTATGCTAATGAGTTTCTTAATGCCCAAGTGGGCGTATTTTTACTTTCGACCAAGTGGGCATTGTACAGAGGCGTGTATGACGCTGACCTATCAGCATCATGCACTCCTCTCCATTCATTTACACTGCACTAGCGATATAGTTATATCACTATGTGCAGCTACATACACAGACATTAACGTTAATCAAGAGTCCTGATAATGAATACACATGACCTCCTGCCTGGACGTCATGTGTATTCAGAATCCTGACACTTCTGAATCTTTTCTGTGAGATTTCCAGCAAGCCACGCGTAATCTCGCGAGATTACGAGGTAAACGAGATTTCGTTTTCCTTGCTGGAAATCTCACAGAATCCTGACACTTCTGAATACACATGACGTCCAGGCTAGAGGTCATGTGTATTCATTATCAGGACACTTGATTAACGTTAATGTCTGTGTATGTGGCTGCACATAGTGATATAACTATATCGTTAGCGCAGTGTAAATGAATGGAGAGAAGTGCATGATGCTGATAGGTCAGCGTCATACACTCCTCTGTACAACGCCCACTTGGTCGAAAGTAAAAATACGCCCGCTTGGGCATTAAGCAACTCATTAGCATAAACCAAAATCGCTAATAAAGTGGTAAAAATAGATCATTCTTTTTAAATAAAAAGCATTACTGTCACCTACATTACAGCGCCGATCTCCTTATGTAGGACATAGGGCACTTATAATGTGGTGACAGAGCCTCTTTAAGCAGCAACAAGTATTGGACTAAGTTTACTTGGGCCAACCAGAGGAAATGATTCTGAGGGCCCACCCTCGAGCTCCACATAATATATGTGCACGTCCACTTTAATTTTTGTAGAAGCTTAATTGTTATCATTGCACACACAGGCAGGATCGCATCGTCCATAAGGCGAACTCAGGCGACACTGTTCCCTGGCTGCAGGGAGAGGCTAGTTAATAAAAAGATGCTGCCCATGCATATTTTGACATGCTATGTTTTTTGTGTGATTTGCGCAAAATTGTGGCAAAAACGCTCCAAAGTTGAGGTCATGAAACTGGAAAACTATTCTATCTGTGGATGTCCTCAGCCTCCATGCCAATCCTATAATGCGGGTGTGGCCGCCATTTAACTGTTCGCCTCAAGCAGCAGAAAGGCTATGTGCACCCCCGACACACAGGACATATCATCATTATTTGTGAATAATCCTATAAGAATCAGACCCGAGTGGCAAGTGATTGGCTCCAAATGGAGTTGTCTTTTGCTGGACATTTGGGGGCCCTGTTGTTCTAGGGACTTATTATTGTGTTAGAGCCTGGGCCCACCTAAGCATCCTCTGGTAAACTGGTGGGAGAGTCCGACCCTGTCTGCACCTTTAACCAAAAAATTAGATAGATATTAAGCGATATTAGCTTTGTAAAAGCTTTCAATGAGTATAAGACTTGAAAGGTGTGATGTTAACAGATATTATTTTGCATATACAGTACATCAGCTCCGGAGCCGTTGATAGTGTAAACTGACACACCATTTATGTTTTCTTTTGTTTTACACCATTGAGAAATGTTGATTTTTGCTGCAAACTGTGGGTTCCACGGAAAAAGTGGGCGTTTTTCTACAGTTCAGTTGCCCAACTTATTCAGGACCCTTACATATATTGCAAAACTCGGTCATCCATCACAAACCAGCACAGTGTGCAGATAAAATCTACTTTTATTACACTTCTTAAATGTACCCAAGGAGTTAAAAATATATATAAATATATAAATATCAGCTTTTGGTGTAGTACATGTGTATCTGTTGTGAGTTATAAAACACAGCCTGCCAAGATTCAGTGGCCAGAAAAGCCAAAGTTGTAATTTTCACATTTGTATTAAATATCTGTGTTTATGCGACCAAACCTGCATCCCAAACTGATGTGTGGTTCAGCTTCGGACCACAAATATAAACATAATTATTAATGGGAAGCCACTTCTTAACAAGCTGGGTGACAGTTTATAGTAGTGCATTTTAACGCACTTGGGTATGTGTTCGCTGGGACATGAAACTAGGATCATAAATCTGATCCTAATTTTTAGCTGTGAGAACCTAGGTTAAATATAATTACATGTGTATTCTTCCACTTGGCCAAATAGGTCTGGGCACTGCACCAAAAGAACAGAGCAAGTTGGTGACCAGGAACTAGGTACTGATTGAACCACTGCATCACCAGGAATTGGACCAGACTGTCATGGCTATGGTTTATATGGACCCACTAGGCAAATCTGCCGTAGTGGACTAGCAGTTGGCCAAGCAAAAGTCAATAATAGTCTTTAGGACAAGAGTACCTGGATATAAGATTAGGCAGACACTTAGCATAGCAGATGTGTGGTGTAACAGACACTTGGCACAGCAGACACTTGGCACAGCAGACACTTGTCACAGATGACACTTGTCACAGATGACACTTGTCACAGATGACACTTGGAACAGATGACACTTGGCACAGATGATGAACTCGACTCCGACACTAGACTTCGCACAGGAACAAACACAATTACTGGATACGGGATACAGGATATGGGAACACAGGATACAGGATACAACTAAGGGACTATTTGCAATAACAAACATGGGCAGACACAACAACATTCAGGCAAGGAGGAAGAGGGCAGAGTCCTTTTTATATTCCAGGGTGAGCTGGGGATTGGGTAGGGAACAATTTACTGGTGTGCGCTGGCCCTATAAGGCTGGGGACAAGCGCGCATGCGCACCCTAGAGGAAATAGCAGAACAGTGCAGCAGTGTGTGCTGGCGTCTCCGGGGAGGGAGACTCCGGCAAGCTTTCAGTGTCCTGCACTCGCGGCTGCTGGTGAATATAGCATGCCAGCAGTTAGCGACCGCGGGCACAACACCGACCATATTAAAGAGGTTTTTCAACTATAGTAGGCAATGGCAAATGACTTTAGTATGCCATCACTGTTCGATTAGGGTCTGACAGCCGGGAGCCCCACCATCCTTAGAATGAAGTGTTTCATAGCAATGCTTCTGGTGACCTGCTGTGCAGGGAACTACAACACAGCCCTATTCAATTGAATGGGGCTCTGTTGCAGTACCCTACAGAGTTAGAGGCCGGGAGCGCCGCTCTACAGGAGAAAATCCAATCTCTGGATCGTCAGAGGTCCCAGGGGTCGAAGCATAATAAAATGAACATTAGGTCTCAGACACACCGCTGTCAAAATATCTAAATTAGGCGCTGCACTGGTTAATGGGCATAGATCAATTCCTAAAAGACATAAATAAATCGAGAAAACCAGTGCACTGCTTTCTCTTACAATCCAGTGTTTTTTTATATCAAGAAACATTCACCCAAGATTGCTCTAGGTAGTTGTTACTCTCCTCGCTCGGTTCCTAAGGCACGTCACTCTCCTTGCAGCCGCGGCTCAACTGACACTTCCTATTCTGTTACTGTCTTCAGCTGCGGCACTGCTGGATACGGTCACACCCTTCCCCTCTGCACAACCGGTGCTCCTAGAGGTTGTCGGTCCTGGCAGCCTATTTACAGTGGACTCCAGCCTTCACTCCTCGCTTGCAGATCAAGATGCATTCTTTGTTTGGGTATTGATCCTATTGCTATTTGACAGTTCCTGACTTGATACTGACCTTAACCTAACTCTTGTTCCTGGATTACACTCCTATATTCGACTCCTGGCCTAACTCCTCACTACAGTTCTGTCTCATCCTCTGGCTTGAAACTTCCTACTTACTAATCCATAGATGACCCCAGGCTTCTTTCCTGACTCCGCTACAGTGTAACTGCCACCAACCAGTGACCAATATGGGGACAGCGACCTGGGAATCCGACCGGAGAAGTCCATACCTGCTTGCGGAGGTTAATGACATCTTTAAAGATGTTTTCAATCAGCATGTCCCGGTCTATCTAGACGAAACTACTGAGATCTGAAAACTCATCATACTCATGCCCGTTCTGTATTACTCTGGCTCCGACATAATCCTCTATGCTCTAAATTGGAGCAATGCCTATTTGAAAAATCGTAACTGCCATTACTGGGCCAAATCATCTCCTCTGAGGGCCTTTGCATTGATCCAGGCAAGGTTTCTACTATTCAAAATTGGCCTCAACCTGTGGGTCAATGCTCTCCAAAGATTCATTGGCTTCACTATTATCTTCAATCTATTCAAAATTTCTCTCAATTGGACTCTCCACTCACTGCCCTAGCTAGAAAGGAGGTGAACAACCCAGGACTGGCCAGCTTCTGCAGTTCAATCCTTTTGTCATCTCAAGACATGTTTCTCTTCGGCTTCAGTTCTCCATCATCCTAATCTTTATAAGTAATTTTTCTTGGAGGTCGATGCCTACGTAATCGGAGTTGGAGGTGTTCTCCTCAAACAGTCTGAGGGTAAAAAACCCGTTTTAAGTAGCTTCTCAAAGAAGTTCCCTTCTGCTGTGCAAGACTATTCTATCGGAGACCAAAAATTGCTGGCAGTGAAACTTGGTCTAGAGTAGTGGCAACATCTATTGAAGGGTTACAAAATTTCACATCACTATCTTAACTTACCACAAAAATTTGGAGTATTTCCAGTCTGTACAATAACTTAATCCATATCAACAACACTTGGCACACTTATTTTCACGTTTTGAGTTCACCTTGACTTGTCGTCCGGCCTTCACTCCTGGCCTGTAGATCAAGGTACATCCTCTGTTTGGCTATTGTTTCAATTGCTATTTGGCTCTTTTATTGACCCAGACCCAGACCATGACCTTGACTTCAGCCTTATTTCTGGATTACATTCCTGTCTCACACTTTTAATTTCTTGCTTGGTTCCTGAGGTTCTACTCCTGGTATCGACTCCTGGCCTGACTCCTGACTACAATTCTGTCTCATCCTCTGGTTTGGTACTTAATGACTACTAATCCGTTCACGACCCCTGGCTACATTCCTAACTCCACTACAGTGCAACTGCCACCTATCAGTGACTATTCTGGGAACTGCGACCTGGGAATATCTCTATGCTGGGTTGGAGGATGAAGAACGGGGAGAGTCATAGTTACATAGTAACATAAGTGATAAGGTTGAAAAAAGACACAGGTCCATCAAAACCAACCTATAATCCTACCATCTTGATCCGGACAAGGGCAAAAAGAAAATTAAATCAATGTCAGTTGCCTCATTAGGGAAAAAATTCCTCTCCGACTCCAAATATGGAATTCAGAATAAATCCCTGGAACAACGTCCCATCTCCAGAATCTAGTATATATAACTTGTAATAATATATTTTGTACGAAAGACAACATGGCCCTTCTTCAACTTGTTTAATGAATCAACCATCACAAAATCTAGTGGCAGAGAATTTCAGAGTATCACTGCTCTTACAGTAAAGAATACCCATCTATGAATATGGTGAAACCTTCTTTCCTCTAGATGTGAGGATAACCCCTTGTCATGGTTGCAGGCCTAGCTGTAAAGAGATCATTAGACAGATCTCTGTACTGTCCATTGATATATTTGTACATTGTAATTAGATCACCCCTAGGCCAACTGTTTTATAAACTGAATAACCCCAAGTTTGATAACCTTACTTGGTTATTATGTGGGCGGGAAATTGTCAGGCATTCACAGGTCATTTCCTTTTCAGTATTGAGCTCTATCTATATAATTGTGGAAGAGAATTAGCTTTGGGAGTGTAGGCTAGTCTGAGACGGACAATAAAAGAGCTAAATACGTTGAACAGCCCTGGCTTAATGCATAATTCATTGTAAAAATGTAAATTTTCCACAAAAGCAGTGGATCAGAAAACTGTGATATTCTGCCACAAGGGGCAAATAAAATAGCATTATATAAGCAATGTGTTATATATGGAGATAGATAGATAGATAGATAGATAGATAGATAGATAGATAGATAGATAGATAGATAGATAGATAGATAGATAGATAGATAGATAGATAGATAGATAGATAGATAGATAGAAATGATTTCTTGTTAATAGTTATGATTCACTGTTATGGCAAAAATCCCAAACCCTGTATAGTCACATTAGGTCACTAGCATCAATGTTCTTGTACTGTTTCCAATATACAGGAAACAGTAATCACAATCATAAAAATAACGAAGGTCTTATTCCATTGTTATTCCTGCCCAACATATTCTCCAGAACAGAAAACTGTACCGTTATTTAAATAAATAGCCAAAAAAAAGGAATAAAAGAAAAAATTCCTTTGGAAACCCAGTTTTCCTGAGATTAACTCTCTCGTTGTTATGTTAAAGCCAGCCTGGCATTCATACGGTTGGGATAGCTTTACAGTAATTCCGCCTCTGTAGAGAACAGTGAATAATTGAATGCACATCCACGAATAGCTGCGTTACCTTTCCCAGGGCCTGCACTATTCAATACATACATCCAATTTGTAATGAAAAAAGAAAACAAGTTATAAAGTACCTAAATAATTTGAGACATATGTCATGATTTCATTGGCAGTGATCTGGGCGCACTCTGACCCGGCTCTACTGCCTCACAGAACTACATTCCCTCAAGAGCTGGGAACTGCAGGTCACCGCTTACAAAGCTAGGAATGAAATCAAGATGTAACGTTTGATTTATTTGTGGCTGTTTGCAGTCATTATGAAGTCCACTGGCTATGAGCACATATAATCACAGACTTCAGCTAAACCGGAAAAAAGGAAAATACCAAACAAAACTGCTATGGTGCTATGCAAAGTACTCATATAAAACTAAAACAGAAGGGTTGAACATTCTTCAGTCAGCGGTAATAACAGCCAGCCTATTGTCAGAGAGCAGAGAACCCCCTGCAATGTGCTGACATATGGTTTAGGATGAAGCTGTGAGAGTGGCTTGCAAGATCTAAGAATACAACTTGTCGAAAACCAAATGTGACATTCCTAAAAAAAAGATGTTGGCAGCATCTTTCATCTGTCACAGGCTGGAGTCATGCCTGATTTACAGCACAGGGATTTAAACCTTCCACCTTTCCAAGGAACACACAGAAACTTTCTCCACTCTGCCGACTTGAGGGTGTCACTCATGATATGGACTTAATGCACTTTGGGACCTGAACAAAGTTCAGCTTATTCATATTCACTTCATGCCACTTAGAAACTGCCAACCATTGAGATGAGAGTTTGGAAACTCATGTGTCTGACAGCCAGTTTTGGACTTTCCCATGCATCTAATCTGCAATACTGGAAATTACGTGAACCTATAAACTAAGCTACGCCAATGCTGATCTCCAAATAAAGCCCTGTTTACACAGAACCAATTGTTCTGAGTATCTGATGGACATTTTCCATCGGTAAAATCATTGGGCAGGAGTTTGCCCTTCCTGGCGGGCATCATCATCTTTGCCTAGTTGCCACACGCTAGGCATTGTAAATGTAAATATGAGCAGCATTTACATTTAGCAATACAAGTCCTAGGCTTCACTTAGTCCTTAGGTGCCACTATGTTCACACACGGCAGATTTGTTGCAGAAATATCTGCAACTATTCCAGTCATCTGAATGGGGCTTGCATAAATCCATGCACATGCTAAAGAAACAGCCCCATTCAGATCTATTGGATGGAATTTTTGTGTCCAGTGTGGGAATGCTCTGTGAGCTAGAAAGCCTGGACTTCAGACTGATACATTGTAGCAAACTGCCATTCGCTACAATTATATCCACTTCTTAGCTGAGAGCAGGACTAGGTATGTACTAGAATGTTCTCATTCACTGACAGCTAAAAATATATATTAAGAATAGTGAGGAATTGAAACAAAGTATATAACAAAAGTGTTAGAACTTATGATTTATACGACATTTAGCTTTTTTAACATTAAACCAGCAAACCACTTTAGCGGTAGTTGGGACGTTTGAACTTACAGTTCCTTGGGCTTTTACTACGCTACTGTACTGAGATCAATAACTCAGTAATTGTTTCTTCTGGCACATACAGTACATGCCGCAAGTCTACTCTTTATAGGATGCAAGGTCATGCAAGGCTACAGACATCAAATTTCAGTGATTGGCTTTGGCCTCCATTCCCCTGATTTTGTTCTATATCTGAGAACTTTATAGAGAAATATTACGTAGTACAAAGTAATCAAATATGGGAATACTAGATGGCAAATTAAGTCAGAGAAATGGTAAATTAAGTTTAATGTGAATAAATGTAAGGTCATGGATTTGTGCCATTATATATTAAATAGTAAAACACTGGGTTAAACTGCCACTGAAAGGAACTTGGGGATATTAGTGGAAAGTAAACTTAACTTTATCAGTGTCAGGCAGCTGCTGCCAAGGCAAATATATTAATGGGGTGCATCAAAAGAATCATAAATGCACAGTACCAGAATATGGTTTTACCTCTATAGAAATCCCTAGTCAGGCCACCCATAGAATATTGCGTACAATTTTTGGCACTGTGTATCAGAAGGACGTAGCTGAACAGGAACGGGTGCTGAGAAAGGGGGGACCAAGGTAAAAAAAGGGAAAGAGTGGATTGCAGCGCCAAGAAAGGTTATCAAACTTGGGGTTATTCAGTTTGGAGAAAAGACGGCTTAGGGGTGATTTAATTACAATGTACAAATATATAATTGGACAGTACAGAAATCTTACTAATGATCTTTTTACCCCTAGGCCTGTAACAAGGACAAGGGGGCGATCCTCTGGATCTAGAGGAAAAATCACCATAGACGGGGATTCTTTATTGTAATGGAAGTGAGACTATGAAACTCCCTGCCACACAATGTTTGATGGTTGATTATTTAAAGTTCAGGTCGCCTGATGCTTTTCTTGAAACGTATAATATCACAAGTCATATGTTCTATATTCCTATCCTGGAGATAGGTGGTTAATCCAGGGATTTATTCTGCCATATTTGGAGTCAGGTAGGACATTTCCTCTTAATATGAGGTAATTGGAAATGGCCTCATAGGGGTTTTTGTCTTTCTCTGGACTAACGATGTAGGATTATAGGTTGGATATGAAGGACCTGTGTCTTTTTTCAACCTTATTAACTATGTAACTACATATTACAGTGTACTGGGTACAAGATATACACCTACAAGCAAATACCATACTAAAACACCATGTTATAGGCGTGGTTCCCATAATATTGTGCAGGCACTGATTCTGGCATCCATACCTGTTAGCTAAAATGTATGCTAGTGGCAGAGTGCTAGCGAACAGGTAAGGACAATAAGTCGTATAGAGCTCTTCTGTTTATTCTCTTCACTTAACACGTGCACCACATGCAAAAGAAAACTCCCCGTTAACTAGTATTTGCATCAGTTCATCCCTCCACAAGCAGACCTAAATGACAGGGAAGGGGTCAACGGGCAAAAACCTGCAAGGGTGAGCTGGGCCTAATATTATATACAAAATGTACTTTAAATAGATAAATTATATGTATCCTGAAATCCAGCACTGTGGGTCATAGGTATGTGTTGAGTGATGTAATATAATATAGAATTTCAGAATTTCATCTCAATTGGTGAAAAGTTTGAAATACTTGAAATTCTGTTTGGCTTATCACACTTTTCTGCTTCATGTTGTACAGTCATTAAGTTGTTCCTTGTGTGCAGCCAATTCATCATATAAAACTATCTGGACAAATTAGACTTGAGAAAAGTCTGCGAGCACGTCCTTGGTGACACTCATTTTACGAAAAAACAACAAATTAAGGAAAAAGTCATTGGATCTAGCACAATGTGTATATAATGGGACAGGTACACAATTATCATAACTGTCTAAGACTAGCAGCCAACATAATAGCGAGGTCTGGACCATGTACAATAAAGTTACTTTGTAAATATTAATATGGGGCATGTAAGTGCTTCAACTTAATCCGGTAAAAAATCCTACAGCAAATAGTTAACATAATACATACAAAGTCAAGCATTAAGATTGCATTTGTGGGAAATCTGTAGCAACGCTTTAATAATCATTTGGTGTACATTCATTTATTAGATGTGGTGGGATAGTGGTTCAGTCAGAGCCCAGTTGTGGCTTTTACCACAAATTACAATTACAATAGACATGGGGCTTACCAAAATTTCTTCATTTGGAAAAGAGCCAACCTCTGATACATAGTAGTCATGCTTCTAAACCATACTAGCCACATCTTACTAGATTCCTCTCCTTCATTTTTTTTAGGTCAGTCTATTTCGGATTATTTTCTCATTACAAATGACATTGTTGCATGTTCATTTATTTTCGGATAAATTCAGGTTCACCTCAAATTGGCCATAAACAGAAGATAACTGCTAGCTGAAATGTATTTGGCCAGCAGTTATCACCCTAAATCCCAACGATAAACATTTATTTTCGCTTATATACTTTCCCATGGAAGAAGGAGAGCTGAGCGCCAGGCCAGAACCTCCAGAACGGATAATGTCAGGGGAAAAAGGAACAGAGAGCATTTTCGCTCATTCTAACGAGTAAAATATAAGTCAAATTCTATCAATCTTTTTCATCTTATGAGTCACATTCAGCTCTAGGAGATAAATGCTATTCTCACAGTTGTATGTTGCATTCAATTCAAAACCAATAGGTGGTCTAAACGCCAAAAAAAAATGTTTTTTTCCTTTGTCCAGCTGGTGAGAGACGTATTCTACAATCAGATAATTCCAATGTAAGGATGGCGACAGCACTTTAATCCAACTACCTCTTTATCACCATTACTTTCTGGGACTGAGTGTTGTCGCCGCCCTTACATTGGAATTATCTGAATGTGTGTGGATGAGTCAGACCAAACCCACCAGGTGATGTACACCAGTGAATTATTTAAGGAGTTGCTGCTCATATTTTGTATTTTTCTGTATTCTACAATAACTGGGTCCTGAAGTGCTGAATGACAACAAAAGCCAATCTCTTATGCATTTTTATGTATGACTGTCATTATAAACCACAGGACATTCTCAAGAAAGTCCTGAAACGTAGCGGTATCAAACCCTTCTAGCTTCTAACCCTAGTCTAAATCAGAGAGGTGAACTCATTGTTGGTGCTCAGAGTGGTGAGCTGCTGGAAGAGAGGGTTCCAGGAGAAGGGACACACCGGCTGGACTCCCTAATCCTCCCTGCTGGAAGACTCTATCGTAATACAGGTAATCCGTGATCCCACAAACCACATGTGAGCTACAGGTTGGAGACCACTGCTATACACAAGGCCACAAATCTAAATAAATAAATTCATCCATTAAGAATAATTATAAATTCCAGGAACCAGACGTGCGTATTGACACACATAGGAAAAATTGTCATGCACACAGAAGTAACCAGGGCCAAGATAAGATGGAGTATGTGCCCTTGAAGAGGCTATTTCTGGACTAAATGAAGACGACTAAAATGTTCTGGTGCAACCAGCTGGATGCTGCGCCTGGGCTGCTCATGATTATGTAGGTGCCCGGTACGATGGGCACTTTCTTTAGTTTATTGGTGAGGGATTGGTGCCTGTAACACAGGAATAAACTTTTACTATGTGTCAGCTGCCTGCTGTAACCATTAAATGCCTGGTTGAGTAGAGTGAAATCTCAGCATCAGTTTATATATAATATATTAGGCTTCGTTCACATCAATACCGTAGTCGACTACGCTATTGATTCCGTCAAAATGACGGAACCCTTGCACAACGGAGACAAACGTCTGTCAGGGCTCCGTTCCGAGGGAAAGCTCAGACGGAACGTCGGAACGAAGCCCTAGCGCAGATGTGAGTGAAGCCTAAGAGAGACCTTCACATGCTTGGAGGGGATAAGGGAGGAGGAAATTTGAACGATCTATTATAAAAAAAGGGATGGTGAGGAAGGGGGCAACATAGAGCAATTAAATAAAGGATTGTCTGACAGCTGCTGAACTTCAGGGACAGAACGTGGTGTGATGCACAGTCTAAAAACCCTGCTTTAGGCATCAAAAACGCTTGTCCTGTCCTGGCTTTCAACTCTTCTCTGCTACGAGAAATGGGGGAGGGGGTAAAAAGGATTGCTAGGGCAGGGGGATTTTTGGAATAACTAATTTATTGCTAATTAAGTGTATACATATAAAAAAAAAGTCATTAAATCTAATAATGCAGAATGCTAAGTAAAGAAAGTGTTATTAGAAGAACACAATCATAATTAGAGACAGTGTTGGAGATTTAACGAAATGCACCGGATTTCTGGCACAAATTATAGCAAAATAGATGCCTTGCATGGCTAGAAATAAATTTATCATGCGTTTCAGACCCTTTTCACGCCCCTTCTCGATGTTTTGAAAAGTGTCTAGAAAAAGGGGCAAGGCTAAGAGGAGACGTAAAATGACAAATTTATTAATGGTGTGTTATTTTTTGGCACTATTTGTGTAAAGTATACCAGCGAAGAGGTGGTGTACAGAAAAGTGTCTAACATGTCAAGCCAATTGCACAAAATTTATCATATAGTTCACGCTATTGTGATAAATTTGGTGCAGTTCCTGTGTAATGTCCGTGGCTGTTGGCCGTCAGCTCCAACCTCCCCCTGACAGCCACGAGTCGGCAAGTGCTGGCCCCAGCCTCCTCCTCAGGAGACGCCAGCGCTCACGTCCACTCACCTCAGCCGGATCCCGTAGGGATGAACTTTGACCCGTGAGTACCCTGGACTATAAGAGGGGTCCAGCCCCCTGCTTCTATGCCTGAGTGTTGTTGTTTCCCTTAGTCTGTCTTGCGAAAGGTCTCCTAAGTGTCTTCCAGCTTCCCGGTGTTCCCCGTACCTGTATCATGTATCCTATTTCTCGTGCTTTCTGTACCATCCTGGTCTACTGCCGTGCTGAGCTGTTGTCGTGTTTTGCTTCATCTCCACGCCTGTTCTGCTGCTCCACGCCTGACGTCTACCTGCCGTCTGGTCCCAGCCAAGCCTGCCTTGCTGCTGTCTACATTGCCTCAGGTACCCTTTTCTGGACTATAGATTTTGTACCATACCTGTTTTGCCAGCTACCATCCCGCTACGCAGTACGGCCCAGTGGGTCCACACCCTGCCTCGTGACATCTGCCTATCTGGTCGCGTTTTATCCTGACTTTTAGACGCTATTAACATTGTATTGTCCCATTTTGTTCTGAAATACAAACACGTTTTAAGACTGCACATGGAATACAGGCAAAAAGAAAAAAAATGACAGTGTGAAAATAAAAAGAAACAGCCCAGAACTAAATATATTATCATCATCATAAAAAAACATTATTTCCAGTCACGCCACGGATTTTACTTATATTATTACAGATATTTTCAACAAAAAGCCAATATAATTAATGTTCTATAATCATCAGCTCCATCAATTTGATAGGTCAAAAGAAGGATAAGCGAAAACGAGTTCACAAGAAAATAATGTTCGCGCCGCTCAGCAATGCATATGATCACGGTCAACCATCACTGTTTCAGTAATGGTTGGCCATAACTTTATCAGTTACTATATAAGAATAGAAAGTGGCCGCCAATAATAACATATAAAATCCCCTGTAATGTTACTGTAGCCAGTAATGGAATATTCAATGTCTTCTCTACATTAAGAAACATCGAAGTGAAGCCTTAAAGAAGGATTTCAAATTAAGACTTTATTCTATGAAGATGTATTCAGAATACTACAATTTCATGTTCCAATTTTTTGCTGCTTGGCCACATATGAATCACATTAAAATCTGATATCATGAAAATTTTTGCATCAGAATATAAGTGCAAATATTAGAGGCGAGTTTGTTAGCACCACCAGCAAGAATTACTACATTAGAAGTTAGAGCAATAGCCAAAGTCTGGCCATTGTGTTTACATATAGAGATATTATTTTTCTATTTAGTTAAAGGGGTATTTCAAGAATCAACATATATCCCCTTTCTACAGGATAGGTGATGAGTCTGGTGGGGCGCCCACCAATCACTAGAAAGGGTTCCCGAGCCCCCCGGTTCCTTCTCTCTGCACCCCTCGCAGTGAGGAGAAGCTTAAATGAAGCAAAAGACGAGCATGTCCCCTGACGCTTCATTCACTGTTTATGGGACTGACGGAAACCGCCCATGGCTTTACTCAACTGTCTCCATTAGTCGCATAGACTTTGAATGACCACGCGTGCTCGCCTGTCGCTCCATTCAAATTACTTAAAACTTCGTTCTTGCAGTATTCAGACATTTATGTTGATTTTGCCCATTTAAGGCAGTTAAACAGGAAATATGGCAATAGGAAATGCATCCATATTGGCTGTCAACTTTTGAATTAGCTCCTTTAGAGTTTAATGGAAAACCACGGGTGGACTAACGACTCAAGTATTAGGGCAGTGTTTGGGGGCCAAAAGCCTTAGTCAGTTAGGCCACTTTATACAATTTAAGGTTAGGGCCTGCCAAAAAAATAAATGTTCCTTAGGCCTTATTTACACGAACGCTGCGCATCTCGGACGTGAAAAACTGCAGTTTTTCACGCCCGAGGTGCATCCGTGCTCATCATTGCGTGACGCGATGTCACGCATCCCCCATAGTTGAGAGTCTATGGAGGGATGCGCGATGCGCGAAAAGAACGGACATGTCCTATTTTCGCACGGACCCTTTACACGGTCCGTTGAAACAACGGCTTTGTGAACGGCCACATTGAATTACATAGGTCCGTGGGACGGCCGCTGTTTCAACGGCTGTCCCACGGACGTTTAACACGTTCGTGTAAATAAGGCCTTAAATGCATTTTATAAAAAAGTGTATCATGACTATAATGGCTGGATAGTGGCCCATGACCATTTTTGCCCAGGTATCCAGCTCACTATAAGACCACCCCTGGAGTAAACTGTCATTTTCTTATTGCTAGAACATGCTATCCATCAACTTCTGAGAAGCAATTTTTTTTTTTACATTTTCTATGTTCATTTATTATGCATTTATTAAAAAAAATTAATTACGTTATTACATGTAACTTTTAATTTTATTATTGGATATTTTATTAGTATGTCCTATGAGCTAGACATTGCTAACATGGGAAACATCAATAAACCCGGGACTCTGAGCACAGAGTTTCTCTGATCAGGGGACAGAGAATTGGTTATTTCACTATGGCAGCCAAGTTCCAGCAGCAGTGAGTTTACAAAATTTGCAATCCCAGACATTTATACATCTCTTTCACTAACACACTTGCCCTGGCCCAACATAAATACACAATGGAATAATTGAGGCTGATTAAAAAAGATGGATTGTATATGTAGTAACCAATAGCAACTACTCATATATCTGCTTTATTATCACATATTACTAAAGTGATGAAAGTGGATTGTTGACAGGTTCAGTACAATAATGTGGGTCATTTTGGTCATATTTGAAATAAACATCTGCAACTGTCTATACAACTAGATGTTCATCAATTCTTAAAGGAAGGTAAAATTAGTCTCTTGACAGGACTTTAAATGGTCATAAGATGAAAACAGTCAAAAGGCTTAGTAGTACCCATGGTAGCAATTATCCCTGGGCTATGATCAATGAAGGTCTTCTGTTAGTCGGGTCTCTATTGACTCAGGAAGTCGAGTTATATTGGGTCAGGTTAAAGCTAAAATGGGCAAGCAGACTTGCCCTAAGCAGCTCACAGCCTTCCAGACTTCACTTACCCCATTAATTATTCCTGTCCACATGGCACCAATTTATATGGTTCACAATCAGACGAGGTATGAAAGGTCACAGGAAAACAGTGCTTCTATTTACAAAATTAGAATAGACATCTATTTAGTATAGAGACCATGCTTCCTATATGCTGCGAAGACAGTGCCTACTTAAGTAGGCAAAAAGGCACAGACTAAAAAATACAACTCAACTTTGGCAAACCAAACATAGAATACAAGTGTATTCAGACAGAAAAGTGTGTTCCCGTACAGGATCCACGGTTCTGACCTTATGAGTTGTACATACAGTAATGAAGATTGAAAACAAGAGCTCAACATAACTGTGTATTGGTTAAAATGATGGATTTTTCATTTCTCGCCACCAAACATAATTTTTATTTAACAGATGTTAGGTTAACTAGTATCATATAACAGTAGAGGCAAATTCAGAGCAGAAACCTCAATGGAGACAAAACAAGTTATTGCTTTAATTTTGAATCTGGAAGATCATTAGATCAATCAGATTTTTATTAAAGGGCTTAAAAGGGCTGTCTCATTTTTACAACCCTTAAACATATGCCATATTAAGTCATGTGGATGTCATAGGGACTCCCCTATTTGAGCCAGAGCGGAGAGCCTCTAAGAGTGGCTTTAGCTATGGTGGACCCAACCCATTCATCTATTACATAGCAGATAATACTACATTGTCTCTGCAGTGGCCCTTATTGAGCAAATGCAAGGCCAGCCACTTCTTCCTGCAGCAATAACAGCTGATCGCTGATCAGGGTTTCTGAAGTCAGACTTGAGGCGACAAGCTAATTTCCAGGCCGGCTTCAAGATGAAAAGGGGTTGTCATGGTGAGTTCTGTTAATTAAAGGGTAACTAAACTTTCAGAAAACTTCTGACATGTCATAGTGACATGTCAGATGTTTTGATCGGTGGGGGTCTGAGCACTGAGAAAAGCAGAAGCTTTTCTCAGAAAGCCGAGCATTGGGTGTACGGGTTCATAGACTTTCTATTGAGTCCGTACATCGTTACATCGTCTTTTCGAGTAAAGACGATCAGAAACCAAGAGGCTCAGCGCTCACATGCTACACTGCTTCCGTAACTGCCATTCACTTCTATGGGAGTTACGGAAACAGCTTAGCTCAGTGAGCTATGCTGTTTTTTACTTACATGGTCAAAAATTACAATTGGCAGCAGGAATACAGAAAGGTAGAACAGGGTTTAGGGGCCACGTTCTAGAGATATGTGCAGATGCCAGAGGTGGGACCTGCATCTATCTGACATTTATGGCATATCCTGTGGATATGCCATAAATGTCCCTGATGGGAAAACCCCCTTAAGGGTTGTATGATGTGCCTGGAATCCAAATGAAAAGGCCATTTGGGAAAAACATTGTTAGGGTATGTGCACACACACTAATTACGTCCGTAACTGACGGACGTATTTCGGCCGCAAGTCCCGGACCGAACACAGTGCAAGGAGCCGGGCTCCTAGCATCATAGTTATGTACGATGCTAGGAGTCCCTGCCTCTCTGCAGGACAACTGTCCCGTACTGTAATCATGTTTTCAGTATGGGACAGCAGTTCCACGGAGTAGCAGGGACTCCTAGCATCGTACATAAGTATGATGCTAGGAGCCCGGCTCCCTGCACTGTGGTCGGTCCGGTACTTGCGGCCGAAATACGTCCGTCAATTACGGACGTAATTAGTGTGTATGCACATACCCTAAGGGGAACTTTGTCAACTTCATGACTGACAGTATACAGCACCTTAAACTCTGGTTCTAGTATTCGTATAGTGGGAACTGTTAGCTCCCACTAATTTATCACTTTGTCTGCATTGTACATATGTCCTCGGTTTCACATCCCCCCAGTTCCATGACAAGAGTGCTTTAAGATAAAATAACTTCCAATTAACCCAAAGTTTTGCATGGCTGAAATTTGTCCTTTCTAGTTGACTTACAAGCAGCAGTCAAAGTGGACATTTTTGCTATCTTTTCACTTCCGTATGGAGCTGTGTGGTCTGACCATCTACGATCAACATATGGTTGAGCCCCAAAAATTGCCAACATGTATTGACTGTAAATCAATATGTTCATATGGTACTAGAATTTCCTCCTAAACAATCACTTATAATAAAAAAATAAAATATTCAAATATTATCCTGCTAGTCTAAATAAATATGTCAAAGCATAATAAAAAAAATAATGTTGCTATAATTAGCAGCAGTATAGAGAACTAAGTAGGAACATAATGACAAATCTATTTCTAGAAGGAAACACAAGTAAAAAAAAAAATCTCTTTTCAGGGCTAACTCACTTCATAAATAATTTCATTAGGCTAAATACGATATTCCAATTAACCAGATGGTGACAATCCTCTACACTGAGGAAGTTTAGGATTATACCAGATGTGACAGTGATCGGATGACTTATTGGTATCAGACTGTTGAAGATCTGTTTAACGCATTTTGGTGAAACAGCTAATATGACGGCCAGTCACGTTTTATTGTATCACTTTCCATCAATATAACTTAATAAAGGTACATTTAGCTAATGCTGTAACATTAATGTCTGTTCACACTACACCACTAACCAATACAATGTGCACCATGTTGCATTATGTGTTATATCCCATCTACTTGATGGCCCGAGCTCCATATAGAATTTTCAAGTCAGAGCAAGTTGGAAAACTGTCCAAATCCTCTGAGTGTAGTTGCACTTTAAGGGTATGTTCACACGACAGCGTCCGTAATGGCTGAAATTACGGGGATGTTTTCAGGAGGAAACATCCCCGTAATTTCAGCCGTAACGGCATGTGCAGGCGCTTGAACGCCGCGTCCATTACAGACGTAATTGGCGCTGCTTTTCATTGGAGTCAATGAATAACGGCTCCAATTACGCCCCAAGAAGTGACAGGTCACTTCTTTGATGCGGGCGTCTATTTACGCGCCGTCATTTGACAGCGGCGCGCAAATATACGCCTCGTGTGAACAGACAAACGTCAGCCCATTGCTTTCAATGGGCAGATGTTTGTCAACGCTATCGAGGCGCATTTTTCGGACGTAATTCGGGGCAAAAACGCCCGAATTACGTCCGTAATTAGTGTGTGTGAACATACCCTTAGACTTCAAGTTCCTCATGTCATTTGTTATTGGTATACCTCATTACGCTATCTCAAAAAGTAAAAATAATTCTTAATAAAAGCTAAGGCTTCATTCACATTCAATCGGGGCTCTGTTCATGGGTTCCGTCAGAGCTTTCCGTCAGGGGAACCCATGAAAGGAAACTAAACTGAAACAAACAGAAAGCATAGGTTTTCGTTTGCATCACCATTGATTTCAATGGTGACGGATCAAATGGTTTCCATTTGTCACCGTTGTGTAAGGGTTTTGTTGTCTAACATAATCAATAGCGCAGTCGACTATGGTATTGATTCAGTCAAAACAACGGAACCCTTACACAACGGTGACAAACGGAAACCATTTGCAACGGTTCCGTCACCATCGAAATCAATGGTGATGCAAACTTTCCATTTGCTTCAGTTTGGTTTCCGTTAATGGGTTCCCCTGATAGAAAGCTCAGACGGAACCCATGAACGGAGCCCCGACGCAGAGGTAAAGGAAGTCTATTTTAAAAGTTGCACCAAAGACATTTTTATATTTTAAAAAATCACTTTCAAAGGTTTATATAGCCTTTAATGTATTCTTATTTGCTGTTATTATAATTATTGTTACTCAACATGAAGTTAGTTTTTCCACATTGACCACCATAGAACTCGTTGTCCATAGTATATCAATAAAGTAGATATCTCCTGTATATTTGGACTTTTTTTTTGAAACTTTCAGCAGACTCAATGCAGCCCTCGCTTTGGGTGACTCAAAGTGGAAGAACTTTCAGGTAATTCATAAAAAGAATGAGCTTCCCTAAGGGCATGACCACACATGGCGGAATTCCTCCGCAACTGTCCGCATCAATGCCGCACCTAATCCGGGTTGCGGATTACGGCTGCGGATCTGCACAAAATGTGCAGAAAATTGATGCGGACTAGCTGCTGCGGACTGCGGGAAAAGTGCTTCCCTTCTCCCTATCAGTGCAGGATAGAGAGAAGGGACAGCACTTTCCCTAGTGAAAGTAAAAGAAATTCATACTTACCGCCCGTTGTCTTTATGACGCGTCCCTCCTTCGGCATCCAGCCCGACCTCCCTGGATGACGCGCCAGTCCATGTGACCGCTGCAGCCTGTGATTGGCTGCAGCCGTCACTTACACTGAAACGTCATCCTGGGAGGCCGGACTGGAGACAGAAACAGGGAGTTCTCGGTAAGTACGAACTTCATTTTTTTTTACAGATACATGTATATTGGGATCGGTAGTCACTGTCCCGGGTGCAGAAACAGTTACTGCCGATCGCTTAACTCTTTCAGCACCCTGGACAGTGACTATTTACTGACGTCTCCTAGCAACGCTCCCGTCATTACGGGAGCCCCATTGACTTCCTCAGTCTGGCTGTAGACCTAGAAATACATAGGTCCAGCCAGAATGAAGAAATGTCAAGTTAAAAAAGCAAGACGCATCCGCAGCACACATGACATGTGCATGACAGCTGCGGACTTCATTGCGGAACTTTGAATCTCCATTGAAGTCAATGGAGAAATTCCGCCATGAGTCCGCCACTGCTCCGCAACAGACAGAGCATGCTGCGGACACCAAATTCCGCTCCGCAGCCTATGCTCCGCAGCGGAATTGTACGCATCGTGTAAACGAACACTGCTAAATTAAAGTGAAAGTCAATGGAGAAACGGCTCCGCTGCGGATTAACGCTGCGGAGTGTCCGCAGCGGAATTTAAGTGAAATTCCGCCATGTGTGAACCCGCCCTTACTGTAAAAAAAATATTTCTGGATCGAGGACTTAGTAATCTATTTAGACAACACATTAGGTGTCAATTTGTGTAAAATAGTCACACAAACCAACCAACCATTGTTAGTCTGACTATTCACTCACACAAATGAAAGTGGTATTCACATTTCAGAAATGAATGGCATATACACGAATATGCAGTGGCGTAACCACCGCTGTAGCAGCCATAGCGGCTACTAAGGGGCCCGCGGCAAGAGGGGGCCCATGCAGCCTGCCGACACGGGTGCCCCCTGAGCCCGGTTGCGCCGGTAGCAGCCGCTGTGGCTGCTACAGCAGTAGCGACGCCACGTTCAATAGTATCTACGTGCTTGATAAAGACTCCTGCAGAGTCGAAACGTACCACTTTGTTGTTGGGATGTGTTAATAAAACACTTTTACACCTTTGCCATACGGATGCTGTCCACAAGTTTTTTGCATCAATTGATTGTCCAGAAGGGTTCTCTGGACTTGGAATTTGCATCCGGCCGTAATCGAGTGGAGATATTCCAACCAAGTGAGTCCCGTGGACAACCAGTTTACCACTGGTCCCGCATCTGTCACACATTTATACGATATCCTGTGCATATGCTATAAATGTTTGTGTTGGAAACACCCATTTAAGCAATACTACTCTATATTAATGTTATAGATATTAAAGCAATGATACTGATACTCTTGCCTATCATCTTAAAGAGGCTCTGTCACCAGAATAAAAATGCTCTATCTCCTACATCAGTTTATCGGCGCTGGAATGTAGTTACTAGCAATGTGTTTTTATTTTAAAAACAATGTTTTTTAACAAAGTTATGGCGTTTAGAACATTTATGCAAATGAGGTCCTTAATGCCCAACTGGGCGTTTTTTAATTTTCAACCAAGTGGGCGTATGACAAAGAGGTGTATGACGCTGGCCAATCCGAATCATACACCTATCTGCCTTACACCCAAGTTAGATTCACTGAGCAGCGTGATCTCGCGAGACCGCGCTGTGACGTCACTTCCGCCCACAGGTCCTTCATCCCTGCGTCTGAAGACAACATCTTTCGTCTCCCTGCAGGCTGCTGCTGCTGCTGCTGCTACTACCGATCCGACGACTGGGACTTCTCATCGGCCTGGAGGGAGACGAAAGATGTTGTCTTCAGACGCAGGGATGAAGGTCCTGTGGGCGGAAGTGACGTCACAGCGCGGTCTCGCGAGATCACGCTGCTCAGTGAATCTAGCTTGGGTGTAAGGCAGAGAGGTGTATGATGCGGATTGGCCAGCGTCATACACCTCTTTGTCATACGCCCACTTGGTTGAAAATTAAAATCGCCCAGTTGGGCATTAAGGACCTCATTTGCATAAATGTTCTAAATGCCATAACTTTGAAAAAAAACATCGTTTTTAAAATAAAAACACATTGCTAGTAACTACATTCCAGCGCCGATAAACTGATGTAAGAGATAGAGCATTTTTATTCTGGTGACAGAGCCTCTTTTAGGGTATGTTCACACGGCCAAATTTCAGACGTATACGAGGCGTATTATGCCTCGTTTTACGTCTGAAAATACGGCTCCAATACGTCGGCAAACATCTGCCCATTCATTTGAATGGGCTTGCCGACGTACTGTGCAGACGACCTGTTATTTACGCGTCGTCGTTTGACAGCTGTCAAACGACGACGCGTAAAAATACAGCCTCGTCAAAAGAAGTGCAGGACACTTCTTTGGAAGTTTTTGGAGCTGTTTTCTCATAGACTCCAATGAAAACAGCTCCAAACACGAACGTAAAAAACGCCGCGAAAACGGCGCGAAAAACGCCGCAAAAAATGCGAGTTGGTAAAAAAACGTCTGAAAAGCAGGGTCTGTTTTTCCTTGAAAACAGCTCTGGATTTTCAGACGTTTTTGTTGACTACGTGTGAACATACCCTAAAGGGATTCTCCAGGACTTTATCATTGATGACCTATCCTTAGGATAGGCCATCAATGTTTCATCGGGCGTCGCGAATCCGGGGCCCCTGATGATTGCCCAGTTTAAAGGGGTTGTATGGGATTAGAAAAAGGGTCTGCTTCTTTTCAAGATGTTTCCAAGAAACAGATCTTTCTTTTTTTTTTTTTTTTTTTAAAGAGACAAAAGCAAACCCTTTTTCTAGTTTTCTACAGCCCCTTTAAGATTTCAGGATTTTTTTCTTGGAGAGTTTTAACAGTACAAATAATATTTCCTAATCAAAATCAGTAACCATTGTGCCTGATTAAAATAGTTTTTAAATGTTGATCATTGTATTCTTATTATGCTATGTACTTATACCGAAAAATATTTTCTGCCTTTCTACAGCTCTATAGACTATTTCTTGTTTTATACCTGCTTTTTGTGAAAAATCTTGTATTTACCAAAAATAACACCCAAACAGGACTGAATGACACCAAAACAGGGAGGATTTTGACCATATACTAACTGAACTTCGTATCAGCAGCATGTTCTTAAAGATAATTCCTTATAAAAAGCTTGTTTCTATATAATACTGCTGATTCCCAGAACTGAGATGTCCCTGAGGAGCCTACAATAATTCAATTTTGTCTTGTAGGGACCATGCCACACAATTTGACCAATTATTTCGGAAGTAACGCCTATGCTGGAGGGAAATCTGCACAACGACACCAAGAAAATTCTCCACCTGATTCACCAGTGTCACGTACAGTGTAAAAAACTGTAGAATATGAAGGCAATACAAGTATAGTATTGTATAAAGCAACAATATCAACCATGAAAATTTAAAAAATGTCATAACATTGCATTTATTTATAGTTTTGCTTTTTTTATTATTATGCTGTATATTTTTGTAATTTTTGCTTATTATAAATTGATCTATTATGGATTCGCTGCAGTTGACTGAACTACTTTTTATAGTATTTTGTCTGGAGAATAAGGAGGAATCGTTTATTTACAGAAAGAACATGACCTTGTGCACATAATGATCTTCACTTAGCTTGTGTTCATTCAACAGGGTAATAATAATGAGTCCAACATACAGAATAGTGTCGCTTTGATTTGAGGGTTGAAAGTGCCACTCAGGAGGCACATCAACCCAACAATGACTGAAAATAGCTAAAAGAACGACATGAAGATCCTCATCCACACTGATTAGTAGAAGAGGATGTCACTTTAGGGGCTTACTATCCAGGCTTCTGTATATTATGATCTATGTAGGGTCACTGCAAAGAAGATCAACATCACATTAATCTTCTGGAGATGGAGATGGCAATCCTGGACTAAGAAACATTTTAATCAGCTCCACAGGGGATTAGTTTGCTTTAGAAATGATGCATTGACATGCATGAGGTTCTGCTAGGTTGGTTTGTCTGAGAGAGGTATGGTCTTCTCTCCCCTGCTGTAATTTGAGGAAATCAGAAGGGGTGCAGTCTAGGGAGGTTTGCAAGCTCCTTCAAGCTGAATCAGGCCACAACACATGTGTGAACCATTTACCATTTATTTATATATTTGACTTAGAGCACATATAGAAATCTTTGGCAGCTCTGCCTGAAGGAGATGCTGTTTTCATCTTAGTTTCTGGCACAGAAAGTGCGTCTGGTGGAAAGTAGAGGAAGGAAAATTCAACGGAGCCTCCAACAATGATGGAGCTACCGCACACATGCAAACCATTTGCCATTTATATATACATTGAGATTGTGGAATCCGAGAAAAATGATTTACGTGCAAGAATCTTCCCATCTTTTGCATGCTATATCTAAACAGAAAAATGAAGACAAGGTCGTTGAACGAAAATTTGAAACTGTTTAACCACATCAAATATTTTGAAAACAGAATTTCATCAGCACTAACGAAATTTTTATGGTCCTAAACTCTCCACTAATATGCATTGAAATTGGAGGCTGCGTTCAGACTTCTTCGAACGTGGCAGCATGACGTGAAGTAGTAGCAAGTCTGAGCGTGTTTTTAACTGTGAGCAGAGGGTGCCCAACCTCGCCTGCAAAAAAATAAAAAATAAATATTTTGTACAACAAAAGTCAGATTAGGGCTTGAATAAACTGGATTAACACATGGCATTTAGATCCGGTTTTTGTAGCGTTTTATCATAGCCAAAAACTTTGCAGCCTGGTGTTTGTTGTTAGTCAATAGAAAAATATGAAGTTCTCAACACACATTGCATTTTGGTTTGTTAAATTTCTTTGGCAATTTTGATCCCATTGGCCCAGCATGATCTGGTGCTGGTGTTTTTGAGGTAATTTTTTACCCATAGACATTAAATGTAACAAAAAAAGGACAAAAAAAACCCAGCATTGCCTGTGTGAACTTATGTGGCGTTTTTTGGTGAGGTTTTCACAGCATTCAGGCCTAGGTTTTCTAAGTATGATCTCAACCTGTCCTGCTTAAAATTATATTTGTGTGCTTGTTGGAGCTGTTCGGGTGTGGTAAGTGACATAAAACATATATTTTGGGATTGTATACCAATTTATTGTATTTGGCAAAAGGTGGAATGTTTAATAAAAGATGACCCGATGTTCCTCCTGTAATGGATTCAGGCCCAAGCGTTATTACATATAGGTATCGGTGACCTTACTCCACATGATAAAACAATTGTATTCCATATCTCGACTTCTGCAAAAATCATCATTCCTGTTCTTCATACAATCCTAAATGGGAAAAATTTACTTTTTCGCCACACTATATGGACTGGAAGCAAAAAATGGAAGCAAAACTGCAGTCTGCAGAACTTTTGTTTTTGTAAAAAAAAAAACGGAAACAAACGAAAAGCAACTGAAAAAAAACAATTACCATTGAAATCGTTGGTAATTCTAACGGGACCGTTTCTTTCCGTTTAATGTTTCGATCCTTTCTTCCTCTGAAGAAGGAGAGGTAAACGTATACTAATGCTAGTGTGAACTTAGCCTTAACTGTACTGATGGATCAGTTGAGAAATAAAAAATGTACTTTCTTCCCTTTTCCATGTATCTTTGATTATTTTTCATCTGTAGAATCCATTTGCACTGTCATGTATGTTAACTGTATTTTAATGACCAATAAGAAGTTTGTTTTAAAAAAAAATTACATTTGTGTGTATGCAGCTTTTCGTGCAGGACCAAATTGAAATATTCCTTAGTTTAAAACATTCAATTAAACCCTCAAGGACGCGGTCAATTTTAATTTTTTCATTTTCGTTTTTTCCTTCCCACCTTCCAAAAGCTATAACTTTATTTTTTCATCACCATAGCTGTATGAGGGCTTCTTTTTTGCGGGACAAGATTTAGTTTTTCATGGTAGAATTTATTGTACAGAATAATGTACTGGGAAACTGAAAACAAATTATTTGTGGGTTGAAATGGGCAAAAAACTGCGATTACGCCATTTTTTGGGGGGTTTTATTTTTATGGCATCCATCAGGTGGTAAAAACGACATGTTCACCTTAGGCCCCATGCACACGACCGTGTTTTTGCGTCCGCAATTCCCCCGCAAATCCACGGGAGAATTGCGGACCCATTCATTTCTATGGGCCCATACACACTATCCGTGTTTTCACGGGTCTCCGCATGTCCGCACATCCGTGCCGCAGAAACTCCGGACATGTCCTATTATGGGCCGCAAATGCGGTGCGGACATGCCAATAGAAGTCAATGGGCCCGTGGAAATTGCGGATACACCTCCGTGTGTCATCCGCAGTTTTGCGGATTTGCGGAAGTGTTGCTAGGCGACGACCGGGAATGAGTTCTGTCGTCATCATGTTTTACCTAGGCTTTTTTTTTTTCATCCGCATTTTGCGGATTACATACGGATGAACTGCGGAGGACATACGGATGAACTGCGGATGACATTTCACGGAACACGGTCCTGGAATTTGCGGACCAGAAAAACACTACGGTCGTGTGCATGAGGCCTTATTCTATGGGTTTACAATTACGGCGATACCAAATTTATATGTTTTTATAAAAAAAAATATATAAAAAATATTTGCTAAAAAAATTGTTTTGTGTTGCCATATTCTGAGAGCCATAACTTTTGTATTTTTTATTTGATTGAGTGGTGTGAGGGCTTTTTTTTTGCGCAACAAACTGTAATTTTTATTGGTACCATTTTGGGGTACATGCGACTTTTTGATCACTTTTTATTCCATTTTGTTTTAGTGCTAAGGTGACCAGAAAACAGCAATTTTTTTTTACGACGGTCACCGAGCGGGTTAAATAACGCTGAATTTTAATAGTTCACACTTTTTCGGATGCAGCGATACCAGTTAAGTTAACTTTGGGTAATTTTTAACATTGCTTTAGGGAAAATGTTTGTTTTTTTAAACTTTTTTTTGGAACATTAAAAAAAACTTTATTTAAAGGGTAACTAAATGTTTGACAATCTTCTGACATGTCATAGAGACATGTCAGACGTTTTGATTGGTGGGGTCCAAGCACTGAGACCCCCACCAATCGCTCAAACAAAGCAGCAGAAGTGCTAGTGTGAGCGCTTAGCAGCTTCATGTCTGTTCGGCTTTTTCTGGAAATCAATGTATCGGAGTACGGGCTCAATAGAAAGTTCATGAGCCCGTACTCCGATACATCGGCTTTCCGGAAAAAGCCGAATAGAAACTAAGCGGCTGACCGCTCACATGAATGATTCTACCGCTTCGTTTGAGCGATTGGTGGGGGTCTCAGTGCTCGGACGCCCACCGTTCAAAAGTTCTAAATGTCACTATGACGTCAGAAGTTTGTCAAACGTTTAGTTAAACTTTAAACTGCTTTTACTTGTTTTTATTAGTCCCCCTATGGTACTTCACCCAGCAATCATTGGATCACTTTTATATATACTGGAATGATAATGTATTGCAGTATATCACTATACTGACAGTTTCCTTTAAACCCTGCCAGAGGCAGGGCTTTAAAGGAGTACAAAAATTGCAGACTTGGGGGCCTTCATTAGGCACCCAGGCATGCCGTGAGGACCCTCGGCACCCCGCGATCTCAGTGCAGGGAAACTGATGGCACGTTGGAGAGGGCCGCCCCCTCATTCTAACGCTTTAAATGTCGTAGTCTCTATTGACCGTGGCATCTAAGGGGTTAAATGGGCGGAATCAAAGTGTTCTTTGATCCCGTCCATTGCAGTGAGGTGTCAGCTATATTACACAGCTGTCACCTGCTAAGTATAGAGCAAGCTCAGCCCGAGAGCCCGCTGCATACTTCCCGACTTTCATGTACATGTACGTGGCATGTTGTTGAGGGGTTAACCAACAACATCCAATAGGCTGCTCTCACAAGATTGTATTTTTCATCAGGTTTTCCATCCTTTTTTTCTGTCTGTAATACAGAGATAATGTTAATCTATGAATCTGTCCACGAGCATATAAAATACACGCATATTTTAAAAACGTAGCATGCACTACTTTCATCCGTTTTCAGGATAAAAAATGCCCATTGAGGTCTATGTAGAGTGATTGAAATACGGATGAATCCATATGGGATCCGTATTTTATCTGTATTGCATCGGTATGTCATTAGTATTTAATCCGTATTGCATCCATGGCTGTCTCATGTAGTTACATTTTCTGCCTAGAATACAGCCCATCAGTATTACTGATCATTGATACTGGTACAATACTAATGACATACTGATGCAATATCATTCGTAAGGGCATGACCACACATGGCGGAATTCCTCCGCAACTGTCCGCATCAATGCCGCACCTAATCCGGGTTGCGGATTACGGCTGCGGATCTGCACAAAATGTGCAGAAAATTGATGCGGACTGGCCGCTGCGGACTGCGGGAAAAGTGCTTCCCTTCTCCCTATCAGTGCAGGATAGAGAGAAGGGACAGCACTTTCCCTAGTGATAGTAAAAGAAATTCATACTTACCGCCCGTTGTCTTGATGACGCGTCCCTCCTTCGGCATCCAGCCCGACCTCCCTGGATGACGCGCCAGTCCATGTGACCGCTGCAGCCTGTGCTTGGCCTGTGATTGGCTGCAGCCGTCACTTACACTGAAACGTCATCCTGGGAGGCCGGACTGGAGACAGAAACAGGGAGTTCTCGGTAAGTAGGAACTTATATGTTTTTTTACAGATACATGTATATTGAGATCGGTAGTCACTGTCCCGGGTGCAGAAACAGTTACTGCCGATCGCTTAACTCTTTCAGCACCCTGGACAGTGACTATTTACTGACGTCTCCTAGCAACGCTCCCGTCATTACGGGAGCCCCATTGACTTCCTCAGTCTGGCTGTAGACCTAGAAATACATAGGTCCAGCCAGAATGAAGAAATGTCATGTTAAAAAACCAATACGCTCCGCACCACACATAACATGTGCATGACAGCTGCGGACTTCATTGCGGAACTTAGAATCTCCATTGAAGTCAATGGAGAAATTCCGCCATGAGTCCGCAACCAGTCCGCCACTGCTCCGCAACATCCCTTGCATGCTGCGGACACCAAATTCCGCTCCGCAGCCTATGCTCCGCAGCGGAATTGTACGCATCGTGTAAACGAACACTGCTAAATTAAAGTGAAAGTCAATGGAGAAACGGCTCCGCTGCGGATTAACGCTGCGGAGTGTCCGCAGCGGAATTTAAGTGAAAATCCGCCATGTGTGAACCCGCCCTAATACAACCATATTGCAGATTCGTATTACAAATGTTTACAAATACACTTGTGTGAAACAGGTCTTGGTTGTCCCACAAATCCATTTAGGGACTGTTCACATCTGCATTGGGGTATTCCGTTATTCTGCTCCTGAAGGGAATATAAGAAGAAACGTTCCGTTGAACAATGGATACCGCCAACGGCCGACGGAACCCATTAACTTCAATGGGTTCCGTTGGTTTTCCATCGGGGGTGTCTGTGATTTTACCAGAAACAATAACGCAGCCTGCTGCGCTATTGTCTCCAGTAATCCCAGCCGGGTCTGCGAAGGACGCTCCTAATGGAGACTCCAACGCAGATGTGAACAGCCCCTTAGGCAATATCAGTTTGTGTCTTGAACCCGTTTTTATTGTTTTCGCTTCCCTTATATTTGTTATTTTTCAAAGATCTTCTACAATAAATAATAAAATAAAAGTATCCATGTATAACCGTCAAACACAATGGAAAATTACAAATCCCTGTTCCCCAGTAGTTCAGTAGTATATTAGAGTTCTGTATCACGACTGTAAAAACACACTGATGGGAACTATTGACATAAATGGCCACACAGCTTCTTACCCTTCTAAGGTTACATAATAATAAAAAATGCAACAACAAGCAATTAAAACAGACAACAACAAAACTGGCATGTTTATATTGGAGTCTCTATACAAACGTAAAAAAAATTCTCCTAAAAATATGCTCTGCGGAGAGTGATATAACTGTGAAAGCTTAGCTGCTAGACACACCTTTGGAGTTGTGTTATTTTATGCTATTCATACCACTTCTGTTGTTTATATAAAACATTTTTTGTTTTCTTTTCCAAGAAGAATGCTGCCAGTCGCTAGGGGCAGGAGTGTTTATCAAGCCCTGTATCTTGAAGTCTGACATAAAATCCGTGGCCTTTAGTACAGCTGAAAAACATTCTGTCAACACCTTACAGAGAGCAAACCCATGGCGTTGGCTGGGGACCAGGCAGCTTTTTTAGGATAGAGTGCAGGGAATGGATGAAAATTTGAGTCTAGGCCAAAAACTACAAAAAGACATGCAAATCTTTTCCATCTACTCTGTTTAATTTCTAGAAAGCATCCAAACCACAAATCAGCCAGCCCTTATGTGAAAAGGCTACTCTTTCTCCTTTTTGGAAAAGTGCTTTTGACTGCAGTCAGATGAATAAATCATTATATTAGACCTGAAAGTGTCTGTCAGTGGCGTTTCAAATTCTGCAAAAATAGTGTGACTTTTTTTTTATTGTACTGCTGTACAATACTATTATATAGTATAATAATAAGTATAATAATATAAACAAATATTAAACAGATACCGATTTTTTTGCTTTGATATTAAGTGTTTTAGACACTATTTTGTTTTAGACACTATTTTACGCCTCATTAGAAACTCTTGTTAAAGAGGCTCTGTCACCAGATTTTGCAGCCCCTATCTGCTATTGCAGCAGATCGGCGCTGCAATGTAGATTACAGTAATGTTTTTATTTTTTAAAAACGAGCATTTTTGGCCAAGTTATGACCATTTTTGTAGTTATGCAAATGAGGCTTGCAAAAGTCCAAGTGGGTGTGTTTAAAAGTAAAAGTCCAAGTGGGCGTGTATTATGTGCGTACATCGGGGCGTTTTTAATACTTTCACTAGCTGGGCACTCTGATGAGAAGTATCATCCACTTCTCTTCAGAACGCCCAGCTTCTGCCTGATCACTGCTGTGACGTCACTCACAGGTCCTGCATCGTGTCAGACGAGCGAGGACACATCGGCACCTGAGGCTACAGTTGATTCTGCAGCAGCATCAGCGTTTGCAGGTAAGTAGCTACATTGACTTACCTGCTAACGCCAAGGCTGCTGCAGAATCAACTGAAGCCTCTGGTGCCGATGTGTCCGACACGATGCAGGACCTGTGAGTGATGTCACAGATCTGCACTGCCAGAAGCTGGGCGTTCTGAAGAGAAGTGGATGATACTTCTCATCAGAACGCCCAGCTAGTAAAAGTATTAAAAACGCCCCGATGTACGCACATAATACACGCCCACTTGGACTTTTACTTTTAAACACACCCACTTGGACTTTTGCAAGCCTCATTTGCATAACCACAAAAATGGTCATAACTTGGCCAAAAATGCTCGTTTTTTAAAAATAAAAACGTTACTGTAATCTACATTGCAGCGCCTATCTGCTGCAATAGCAGATAGGGGCTGCAAAATCTGGTGACAGAGCCTCTTTAAGTGTCTATAAAAGGGGGCATCGTTAAGTGAATTCATAAAATGCAACAAATTTATTAAAGGCATTTGCCTTTTTTTGGGGAGCAAAATAGTGGTGTAATCTAAGCCACCCAAGACCTGGCATGAGGAAAAGAAAAGTGTTTAGCTTCTAGCAAGATGCACCAAATCTATCACAAGGCATGTGCCACTGTGATAAATTTGGTGCATCTTCTAAGGGCACATTCAGACGTGGCGGAATTGCTGTTGAATTCCGCTGCGGACAGTCCACAATTCTGGAATTCTGCAGCAGCCGTTTTTTACATTTGTTTCTATACATTTTTAGGCAACTTAGTTCAGACGTTGCAGAAAATAACTGTGCGAAAATTAGGCTGCGGTGCAGAATTTTCCCTCCGCAGCATGCTCATTACATTCCGGAGAAGCAGAGTTTTACGGCGGATTTCAGCCTTTGCAATGCAAAAACTGAAATCTGTGGCAAGTCCGCTTTGATATCTGCAACGTCTGAATTACCTGTCAAATATGCAAATGTTGCTGCAGATTCTTGCGTAATTGCCCCGAATCTGCACCAACATTTGCAGCAGAAAAATTCCGCCACGTCTGAACATGGCCTAACTGTCTCATCTAAGTTTATGCTGTCTAAATTTGAGACAGGATTAGTAAATCTTCCCCAATGAATGAACGAGTTAAAAATTGAGGTCGACTTTAATTATACGTTTTTTCTTTAGAAGAATTTATTTTGCCATTTAGTAACATTGGTATCAAGAATCAAGTGTGGACAGCATCAATGATGCAGCTACTGTCTATAAATACTGTAAGTAACTCATCCTCAACAATCATTTTGCTAAATGTTAAATTCAGTTTTCAAAATGTTTTGTTATCTATTACAGTAAGTCCAAATGGAGCAGCCCTGACCCGATCACGATGCAGCCAACAATCGTGCTGGCACTATGTATGGCACGGCTGTCAAATAGCCTGTTAATAGCCGCTCGTAAAATTAATACACCAATTATGGTGGCACGATTGTGCAGATAAAGGGCCGTTTTACCCACAATAATGGGTGGCCATGAATGGGCTATTTGACAGCCATGCTGATCAAGGTGCCAGCGCAGTTGTTGTCCCTGTCGCAACCAGGGTCAGGGCCGGTGCGTTTGGGCTTACCCTTAAAATTTCAGTGTAATTATAATATAAATGATGCACATTTTATCAAGTTTTTGAATCCAAAAAGAAATAATAGAAACGCTAAAACCAGGTCATATTACCGTGTTGGTTAAAGGTCGGTAGTTATATTTCTTGAGATGGATGATAAATGTAGTAACTACAACCAGAGACTTTCACTTGGTATCCATTTCACCTATACAGCCCTTGCAAGCCTAGACTTGTGAGGGAAGGGGAACTTCACAATGACACACTGGTAAAATGGACGTATAAAATGAATTCAAGTGAACAGCATGGTAGATCAGCCAAATATCTACAACGCTATACTTAAAAAAGTTGGAAGATTATTGTTTCTTTTTGACAGGGGATTTCCAAGTAGACTAGAATAAAGCAAAAATTCCCATCCTTATACTGAAAAGTAAGGTGATCTCATTTCAGATGAGTAGATTTTTGTCCGAAATTTTTTTGGATGGAGCAAAAGTTCACAATCAGAGCTGGTGTAAAGACGGTCAGCGATCGAACGATCATCGATCTTACGTTTGCATATCGGTGATCGTATCTTTATTGATAAAAAAAAACATTATAGTTTTTCCACGTCAATCCAGCAGGCGTGTTAGTTTCTTTCTTTCTCCTTAGTGCAATAGAATATTTAAACGATAACATACAGGGCAAAATACAGCTCGTTCAACCCTGAACAAAACGCTAATGAATCGCTATTCGTTCCATCGTAACAATTTTACTGTTGGTCTAAAAGAACCTTTAGGCTGGGTTCACACGTGGCGGAATTTCACTTAAATTCCGCTGCGGACACTCCGCAGCGTTAATCCGCAGCGGAGCCGTTTGTCCATTGACTTACACTTTAATTTAGCAGTGTTCGTTTAGACGAGGCGTAAAATTCCGCTGCGGAGCATAGGCTGCGGAGCGGAATTTGGTGTCCGCAGCATGCTCTGTCTGTTGCGGAGCAGTGGCGGACTCATGGCGGAATTTCTCCATTGACTTCAATGGAGAGTCAAAATTCCGCAATGAAGTCCGCAGATCTTATGTGTGCTGCGGAGCGTATTGGTTTTACTACCATGACATTTCTTCATTCTGGCTGGACCTATGTATTTCTAGGTCTACAGCCAGACTGAGGAAGTCAATGGGGCTCCCGTAATGACGGGAGCGTTGCTAGGAGACGTCTGTAAATAGTCACTGTCCAGGGTGCTGAAAGAGTTAAGCGATCGGCAGTAACTGTTTCTGCACCCGGGACAGTGACTACCGATCTCAATATACATGTATCTGTAAAAAAATATATAAGTTCATACTTACCGAGAACTCCCTGCGTCTGTCTCCAGTCCGGCCTCCCAGGATGACGTTTCAGTCTAAGTGACGGCTGCAGCCAATCACAGGCCAAGCACAGGCTGCAGCGGTCACATGGACTGGCGCGTCATCCAGGGAGGTCGGGCTGGATGCCGAAAGAGGGACGCGTCACCAAGACAACGGCCGGTAAGTATGAAAATCGTTTACTTTCACTAGGGAAAGTGCTGTCCCTTCTCTCTATCCTGCACTGATAGGGAGAAGGGAAGCACTTTTCCCGCAGTCCGCAGCAGCTAGTCCGCATCAATGTACTGCACATTTTGTGCAGATCCGCAGCAGAATCTGCAACGCAGATTCTGTGCGGCATTGATGCGGACAGTTGCGGAGGAAATCCGCCACGTGTGGTCATGCCCTTAGATGGATCCTGTTATCTGGATTGTGCTGTGGCTCTTGAGTGGCCAGAAACATGAGACCTTTGTTTCTATAAATATAGGATTATTGGTGAACCCTTTACGTGGCACAAGATTGATGGTAAGGGCACGGCCAGACGTGGCAGAATTTTTCCGCTGCAAATGTTGGTGCAGATTTGGGGAAATTACGCAACGAATCTGCACCAACATTTGCATATTTGACAGGTAATTCAGACGTTGCAAAAAACACAGCGGACTTGCCACAGATTTCAGTTTTTGCATTGCAAAGTCTGAAATACGCAGTGAAATTCCGATTCTTCTCCGCAAAAGTCAGTGCATGCTGCGGAGGGAAAATTTTACAAATCATCACAATAATTGTCCAGTGTAACAGGGCCTATAAAATCAACACAACCTGCTGACAATCTCATGTCTATCCCATTAAAGAAAGAGGGATCAGACAAGTTTCCCACTAGATAACTAGCGCTAAAGATGTCTGGTAACCGTTTATAATGGTAGGTGCAGTCGTTTTTATTCATCTGAATACATTTGGTTAATGGGAAAAACTGCATGTGTAGGTAAATGGGTTATAGAGAATATGTCAGATGCAAAATTTCTAATTTAGGTGTATTTGTTTATTTATTGATTGATTTATGTTGCTTATATAGCATCGTCATATTCCGCAATGTAGATTACAGATTGTCGCCATTCACATCAGTCTATCACATATTTAATTTAGGTTGTATGTACAGTGTATTAGTGAGAATCAGCCTTAAATTGTTTATTTTATTTAAATTGCCATGCTGACATCAATGCAATTCTGAACTCCGAAGAGCCTTTGTGTTAGGCTTACTATTTTGACTGCTGCTCCAATTCTGGCTCCAAACAAGTGCAATTGTAGAAAAAGCTAAATTGGGTGTCCCATAGTAGGGCAACAATGTGAATGGAAGTTTGTCAAATAAAAGAATACTCTCAAAAATGAAATTTCACAACTTCCATAAATCCCTTAATGATCTTGCCTTTTCCATTCTAGTTAGAAAGATAGGGGCCCATACCCTGATAGGGGCCCCATGCTTTCAGCCTCTGCTCCATCAGATGTCGTCAGTCACTTACAGAATTTATATATTCACTTAAAGACATAAAATTTTACAACAAACCAACCGACTTTCATCTTAGAGAATACAAACGTACGTACACACACACACACACACACACACGCGTGCTATGTGCACCTTTGAAATCTTTTTTTATTTTTTTCATAAATATGTTTATTAGTGTGATTGGTGCAACTTTCAAAATATTTTTTATTAAAAAAAATTATAGTTTTTGAACTACAGATACTTTGTTTCCTGTATACAGAGCAGCTGTATCGTGCGCTAAGACCTGAACCTGTCAGGTCTGTGGGACTGACGGGTTCGGTGACAGCGGGTCCTGTGTGTCTCTGACACGCAAAATCCACCTATAATCGATGACATCTAAGTTATGAACTTAAATGTAATCGATAACAGCTCGATCCTGTGTGTCAGAGACACACAGGACCCGCTGTCACCGAACCTGTCAGTCCTGCAAACCTGTCGATACAGGTTTCAGCGCACGATACAGCTGCTCTGTATACAGGATACAAAGCAGCTGTATCTCAAAAAGTAAAAATAATTTTTAATAAAAAGTATTTTTAAAGTTGCACCAATCACACTTTTTATTAATAAAAAAAAAAAAAGAAACGATTTCAAAGGTGCACATAGCTTTTGGCTATTGGTATATGACTTTTAAAAATGCAAAAACTTCCATGTCTGTAATCCTGGGTTCTAATCCGACCAAGGGCAACATCTGTATGGAGTTTGTATGTCCCTCCTATGCCACCATGTTTGTGCCGGTTGTGTGTTTGTGAATGTGTGTCGGAGATAGGGAAATCAGATTGTGTGCCCCATTAAGGGCAGAGACTGATAAGAACGGTGATAAGTTTTGTAAAGCATGAACTATATAAGCAACGGGAAAAAAGAAAAAAATTACAATAATAATGTCAAACCCATAATTTTGTTTACTTAAGTAACATTTTACAATAAAACGGCATGAACTTGTCCTGTTATACTAAGCTCCTAAAGAGTTTGAATTATGGGAAATATATCAAGTCAAAGATTTCGGTGGGAAAAAGTAAAACTGGGCACATGGGAGCCCTCAGTATATCCAAAAAGAAAGAACAACAAACTGTAGATAGCACTGTGTAAAACTGCAAGTGACATATAAAAACAAATAGCATTATTACTATTAGGAGGGTTAAAATCATGTTCAGCATTCCATCCCGCTCCTCCATGTATGGAATATGACACAAAACAACTGACTTTCAAGACAATTAGCGCAAGACCCCTTCTGTTTTTGTGGAAATTGTGCTTGTAATTGGCCAATAGTTCAAACAGACATTGCCTAATCTGGTAGTCATCAGTCAATGGACTTCACACCCAGCTAGACTTCCTGCATTACAGCAATGCCTGAGAGATTGTCATCTCAGCCCAACTGATCCCTTCTCTCCCATAAGACATTGTCGCATGCACTGGGCACTGCGCCCTGCTGTGACGGATTGTATCGTTTACTTTATGTACGCAGCCAACATTCCATGAAATTTATGTAGTTATGGCTGTGGAAAGGCTAAACGTTGCAGAAACCGGCCTCTTAAGGAGCGGCGCGGTCTTCCTAATTGGTCAATATTTGTGCACAGACA